>NC_133655.1:12227505-12569560 GCF_009905375.1 Apium graveolens
GAATAGCTGCCTACAGACAGTTACCAGAAAGATTAGTGTTCAGATATAAAGGAGCTGGGGAAAGAACATGGCCTCTCCACAGGATTCTAAATGAAGGCTACTCTACCTTGATCAGAGTCTTTTCAGCCATCAAAAAGGATTCTGGCTTTACCAGAACAGCCAAGACTGAAATTCTCAACAAGATTGCCAACATAAGGAAGACTTGGAGGGAACCAAATGCTTTGCCCAGAACCTTACTCATACAAGAAAGGGGAACTAAAATTCACAAATCACCTCATTGGTTGATGGAATTTAGAGATGACAGAGGAGTCAGAAGATTTTTCAGACTTGAAGACCAACTCAAGATTGCCAGCAATGAAACTCTCAAGGAAATGCAATCTAAGTTGGATATCAGTGATGAAGATGAAGCTGAATTCTTCAGAAAACTCCAACTCCAAATTGAGGGAAATGACAAAGGGCTAGGAAAGAAAACCAGGGAACAAAGAAGAAAATGATGTTTTGCTCAGGCTAGAGGAGCACCCTTGGAAATACTGTAAATCTTCAATTACCTCCTAGTACATACACTTTTGCAGCACTTTTTATATTTCTACTTAGTTTCAATTCAAATATTTGTTAAGTGTTTTGTTATCATCAAGTTAACTCTGAATTTATGCCTACAGTTCTTATAGACATAAATAGGGGGAGATTGTTAGGAATATATGTGCATTAGTTTGATGATATGTTTAACAAAACACTTAAGTAGAAATTTAGTGTCTGTAGCCTCAACGGATAAGACCACTTTGGCTATCCGTTGATGGTGTAGCTTTACTTAGAAATAAGTCTAGTATTGTAGCATATTTCAGTCTCTGTATTTAAAATTGTAATTCTTAGAAGTTGAGAGAAACTATGAGTCATGTTGACTACTAGATGATATGCAGATAGGAAGGCCAATTGTAAATATTTCATGCCTTGTAATTTTGTATAAATGAAGTGGTATCAACGGATGACTTAAAAGACCTTCAACGGATGAGAAGCTAAGCTTCAACGGATGTCTCTAAAGCTTCAACGGATAACATCCTTCAACGGATGAGAGCATCAACGGATGAAAGCTTCAACGGATAACATCCTTCAACGGATGAGAGCATCAACGGATGAAAGCTTCAACGGATAACATCCTTCAACGGATGAGAGCATCAACGGATGAAAGCTTCAACGGATAACATCCTTCAACGGATGAAGTCATCAACGGATGAAAGCTTCAACGGATGTTCTGCTAATCAGCCGTTGATAAGTGGTAGTTGTACCTACAAGCAGAGGCACGTGGGTTGACAGAGAAAACTGAGATGTGGTAGCCGAATTTCAGGATCAACAGAAAAAGCAGCCGTTCTTCTTTTGTACAAAGTTGCAATAGTCAACAAAGTACTTGAGTGAACAGGAAAAGAAGCAAGTGAAGAACTTATTTTACTATTGTAATTTTATATTGTTTTTCACTTGTACACTTGGTAATATATATGAACCAAGAAGAAGCTAGTAATTAGAGAGATTTTTCCAGAGCTGTTAAGAAATATCTTGAGAGAAAATTCATCTAGTTTGTACTAGGATGCAGCTGTGATCAACATTGTTGAACACAGATTTTCTAATATACCATCTCTGGTGGAACAACAAATCCACCAGAAAAGTTTTTAAGGTCTGTTGTGTTCTTTACATTTGTGCTTGAATATATATCTGTCTGTATTAGCTTAAAGCAATTCACACACTTGTTCTTCTTGAACACACAACTTTATAAACTGCTCAAAACTTGAAAAAGTTTTGAGATTTACATTCAACCCCCCTTCTGTAAATCTCATTGTTAGTCTTCTAGGAATAACAACAGTGTAAAGTACAATCGAACTTTAATAACTCAAGTAACAGAAAACAAACTTTATTGAAACAATAAACTCTGTTACAGTATGGAACTGTTACCTCTCAGTGATGAACAAATATCACGAGAGCTGCTAGGGTTACTATGAATAATCTTCTCGAATATGATAACACTTCTAGTGTAAACCCTATGTCTGTGTTTATATACTACACAGTTACAAGATAATCGCTAATTGATATGGAATATTATTCTGCTTCCTAAAATATATCAATCAGATATCTTTTCTTCCAAGTATTCTATTCTTCATAGAATTCCTTCTTCATGCATATCTCTTCTTATGTTTGTCTTGATCTTCTTTCCTTTAATCAGCTGCTGTCCTTATCTAAACGTCCTTCAATACTTAAGTTCTGATATCCATCTTCTGATAATTATCTCCTGATAATATAAGTACTGATATCCTTAAGTCCTGACTTCCAGTAAGTACTGATTTATCCTGTTTAAGTAAGATCTGAAAACTAAACATAAATCATATTAGCCATGACATTATCAAATATATCTAACAATCTCCCCAACTTGTAAATTAGCATAATATACAAGTTTAACAGATATTTGATGATGTCAAAAACATTAAGTACAAATGCATGAGAACTAGACTAGATAACTACAACTTACAGTCCTTAAAGCTTTACCAATCTTTAACTTTTGATAACAGCTTCAGTCTGTACAAATATCAGAATTTAATCAGTTGTAGATCTTGACTTGGCTTCATCTTCTGATCTCTCTGATGTCAGGAGTTGTTCTGAGATAGTTCTTCAACAAACATTTTTCAGCATATCTAAGTTCATCAAACATCCTCCTTTTAGCATCTTTAAGCTCTGCAGTATCTTCACCAATTTGAAAGATTGCAGCCCTGAGATCATTAATCTTAGCTTTTCTTATATCCTGATCCAGTCTGATCAAATATGCCTTATCAGACTCAAGATTGAATTCCACAGCCCTGTAACCCAGAAAGGTAGTTATAATCTTAGCAGTGTTGGGCTTCATTTTAACCATATCACCCTTGTGATCTCTGTACTTTGGAAGATATGTGCTGTCAGACTTAACAAAATAAAGCCTTTTCTATCTCTAAATCTGATCCTTCAAATAGTTTGCAGCACTTTCTGTTAATTTGTCATTCACTTGAAGTAAGAATAGTACATGCTCCAGTTCTTCAAAATACTTCAATGGAATGGCATTTTGCCTTATATGATAAACCCTACCATCTTTCATGAAGTACAACAAGATGTGTTCTTTCAAGTAGGTATGGTAAACCATTTGTACAGATTCCAGTTGATTCAATCTCTCAGGAGTTGCTCCAATACCTGGTTCACTCAAGGAAGTCAGATCATTGGTAGTGTTCTGTATTCTTCTTTCATCAGCACTTCCTAATCCAGTTTTATCTCTTGCTTCCTTTCCAGTAACTACTCTTGCTTCAAAACCACTTGCAGCAGTCTTCAAAGATTGAGTCTGTTTTGCTTTAGTGAATCCTGGTAGGAGTGTCTTTGATTTATCTTCTGATATCAAGTTAACTTGAGCTATGTCAGAGGTTACTTGCTTCTTCGAAATATCAGAACTTACTGTCTCTTGACTCTGAACAACTTGATCCATGTCAGAGGTTGTCTTAAAAACTTTTCTTGAAGTCAGAGTAAGATCATCCTTTTCATCAGTGATTTCTTCATTCTCAGGAGGCACATAAACCTTGATAGGTTCACCAACTTTTTCTTTACCCTTGGATCTTGGATCTATCTGCGGTTGTGATTTAGCCAATGTTGCTTCAGTATTTGTCCTTTCTTTTATCACAATGCCTTTGAGTTTTGGAAGTGTCTTTTTACCAGAAGCTTCAGATTTAGATGTGACTTTCTCTGATTTAAGTCTGGCTTCTTCTTCCATTAAACTCTCCAAGTCCATTCCTGGATTTTCCTGAAGAAATAACTGTCTTGACATTTCTTCATCAAGATCAAAAAGTTCATCAGAACTTATCCTTTTACCAGTAGCAGAACTAATTCTTTTTCTAGTATCAAAACTTGTCCCGTGACTTGTGATTTCAGCTTTTCTTGACGAGAAACCTCTACCTTGACTAAGACCTCTACCCATTCTAGAGTTTCCTTGGTCATCCTTTTCATCATCCTTCCCCTTCAGTGTCTTATCAGTTTTGGATTTGGACTTAATTACTTTCTCCCCCTTTTTTGCATCAGTAGGTAAGAGAAGAGAGACAAGCAATTCCACGGAGGCTTGGATTTCATTAAGTTGAGATTGTTGAGAAGCTTGATTTTTAAGAATATCATCAATTTGAGCTTGTTGTTTCTCTTGAGTCTTCTCAATATAAGCAACTCTGTCAAAGGTAGGTTGGAAGAATTTTTTCTTGTCAATCTTCTGAACTTGTTCTTGCTTAATGAATTCTTTCCGAATCTTATGTAACTCTGCATGAGTAGTTGAATGGAGACCTTGTAGATGTTTAGTACTCAATGCAGTGACTCTAAGCTGTGTTTTGAAATCATCAGTAATTAACATCTCATCAGCTTTAGTCAAGTGCTCAGCAAGATGCTTTGCATTTGGAACACAGGAAACTGAGTTCCATTCCTTAGTCCACTCATGTCCTGCAGAAGTTTCACTCCAAGACACTGGTGCTTCTCTTGTAACAAACTTCTTCACAAGTTCATATTTAAGAACAGTTTGTTGAGGAGCATGTACCGAAGGACCTGCTTCATCAGCATCTGCAGTTAGAGCAGCATCACCAGTATCTTCAGCATTTGCAGCATCATAACTTACAGAATCAGTATCTTCTGATAAAACAACAGTATGAGTAGCAATGGAGGCTTCAGTATCATCCTCTAATTGCTGATCTGGTTCCAAGTTCTGATCAACAGCCATATCCTGATGCTCACCTATATTCTGATCATCAGCATCGAGATGCAGAGAAGGTGTAGTAGATAATTCTGGAGTTTGAACAGCATCAGTAACATGTGTAGTTGATGGATTAGTTGCTGTTGGAGCTTCTAAGTAAAGTACTTCAGGCACAACCAGGTTCTGGATATCAATATCAGTACTTGTGCCTGAATTAACAAGAGATACAGTCTTAGGAGACACAGAAGGTGTGTTGGCCTTTTTAGTAGCAGCTTCCTTAGTTAGAGTTAATGGAGAAGCTGTGACTTTAGCAGATTCTGGTTCTTGTGAGATCAGAGATTCCTGATCTCCTTCCTTAGCTGCTGCTTCCTCATCATCTGAAACTGGCCTTTTTTCCCTCTGTTTCTTGTATCTCTTTGAAGATATGGATTCCTTGGGAGTTCCATCAATAGTCATTCTTCTAAGCCTTTTGAGAAGCCTAGATCCCCCAATTGCAGAATCCTTCTTAGAAGGAACTTTCTCAGCTTCTTTGACAATAAGTTCTGAAGTAGAAACCTGTTCCTCACTGTTAGATTCATCTCTCAAAATAATCCTCCTTCTCTTCTGAGGTGTTTGGGGAATTGTCTTTGTCCTCTTAGCCTTGGAAGATGAAGGCTTCACAAGAGATGCTGAGGATGAAGGTTGAAGTGTCTGTGAAGTGGAGAGATATGATTTGAGATATTGTCTGAGGGTAGGTTGAGTAGTATGAGTGGTATGTGCTGATGATTGTTGTGGTGTTTGAGATGTGGTGGTTGGTTGGACATCAGGATAAACAGATCTGTTGGTATCAGGATCAGCATTTACTGAGATCTGTTGTACAGATTGAGGAATCTGTAAGGATCTAACCACCTTCTTCTTAAAATCAGCATTTACCAAATCATTAAAGGCTCGTTTTATAATTTTGAAAGATGGAGTTAAGTCAGTGGTAGGCTGGGGGTTATCAGCACAACATTGATTAAAAATAAGCTGACAAAATCTAGAAAAGTAGACAACATTCCTATCTTCTGTCATCCTATCCCCAATAAAACCTATCACATCAGTTACAAAATCAAAATGAGTTTGGTTAATGATAGCATACCCGATGTGCTGACTCATTATAGGAATAGCATCAAAGTTTGAACATTTATTCCCAAAAGCTTTAGTTATGCAGTCAAAGAAGAAGCTCCATTCCTTTCTGATATGAGCTCATTTCAACTGCCCAAGCTTTGCCAAACTCTGCTCATACCCCAAACTAGCCATGAACGCTTTAAGAGCTGATTCTTCCGGGGTTGAAAAAATACATCCTTCTGGTAGATGTAGGGCCTTGCGAATTATACCAGGAGTTACCCCATATGTAGAATCACCCACTTCGAAAATAATACTAGGAGTACCATTTTGACCACCATTATCAAAGTTTCCAGTCCTCCAAAATGTCAGAACTTGTTGGCTCGAAAAGGTTTAAGGTTGGGTCAATGCATACCCGATTTCACTGTGTGCAAGAAGATCTTGCACAAAATGCAACTCAGACAGAGCTTCAGCATGATCAAGAATTGCAACATAGTTATTTAGAACAAATTTAGCTCCATCAATGATTAAATCCTTAGGTGCCATGAAAATAATCGAGATTTAAGAGTGCCTGTTAGGTGTTTGATAAAATGTCTAAATAAAAAACCAACGTCAGGAGAAGAAAGAGAGTAAAAGCAAATAGAGAGATAAAGTATAAAAGTGAATAAAAGATTAAAAAATCCTCTCTCTGTCTTATACTTTGAAAAAAGATGTAACCGTTGGACACTTGTCAGACATGCAGAATAATGCATAGTTAATGGGCAGGGGAAAACAGTAATCATTACTTACCCACTTGCAGTTTTTCAAGGAAAAACCGTTCCACTTACCCAATAATTCCATTAATCAAGGTAAATCAGTTTTAATTCAAAATTGAAACTGTTTCCACTTAGTCAATTATTTTTCACCGCAACACCAATATTCTGAAAAAAATTCGAGTGAGAATGACCAAAATAAATCAAGGGAACAAGTACTGATTATAAAAAATCAGAACTTAATATAAAATTTAAATTGAAACGGTCATCAGAATATGAATATTTATCAGGATTTATCAATGCATTACAAAACATCTCAGAGACAAGAACTTGCAAAAAAAAGGAAATTTCATTAATATATTAAGAGAATACAGTCATGAAATTTAAATTACATCAGAACTTTTACAAGATCGTCCTAAGCTGCTAAACCTAACATCAACAGCTAATGTCCTGAGCTAAGAAGCCTGACAAAGCTGATGATGAAGAAAAACAGGAAGAAGAAAATAAATTATTTCTTCTTCCTACTCTCGACAAAGAGAATAGTGAGTCGTATTATTTGCTCCTGCTTTCGAAGACGACGAAGGTGAAGTTCTTTTCGAACTGCCAGCAGATCACGTTTAATAGCCGCTGGAAATTGAATCCAGAGATTGTGAGGGATGTTGGCGATAGGGTATGGAGTTGGAATCCCATTTAAAAAGACATGTACAGTCTGATCGCCATAGTTGTAAAACCAGCCAAATGCAGCCATTTGTGGTGGTAAGTGTAAAATGAGAGTGAGTTTGTGATAAAAGAGTTGATGTGAATGCTGATGTGAAGTGGTTGTTTTTATAGGCAAAAGAATGCCAGGAGACGCAAAGAAATTTAATGCTGACAGGTAGAATTAATTCTACCTCGTCTCCCCAGACTTGGAAGAAGGAAAACAGTCATTGGAAGTTTAAGTCAGGGTCAATGCGCACAAGTAACAAGGAAAAATTACTGGACGTGTATGTGAACCACTATCCCTAATGATATTGACTGTTACTATTCTACCCAAACATAATCTGATTTAAAATGAAACTGTTTTTAGATTTTATCCACAAATAAGTCAAGTAAAGAATCAGAATTTAATATCAGAACTTAGATTTATATCAGAACTTAGCAGTTATCAGAACATAATTTCTTAACTCGAAAAATGAATGCCTATCTTAGTAAGTCCTCAAACAAATTCTGATATAGATTCTTCAGAACTTAATCCTCAGAACATGCAATCAGAACTTGTCCTCAGAATTTGTGTAATGTGACACAGAAACTATTCATCTAAAATAACATAGACCACCACAATAATTTTCATCATTCATATGGAGTGTTTAGTGTGTGCATTAAGCTAAATATCAGACAAAGAGTAAAGTCTGATTCACTTCAGTATATCTTAGAAATAAGGCATAACTAAAACTTTTCCAAAAACCTGTCATTATTCTGAAACCTACTATTGAATGAGTTCATGCTTGAGTCCACCTCGACTATTTTGTGCTAATTTTGTGCATCTTTTTAAATTCCATTTTGCAGTGGCTTCTCAGTGTAAGTGAGTCACGACTGCTTATCAGAATTTATGCTATTATCAGAGTATTTCTCCAGTAATCATAGAGTGTGAAAAGTCACCAAGAAAATATTTTGCTTTTCTGATGCATATTTACTTAATACCAGCAATGCACTTGGGTCGTTCCTTTCACATTTTTACTCTAGATCTCAAAGGAGTACCTGAATTTTAATCCTTGATTCTTTTTCTTTTTCTTTTGATAAGTGAGGTTTATCAGCACTTAGTACATCCAAACAGATTTACTAGCATCAGAACTTAACAGATGAGAAGCAATATTCTAGTTTATGGCTTAGTAATAAGATAAACAAAGTAAACTCAACTAAGCTCAATATCAGAATTTGCTTGTGTCAATAGATTTCCATAGAAATAATTACTTCTTACATGGGATCCCTAGTTTATTGAAGACTACTAGGTCAGCATCTAGCACAGGTATCCTTATAGGAATGAGTAGTTACATTAACAAACATATCACTATCAGAGTTTAGAAACTTACATCAGACAATAATCAGTACTTAAGCAAATTTTTAATTAAGCACAGAATACACAAAGAGAGTAATTTCTGTAAATACTGATCATAAAGTCTGATGCATCAGAACAAAACTAAATAGATTTAGAGAAAGAACCTGAATCCATTCCAAGTTCATTTACCAATCTTGTAAAAGTAGCTTCACACAGTGGTTTTGTGAAGATATCTGCTAGTTGTTGATCTGTTGGAACAAAGTGCAGTTACACTGTACCTTTATCCACATGCTTCCTTATGAAGTGGTACCTGATGCTGATGTGCTTTGTCATAGAGTGTTGAACTGGATTACCTGTCATAGCAATAGCACTTTGATTATCACAGTAAATAGGGATTTTGAAATATGTTAACCCATAATCCAGTAACTGATTCTTCATCCAAAGAATCTGTGCACAACAGCTTCCTGCAGCAATATACTCTGCTTCTGCAGTTGATGTGGAAATTGACTTTTGTTTCTTGCTAAACCAAGAAACCAATCTGCCTCCAAGAAATCGGCAGCTTCCACTTGTGCTTTTCCTGTCAATTTTGCAACCTGCAAAATCTGCATCTGAGTAACCTATTAGTTTAAAATCTGATTCTCTGGGATACCATAATCCCATATCAGCTGTTCCCTTAAGATACTTGAAAATTCTTTTCACAGCTGTTAAGTGAGGTTCTCTTGGATCTGCTTGAAATCTTGCACAAAGACAGGTAGCATACATGATATCAGGTCTACTAGCAGTTAGATAGAGTAGAGAGCCAATCATACCTCTGTAATCAGTAATATCTACAGATTTACCAGTATCCTTGTCCAGTTTTGTTGCAGTGACCATGGGCGTGGATGCACTTGAACAATCTTGCATTCCAAATTTCTTCAGCAAGTTTCTGGTGTACTTAATTTGACAAATAAAAGTGCCTTCTTCATTCTGCTTGACTTGAAGGCCCATAAAATAACTAAGTTCCCCCATCATACTCATCTGATACCTTGACTGCATCAGTTTGGCAAACTTCTTGCAAAGTCTGTCATTTGTAGACCCAAAAATGATATCATCAACATAAATCTGGACCAGAAGTAAGTCCTTTCCATGGTTGAGGTAGAACAGTATTTTGTCTATTGTTCCTCTGTTAAATCCACTTTCCAGAAGAAACTGAGCTAAAGTCTCATACCATGCTCTAGGAGCTTGCTTAAGTCCATAAAGTGCTTTATCAGGCCTGTAGACATAATCTGGATATTTAGAATCTAAAAAGCCTAGAGGTTGTTCAAGATATACTTCCTCCTCCAATTCTCCATTGAGAAAAGCACTTTTCACATCCATTTGAAAAAGAGTAAACTTTTTGCGAGCAGCATAGGCCAAAAATATCCTTATGGATTCTAACCTAGCAACTGGTGCAAATGTTTCATCATAATCAATTCCCTCCTGTTGAGAATATCCTTTTGCAACTAGCCTTGCCTTATTCCTTGTAATTATGCCATCACTGTCAGTTTTGTTTCTGAATACCCACTTTGTACCAACAACAGATCTATTCTTTGGTCTTGGTACTAGGGTCCAGACTTTGTTTCTTTCAAATTCATTTAACTCTTCCTGCATTACTTGCACCTAATCAGCATCTTGAAGAGCTTCTTCCACTTTCTTTGGCTCAGTCTGAGAAAGAAAAGAATTGTAAAGACATTCATTTGAAGTACCTGTTCTAGTTCTGACACCTGCATCAGGATTTCCAATTATTAAATCAGGTGTATGTGATTTAGTCCACTTCCTTGCAGATGGAAGGTTTTCTCTAGAACTGGATGCTCCCCCATAATCCATGCTGTCTTCATTTTCATTTTCTGATGCTCCCCCTAAAACTATGCTCTCTGAGTTGGATTCTTCAGAATTTAGATTTTCAGAACTATCAGAACTTGGCTTATCAGAACTTGACGAATCAGAACTTGAAGAGCCAGATGTATGTTCTGATGCTTCTTGAGATGTGGTAAGATCTTGAGTATGCTCCCCCTGTATAGGTGCATCTTCCTTTGGCGTAGTCACCACAGTTTCAATAACATCAGAGTTTAATCCATCAGAGTTTGCAGTATCAGAACTTAGATTGTCAGGATTTTCAGTATCAGAATTTGAGTTTTCATTTTCAAATCTCAGCTGATCATGATCAATAAAATCTTTAAGTCCAGTAATCTTCTTGTCATCAAAAGAGACCTTGATAAATTCCATGACCACTCTTGTTCTCAAATCATAGACTCTGAAGGCTTTTGTGGAAAGTGGATATCCAACAAAGATTCCTTCATCAGCTTTTAGATCAAATTTGGATAGCTGTTCAGGATGAGTCTTGAGAACAAAACACTTACATCCAAAAACATGAAAATACTTCAGATTTGGCTTCTTTTTCTTCACCATCTCATATGGTGTCTTTCCTTGCTTGTTAATGAGTGTTGCATTTTGAGTAAAACAAGCAGTCTGCACAGCTTCAGCCCAGATATAGGTTGGAAGTTTTGCTTCTTCAAGCATTGTACGTGCAACTTCAATGAGAGTTCTATTCTTCCTTTCAACAACTCCATTTTGCTGTGGAGTTCCAGGAGCAGAGAATTCCTGCTTAATTCCATGGTTTTTGCTGAACTCTTCCATTATCAAATTCTTGAATTCAGTGCCATTATCACTCCTTATTGTCTTCACAGAATCTTTGACCAATTTATCCAGTTGTTTGACATGATTAATCAAGATAGATGCAGTTTCACTTTTTGTGTACAAGAAATACACCCATGTGTATCTGGTGAACTCATCCACTATGACCATAACATATTTCTTCTTTGCAATAGACATGACATTTACTGGACCAAATAGATCAATATGTAGTAGGTGATAAGGCTCAAGAATTGATGATTCAGTCTTGCTCTTGAATGAAGATTTTCTTTGTTTGGCCTTCTGACAAGAATCATAAAGGCCATCAGGAGCAAATACTGACTTTGGCAGTCCTCTCACAAGATCTTTCTTGACCAACTCATTTATATTGTTGAAATTTAATTGTGAGAGTTTCTTGTGCCACTTCCAGCTTTCTTCAATTAATGCTCTACTCATCAGACAGATTGCAGAACCATTAGTACTTGTTGAAAGCTTAGCTTCATAAATGTTACCACGCCTGTATCCTTTCAGAACAACTTTGCCTTTAGATTTACTCACAACTTCACAGTGTTCTTCAAAGAAATCAACATGATAACCTCTGTCACAGATTTGACTTATACTCAGCAGATTGTGTTTAAGTCCTGAGACCAGAGCTACTTCTTTAATGATGACATTCCCAAGATTGATATTGCCATATCCCAATGTTTTTTCCAATGTTGCCATCTCCATAAGAAACACTTGGGCCAGCTTTCTCCACAAAGTCTGATAACAGAGCTTTATTTCCAGTCATATGTCCTGAACATCCACTGTCCAGAACTAGGATGTTTTTCCTGTTGCCCTGCAATCACAAAGACCACTAATGATTAGTTTTAAGGACCCAGACTTGCTTGGATCCTTTGGCCTTATCAAGTTTGTTAACATTTGCAGCGGATTTAGCATCAGAGTTTATGTTAACATTTTTCTTATCAGAACTTACACTATCAGACTTTGAATCAGAATTTATACTAGAAGGAACAATGGAAACTTTCTTTAAAGAAGGTTTTATTTAATAATAATTATAGTACAAACTATGATATTCCTTACAAGTATAAATGGAATGCCATAAACTACCACAATGAAAACAAGGATTTTGTGGCTTATATCTAACAGACTGACTCTTAACTCATGACTTTGAAGGTAAGGAGTTTATGTTCTTATTCTTCCTGCAAAAAGAGGCCAGATGGTTAGAACTTCCACAGTTATGACACGTTTTCCTAGGAGCTTTAGGAACAGGCTTATAATCATTGCTTTTATTCACACCTTCCTTTCCATTCCTATTTTTCCTAGGTGATTTTACCTTGTTTGCGTTCTTAACATCTTTCAGCTTATGCTTAAGCTGCTTCTTAGTCATTAAACCTATGTTTACTTCAGCTGTCTTTTCCTGTTTTAGTTTGTCAGAAGTTAATCCCTTTTTAATTTCTGATTTCTCATTATCAGACTTTACAGTTACAAACTTAACAGGTTTTAACTTTGGCTTTTGCTGAACAAAAACAAGCTTAATTTCTACAGTTCCTTTGTCACTCTTATCCTCTCCATAACCTAAGCCCTCTTTCCAGTTTTCACTACTTAGCAAATTTTGAGTTGTTCTGCCGGAGTTAGTCCAAGTCCTGATAACCTCTCTTTCCTTTTCTAACTCAGTTTTTAGAGATTCATTCATTTTTAGCACTTCATCCCTAACATAAAAAGCATCATCTCTATCTTTCTGAGTTTGATGGAACATAACTAACTCTTTTTCTACGAAATCATTTCTTTTCTTAAAAGCAAGATTTTCAGAAGTTAATCTTTCACATGTTAAAGTTTGATCTCTATAACTAACAAACATGGTTTTAAGATATCTTCTCAACTCATTAATATCATCAATATGAAAAGTATAAGTAGTCTGAGGTACCTTTGATTCAGCAGCTTCAGAACTGCTTTCAACACTTGCTTTATCAGCATTTGCCATCAAAGCATAATTCTCCTCACTTTCAGAGTCTGAGGTATCTGTCCAGCTTTTCTTCTTTGTGACAAGAGCCTTGCCTTTGTCACCCCTCACTTTTTTGCAATTAGGAGATATGTGGCCTTTCTCACCACAGTTATAGCATTTGACATTGGTATAATCTCCTCTGTCAGACTTTCCTCCTCTGCCCTCAGATCTTCTGAAATTCTTCTTATCAGAACTTGTGCCTTTCCTAGAAAACTTCTTTCCCTTCCTGAACTTCCTGTATGCAATCTTTGTGATCTCTTTCACCATAAGAGCACACAGCTTCATCATCTCCTCATCAGCATCAGTCTCAGGCAAGCTTTCAGAATCTGAGTCATCATCACTTTCAGAACTTGATGACTCAGTATCAGACTTTATGAAAAGAGCTTTACCCTTGTCTTTCCTTGAGGTAGGTGCCTTGGGGGATTCTTCTTCAGCCTTAAAAGCAACTATCCTTGACTTTCCTCCTTTCCTCTTGCTTCTTTATTCCATCTCAAGTTCATGAGTCTTGAGCATTCCATAGATTTCATCAAGAGTTGTTTCATCAAGATTTTAGTTGTCTCTTATTGTTGTTGCCTTCAAATCCTAGCATTCAGGAAGAGCTAACAAGAATTTAAGGTTTGAATCTTCAAGATCATACTCCTTATTAACCAGTGACAAATCATTCAAAAGTTTGACAAATCTATCATATAAATCAGTCAATGACTCATTAGCCTTTGAGTCAAAGTGTTCATACTCTTGAGTGAGTATTGTCTTCCTGTTCTTTTTAATTATATCAGTTCCCTGACACCTTGTTTTCAGAGCATCCCATATCTCCTTTACAGTCTTGCAGTTAATTACCCTGTTTGACATTACATTATCAATGGCACTATGCAGTAAGTGTCGTACCTTAGCATCCTTAGCAATTGATGCGATATCTTCAGTAGTATAATCACTCTTCTCCTTTGGTACAGTCTTTGCTGCTTCACCTGCAACTGCAACAGCGAGCTTGGTTGGTTTGTGAGGTCCTTCCTTGATTCTATCAAGATATTCTGGATCTGTAGCTTCCAGAAACATGGTCATCCTCACCTTCCATATGGCATATTCAGATGGTCTCAGTATGGGAACTCTGATGGTCTCATACCAACTTTGAATTTGTGTCTTTGGAGGTTCTTCAGTTTTGGTAGGCTTAGTTGGAGTTTCTGTGTCAGACATGATTGTGTTTGGATCTTAAACTGTATATGCGTTAACAGATAGGCTCTGATACCACTTGTTAGGTCACACACACACACTGTAGAGGGGGTGAATACAGTGTAAAGTACAATCGAACTTTAATAACTCAAGTAACAGAAAACAAACTTTATTGAAACAATAAACTCTGTTACAGTATAGAACTGTTACCTCTCAGTGATGAACAAATATCACGAGAGCTGCTAGGGTTACTATGGATAATCTTCTCGAATATGATAACACTTCTAGTGTAAACCCTATGTCTGTGTTTATATACTACACAGTTACAAGATAATCGCTAATTGATATGGAATATAATTCTGCTTCCTAAAATATATCAATCAGATATCTTTTCTTCCAAGTATTCTATTCTTCATAGAATTCCTTCTTCATGCATATCTCTTCTTATGTTTGTTTTGATCTTCTTTCCTTTAATCAGCTGCTGTCCTTATCTGAACATCCTTCAGTACTTAAGTTCTGATATCCATCTTCTGATAATTATCTCCCGATAATATAAGTACTGATATCCTTAAGTCCTGACTTCCAGTAAGTACTGATTTATCCTGTTTAAGTAAGATCTGAAAACTAAACATAAATCATATTAGCCATGACATTATCAAATATATCTAACAAACTTCAAATAATTTATTGCAAAATTTTTTGAATGTCCAAAGATACCACAAATGAAGCAGAACAATGGAACATTCTCATATTTAAATTTCACCCAGAACTACTCATCACCAGGCATCTTTAACTTCATGCGACGTTTTAAGGGAGCATCCAGATTTACAGATACTCGAATCCTCATGTACTCCCTCCACAATCCTTTAAAATTTCTTGGGCAACTGTCAACAAAATGACCAATATAATCACCAATGCCTTTTAATATTCTCTCTGACATAACACCAATATTCAAATCGTAAACTTGCACCCATAGATCAATGGTATTGAGCTCTACGCATCTCGGATTTTCCCCTTCCTTTAGTCTAGACATGATCAATGTACGCCTGTTAAACGATCATGGGCATCCTTCCATCACTCTTTTTGGCATCTAATTTGTGGTAAAACTGAAACATATAAAGGTTTGTATCCAGTTCTTTCATATAAACACCTTTTCCAGGCCTCCATAATTCCGCCATTGTGTGTTGCAATGCCATGAAATCTACCCTCCCTTCCGAGAGAAATCTACCCACCACACATATTTTGGGATTTAAACCTTGCATCTGCATCCCATTTTCGGTTGATATTGCCTCCTCTATTTCAAACCCACATTCCTCCTCATCTTCCAAAGTAATCGTATTCATAAATTGCAAGAGCTTATCAGGTAGCGCCATTGTAAAAGACAAAGACACAATATGACAATCAGACGATGAATCAATAATACTTAACAGACCATGTCAAACGACAAGACTAGACTTCAAATTAACATTATAACTTATATAAGTTCCAAGATACTTGTAGTTTCATAGGTGAGTTACAATGTAGAGAACTAGGCCAAAATAATTCAAAAGATAAATATAATCAATTTGTACAGTATTTATGACTCAGTTAATCCACTAATTATAATGTTGTGATTCATGAGTTATATGTTTGGCACAACATCAAAGCCATCACGGACTTTAGATAGCCGATAGTTAAAAAAAGTAAACTATAATCATTCTATAATCATTCGCTTGTACGACAAAAAGATAATCTTTAATTTAATTATTCACTACTAAAACATGTACAAACATATACTTAAAATTATTCGGCGCCTGATTACATATTTATGCTCGTTTGTTTAAGATTTTAGTTCTTTCGTTTCATCTAAAGTAATTCATATTATTGAATCCATTTCATAAACCAAGATGGATAGACAGAAAACACACATACTAGAGATGGATGAGGCTTTTGCAACATTTCAGATCGAAGATGAAGAATAGGGTGGAATCAACTATGAAGGTACAACAGAAGATCTGGGCGACATTGATACAATGTGGTGCTTGGTAGGACGATTTTTTACTGAATCCTCAATTGATTTCCAAGATATGGAACACAAAATGGCTTCATTGTGAAGGCCGGGCGGAGGGTTGTATGTAAAGCAATTGGATAACAGTAGATTTCTCTTCCAATTCTACCATGAGATTGATATCAAGAGAATTATAGAAGGGAGTCTATGGACGTTTGGACAGTTCCATTTGGTGAAGGAAAGAATTAAATATGGAGACAACCCAAGGACAATAGAGATTAAGAGCATTGATCTATGGTTACATTTACATGGCATACATCTAGGTTTCATGTCTCAATGTGTGGATACATATATTGGTAACTTTGTAGGTCGATACATTGATGCAGATCCAAATAATTTATAGAAGTATGGAAGGATACCTACGTATACGTGTCTCATTACCACTGAACAAACCGGTTAAACGAAGAATGAAACTGAAGAAATTAGAGATGGAATGGTGTTGGGTGAATTTTAAGTACGAAGCTATTCCTACATTTTTCTTCATCTGCGGGATGATTGGACATGGGGAGAGGTTTTGTGATAGAATCTTTGATATTCCAGGTGATAGCATTGAAAAACTCTACGGAGCATGGCTACGTGCAGAACCGAGAAGAAAGATTCATACTATGGGGGCAAAATGGCTCAAAAGTGGGGGGAGTTTTCAAGCAAAGAATTCTGACGTGAATGGTGGTGGAAATGCAGATATGGATAGTCCCGGTGATACCGCACAGGGAGATAAGATTAATACCAATGCAGGGATTCTCTCTGAAATGGGTACGCTTAATCAGAGGGAGTGATAGGAGAAATTAGTAGAAGTTTGTTAAAGAGTACACACAATACTACAATGCAAGGTAAGAAATTAAATATTAATTTGGAGGGAGATATTAATGGGCCGAGTAACTCTGTATTAAATCTTGTAGATCCAAAAAGACGTAGAAGGGGCCAGGTTCATAATATACCTATTGTTTCGACCCAAGGACATGATATAGAGATGGGACACGGGAGGAAGTTTCAACTGGATTTTAGCTTGGAAATGCCAGGGTCCGGGTTCACCTGGAAAAATTCAGTTCCTACAAGATTTAACCCACATTGAAAAGCCTAATTTTGTTTTTCTTAGGAAAACAATAAGTAGTTATGTGAAGATGTACAATCTGTCATAATCTGGGGTTGAAGGCCTTATAGATGTGGAGCTTCAAGGGAAAAGTGGAGGCATTGCCATGCTTTGAAAAAATGCAAAAAACGTAAACCTTCTCAGTTTTTCTCGATCGCACATTGATGTGATTGTCAATAAAATTGGTTCGAATAGCTGGAAATTGACAGGGGTGTATGGTGAGACAAAGAGATCTCAGAGACATAAAACTCGGGAGCTGTTGAGGAATTTATCGAGAGATGTGAACTTTCTATGGTGCCTTATCGAAGACTTTAACAATATCAGGTCCCAAGTAGATAAAAGAGGAGGACAAATGTGTTCTAATCACCTCATTGAAGGGTTTAATGAATGCTTACAGCATAGCAAGCTTCATGATCTTGATATTATTGGCCACTAATTTACATGGGAAAGAGGATGAAACACTGATCACTGGGTAGAAATAAGGGTGGATAGAGTGTTAGCTAACTCTCAATGGTTAAAGATGTTTATGATGGCTAAAATATATAACTTGGAGGGTTCTCCTTCTGATCACAGTCCGTTACTGCTAGTACCGGAAGAGCATGCCAAGGGAAGTAAAAAAATGATATTTCTGTTTTGAAAATGCTTGATTAACTGCGCCCATGTGCTTTCAAATTATTAAAGATTGTTGGGAAGGCGAGGAAACAGGGACGTGATATGCAAGATGAAGGGTTTTGCAGAAGGCCTAGAGATGTGCGGGAGGGAGATTACAAGATGTTTCAATAAATGTATAAAGGAGTGCAAGTACAGACTAAAATTATTACAAGGTAAGCGAGACAATAAGTCTATATCAGAGTATGACAGTGCAAAGGAGAAATTATTTTTAGTGCTGGATCAAAAAGCGGTATGGCGACAGAGATCCAAACAGCTCTGGTTGCAAGAATGGGAGAAGAACACTAGGTATTTCCATGCATCCTGCAATAAAAGGAAATGCAACAATTACATTCAGAGTCTATGTAATGAAGCAGGAGAATAGGTCGATTGGAATTGTGGGCTGCAAGACTTGATCAAGGAGTATTTTCAAAGGTTATTCACTGAGGAACATTCCAGAGGAGAGGCAGTTTTGAATTGTATCCCGGAAACTATTTTTGATCAGCAGAATAGAGCACTATTGGAGAGTATGACTGAAGTCGAGGTAAAAGATGCGGTTTTTCACATGCAACCGGATAAAGCACCGGGGCTAGATGACACGATCCCGACTTTTTTCTAGAAAAATTTGAGCGTAGTTGGTAGTGAAGTAATTCAGATGGTGAGGAATTTCTTTGAATCAAGAGTCCTTATGATGAGCATTAATATGACTAATATTGTTCTCATTCCTAAGAAGAGGAACCCAACAACTTTGACAGAACTGAGGAGTCCTTATGATGAGCAATAATATGACTAATATTGTTCTCATTCCTAAGAAGAGGAACCCAACAACTTTGACAGAACGGAGATCGATAGCCTTGTGTCATGTTGTGATGAAAATAATTACAAAGGTAATTACAAATCGGCTTAAGAAAGTGTTGGACTCGGTCATCTCGGATACAAAAAGTGCATTCTTACTTGGTAGGTTGATTTCCGATAATATCATGTTGTCTTTTGAGGTTATGCATTATTTAAAAAGGAAGAATTTTGGTGAGGAAGGATATATGGCACTCAAATTGGACATGTCCAAAGCCTACGACCGTATAGAATAAAAATTCCTGAGAGAAGTTTTGCTCAGAATGGGGTTTAATGAGTGGTGGACGCATTTGGTTCTACAATGTGCGTCAACTGTTGAATATAATATTATCCACGGAGAGTTAGAAATTGGTCATATTCGACCTAGTCGAGGGTTGAGACAAGGAGACCCACTGTCTACTTATCTCTTCATTATACGTGATGAAGGACTAAAGACTCTTATAAAATAGCATGGATCACAGAGATGGCTTCAGGGGATTAGAATTTGCAGGAAAGCTCCAAGTATTAGTCACATGATGTTTGCTGATGACAAATACATGTTCTGTAAGGCTGATACAGGAGAAAAAAGAAAGGTAATGTAGTTGTTGGATGTATATGAAAAATCTTCTGGGCAACGGATTAATAGAGAAAAATCCACAGTCTTTTTAGTGCAAATGTCAAACAGTACAACAAGGATTTGATTTTCCAAGAAATGCAGATTAAAGAGGTGAATTATAACTCTAAATATCTGGGGCTATCAAACCTATTAAGTAGAAATCAATCGGTGGTTTTTGGGTACTTAAGAGACAAAGTTAAAGCCAATGTTCAGGGGTGGATGGAAAAGAATGTGTGAAGATCGGTTAAGAAAATACTAATCAAGACGGTAGCTCAGACCTTAGCTTCATATGCAATGAATGTATTTCTTCTCCCGTTAGAAATAACTCGATATATGGAGAAAGTCATGGCACAAATTTTATGGAACTCAACTCATAAGAACAACTCCAAGATAACTTGAATGAGGATTTCTAGACACAAGCATGCAGGTGGATTGGGATTTAAATGCTTGAGAGACATTAATCTAGACATGTTAAGGAAGCAGTGTTGGCGACTTATTACTAATCCGTATAGCTTGGTGGCTCGGGTTTACAAGGAAAAGTACTATGTTGATTTTGATTTTAAGTCAGTTAAATTGGGTAGTAGCCCCAACTTTATTTGGCGTAGTATTCTCGAAGCAAGGAAGGTAATCTCTGCTGGTTCATGTTGGAGGATTGGGACGATTAAAAAAATAAGGATTATGGACCAACCGTGGTTGAACGATATAAGCAACCCATACTTATCTTCTATGTCACCCTCGATCATAAATCAGGATGTTGCATCTCTATTCCGTTCAAGCACTAAGGAATGGGATATGGACATTATCAGAGATATATTCAACATTCGAAATCAGCAATGCATTGTAAACACAAAGGTGGAACAAGAGTTAGACACATACATCTTATACTGGAAGCTAGAGAACTCAGATATGTATACAGTTAAAACTGTGTATAAGCTTATACAGGAAAGTAAAGGAGCATAGAACAATAATGATAATAGTGACTTCTGGAAAAAGCTGTGGAATGCTAAAGCTCCTCTAAAGGCGTTAAATTTAGTTTGGCAAGCTATTACTTGCTGTTTACCAACTAAGACAATGCTGTAGATCAAACAAGTTCAGATTGATAATACTTGTCTAGTTTGTAATGAAAGAATATAATCTATTTTTTATGGCTTAGTGCAATATAAGTCTACAGCTTCATGTTAACGGATTTTTAACCCAAATATAAAAATGGAGGATACTATGGAATTCACAAATTGGTTAGAAAGGAATCTAGCAGGGAAATCAGTGCATACCAATGCAAAAAATATCATATTATGTCGGTCAATCTGGAGATCCAGGAATGATCTAGTATGGAGTGGTAAAAGGTGGACGCCAATTAAGATTGTTGCAAAAGCGTGGGAGTATCTTTTATAATGGACACTTGCCGAATGAAGGAGATTTGGGGCACCTCTTCATCCTCCTGTTACAGGAGATGCTGCTATATACCGGGTAAAGCCATACCAAAATGAAGTAAAGATAACAGCAGACGCGGCAGTTTTGAAGGATCAAGGAGCGTCTGGGATAAGAGTCATTGCACGGGATCATGAGGGCCAATTAATTCTGGAAAAAACCAGCAGCTTTACGGAAGTAATGAATCCAACTTTATTTGAAGCTATTGCAGTTAAAGAGGCTTTGAGCTGGGCTAAGGAGAAGGGTTGGAATACAGTTATTATTGAATTCGATTGTTTAGTAGTGGTATAGTTGATCAGGACTATAGAGTGATTGAGGACTATAGAGTGCTAATCAAGGAGGCTAACAACGTAAGGTTGTATTTCATTAAGCGGCCTTCGAATATGGCGGCATATGAACTTGCTCATGTTTCTCATATGTATCCTGATCGTGAATTTGATTGGAGGTCTGTTCCAATAAATTCTAAAAATGGTATTTTAAATGAAAGTTTGGAGTAATGGAAATGTATTTTGTCAAAAAAAACATGTCGAAACATAATTATAAGAAATAAACAAAAAAAATAAAAATCTTCCCATTTCGATAACGTCACCACCCACAACTAAAACTCAGACCTTCCTTGCCTAGATCCACAAATCCTTTCCTCAAACCCGGGCACCGTGGCATACCTTGATGATAAGTTTCCGTCAAATACTCATACACCTCCAGTAGTGGATAATCAATGACAAAAGATGAATATAATGAATTTAAATGAGTTAATATGATTATATCTCATCTATACTATACTATAATAAGCTAAATGGGGTATAATTTATCATTGGTTAACCCCTCATTTTGGTTATCCCTTTCAATCACGACCGTCGAATCTTCTTCATCAAATACAGAGCCGTTAGATCCAAAAAACTAAAAAGATACACTCCACAAGTTCTCAGGTTCGAATCACGTTTACAACAAACATTTATATTATTATTTATAAAGTTACATATAAGTTCTCAGGTTCGAATACCGTTAACAACAAACATTTAAATTATTTATAAAGATACATATAATTAAGTTTTCAGTTTTGAATCTCACTCACCAATAACAAACATTTATATTATTTGTTAGATATATTTGATAATGTCATGGCTAATATGTTTTATGTTTAGCTTTCAGATCTTATTTGAACAGGATAAATCAGTACTTAACTATTGATCAGTACTTATACTGGAAGTCAAGACTTAAGGATATCAGTACGTATATTATCAGGAGATAATCATCAGAAGATAGATATCAGAACTTAAGTGCTGAAGGATAATCAGATAAGGACAGTAGCTGATTAAAGGAAAGAAGATCAAGATAAACATAAGAAGAGATATGCATGAAGAAGGATATCCGTAAAGAATGGAATACTTGGAAGAAAAGATATCTGATTGATATATTTTAGGAAGCAGAATTATATTCCATATCAATTAGCGATTATCTTGTAACTGTGTAGTATATAAACACAGATATAGGGTTTACACTAAAAGTGTTATCATTATTAGAGAAGATTATTCATTGTAACCCTAGCAGCTCTCGTGATATTTGTTCATCACTGAGAGGTAACAGTTCCATATTGTAACAGAGTTTATTGTTTCAATAAAGTTTGTTTTCTGTTACTTAAGTTCTTAAAGTTCGATTTGAGTGTACTATACACTGTATTCACCCCCTCTACAGTGTGTGTGTGACCTAACAATTGGTATCAGAGCCTATCTGTTAACATATATACAGTTAAAGATCCAAACACAATCATGTCGGACACAGAACCTCCAACTAAGCCTACCAAAACTGAGGAATCACCAAAGACACAAATTCAGAGTCGGTATGAGACCATCAGAGTTCCCATACTGAGACCATCTGAATATCCCATATGGAAGGTAAGGATGACCATGTTCCTGGAAGCAACAGATCCAGAATACCTTGATAGAATCAAGGAAGGCCCTCACAAACCAACCAAGCTTGCTGTTGCAGTTGCAGGTGAAGCAGCAAAGACCGTACCAAAAGATAAGAGTGATTATACTGCTGAAGACATAACATCAATTGCTAAGGATGCTAAGGTACGACACTTACTGCATAGCGCCATTGATAATGTAATATCAAACAGGGTAATCAACTGCAAGACTGCTAAGGAGATATGGGATGCTCTGGAAACAAGGTGTCAGGGAACTGACACAATTAAGAAGAACAGGAAGACAATACTCACTCAAGAGTATGAACACTTTGACTCAAAGACTAATGAGTCATTGAATGATTTATATGATAGATTTGTCAAACTTTTGAATGATTTGTCATTGGTTGATAAAGAGTATTATCTTGAAGATTCAAACCTTAAGTTCCTGTTAGCTCTTCCTGAATACTGGGATTTGAAGGCAACGACAATAAGAGACAACTACAATCTTGATGAAACAACTCTTGACGAAATCTATGGAATGCTCAAGACTCATAAGCTGGAGATGGAACAAAGAAGCAAGAGGAAAGGAGGAAAGTCAAGGACAGTTGCTCTTAAGGCTGAAGAAGAATTCCCCAAAGCAGCTTCCTCAAAGAAAGACAAGGGTAAAGCTCTTTTCATAAAGTCTGATACTGAGTCATCAAGTTCTGAGAGTGATGATGACTCAGATTCTGAAAGCTTGCCTGAGACTGATGCTGATGAGGAGATGATGAAGCTGTGTGCTCTTATGGTGAAAGGAATCACAAAGATTGCATACAGGAAGTTCAGGAAGGGAAAAAAGTTTTCCAGGAAAGGCATAAGTTCTGATAAGAAGAATTTCAGAAGATCTGAAGGCAGAGGAGGAAAGTCTGACAGAGGAGATTACACCAATGTTAAATGCTATAACTGTGGTGAGAAAGGCCACATATCTCCTGACTGCAAGAAGGTAAAGGGTGACAAAGGCAAGGCTCTTGTCACAAAGCAGAAAAGCTGGACAGACACCTCAGACTCTGAAAGTGAGAAAAACTATGCATTGATGGCAAATGCTGATAAAGAAAGTGCTGAGAGCAGTTCTGAAGCTGCTGAAACAAAGGTACCTCAGACTACTTATGCTTTTCATACTGATGATATTAATGAGTTGAGAAGATATCTTAAAACCATGTTTGTTAGTTATAGAGATCAAACTTTAACATGTGAAAGATTAAATTCTGAAAATCTTGCATTTAAGAAAAGAAATGATTTCTTAGAAAAAGAGTTAGTCATGTTCCATCAAACTCAGAAGGATAAAGATGATGCTTTTTATGTTAGGAATGAAGTGCTAAAATTAAATGAATCTCTAAAAACTGAGTTACCAAAAGGAAAGAGAGATTATCAGGACTTGGACTAACTCTGGCAAAATAACTCAAAATTTGCTAAGTAGTGGAAACTGGAAAGAGGACTTAGGTTATGGAGAAGATAAGAAAGATAAAGGAACTGAAGAAATTAAGTCTGTTGATAAGCAAAAGCCAAAGTTAAAACCTGTTAAGTTTGTAACTGTAAAGTCTGAAAATGAAAAATCAGAAGTTACAAAGGAATCAACTTCTGACAAACTAAAACAGGAAAAGACAGCTGAAGTGAACATAGGCTTAATGACAAAGAAGCAGCTTAAGCATAAGCTGAAAGATGTTAAGAATGCAAACAAGGTAAAATCACCTAGGAAAAATAGGAATGGAAAGGAAGGTGTGAATAAAAGCAATAATTATAAACCTGTTCCTGATGCTCCTAGGAAAACATGTCATAACTGTGGAAGTTATAACCATCTGGCTTCTTTTTGCAGGAAGAATAAGAATATTAACTCCTTACCTTCAAAGTCAGGAGTTAAGAGTCAGTCTGTTAGATACAAACCACAAAATCCTTGTTTTCATTGTGGTAGTTTATGGCATTCCATTTATACTTGTAAGGAATATCATAGCTTGTACTATGATTATTATCAAATAAAACCTTCTTTGAAGAAAGTTTCCATTGTTCCTTCTAGTGTAAATTCTGATTCAAAGTCTGATAGTGTAAGTTCTGATAAGAAAATTGTTAACATAAACTCTGATGCTAAATCCGCTGCAAATGTTAATAAACTTAATAAGGCCAAAGGATCCAAGCAAGTATGGGTCCTTAAAATTAATAATTAGTGGTCTTTGTGATTGCAGGGCAACAGGAAAAATATTCTAGTTCTGGACAGTGGATGTTCAGGACATATGACTGGAAATAAGGCCCTGCTATCAGATTTTGTGGAGAAAGCTGGCCCAAGTGTTTCTTATGAAGATGGCAACATTGGAAAAACATTGGGATATGGCAATATCAATCTTGGAAGTGTCATAATTAAAAATGTAGCTCTATTCTCAAGACTTAAACACAACCTACTGAGTATAAGTCAAATCTGTGACAGAGGTTATCATGTTGATTTCTTTGAAGAACACTGTGAAATTGTGAGTAAATCTAAAGGCAAAGTTGTTCTGTAAGGATACAGGCGTGGTAACATTTATGAAGCTAAGCTTTCAACAAGTACTGATGGTTCTGCAATCTGTCTGATGAGTAGAGCATCAATTGAAGAAAGATGGAATTGGCATAAGAAACTCTCTCATTTAAATTTCAACAATATAAATGAACTGGTCAAGAAAGATCTTGTGAGAGTATTGCCAAACATAGTATTTGCTCCTGATGGTCTTTGTGATTCATGTTAGAAAGCCAAACAAAGAAAATCTCCATTCAAGAGCAAGACTGAATCATCAATTCTTGAGCCTTATTATCTAATACATGTTGATCTATTTGGTCCAGTAAATGTCATGTCTATTGCAAAGAAGAAGTATGCGTTGGTCATAGTGGATGAGTTCACCAGATACACATGGGTGTATTTCTTGCATACAAAAAGTGAAACTGCATCAACCTTGATTGATCATATTAAACATCTGGATAAAATGGTCAAAGATTCTGTGAAAGTTTTAAGGAGTGATAATGGCACTGAGTTCAAGAATTTGATAATGGAAGAGTTCTGTAAAAGCCATGGAATAAAGCAGGAATTTTCTGCTCCTGGAACTCCACAACAAAATGGAGTTGTTGAAAGGAAGAATAGAACTCTCATTGAAGCTGCACGTACAATGCTTGAAGAAGCAAAGCTTCCAACCTATTTCTGGGATGAAGCTGTGCAGACTGCTTGTTTTACTCAAAATGCAACACTCATTAACAAGCATGGAAAAACACCATATGTGATGGTGAAAAAAAAGAAGCCAAATCTGAAATATTTTCATGTATTTGGATGCAATTGTTTTGTTCTCAAGACTCATCCTGAACAGCTATCAAAGTTTGATCTAAAAGCTGATAAAGGAATCTTTGTTGGATATCCACTTTCCACAAAAGCCTTTAGAGTCTATAATTTGAGAACAAAAGTGGTCATGGAATCTATCAATGTCTCTTTTGATGACAAAAAGATTACTGGTCTTGAAGATTTCATTAACCATGATCAGCTGAGATTTGAAAATGAAGACTCAAATTCTGATACAGAAAATCCTGACAGTCTAAGTCCTGATACTGTAAACTCTGATGGATTAAACTCTGATATTATTGAAACTGTGGAGACTATGTCAAAGGAAGATGCACCTATGCAGGGGGAGCATACTCAAGATCCTACCACATCTCAAGAAACATCAGAACATGCATCTGGCTCTTCAAGTTCTGATTCGTCAAGTTCTGATAAGCCAAGTTCTGATAGTGCTGAAAATCTAAATACTGAAGAATCCAACTCAGAGAGCATAGTTTCAGGGGGAGCATCAGAAAATGAAAATGAAAATAGCATGGATCATGGGGGAGCATCCAGTTCTAGAGAAAACCTTCCATCTCAAGGAAGTGGACAAAATCACATACACCTGATTTGATAATTGGAAATCCTGATGCAGGTGTCAGAACTAGAACAGGTACTTCAAATGAATGTCTTTACAATTCTTTTCTCTCTCAGACTGAGCCAAAGAAAGTGGAAGAAGCTCTTCAAGATGTTGATTGGGTGCAAGCAATGCTGGAAGAGTTGAATGAATTTGAAAGAAACAAAGTCTGGACCCTAGTGCCAAGACCAAAGAATAGATCTGTTGTTGGTACAAAGTGGGTATTCAGAAATAAAACTGACAGTGATGGCATAATTACAAGGAATAAGGCAAGGCTGGTTGCAAAAGGATATTCTCAACATGATGGAATTGATTATGATGAAACATTTGCACCAGTTGCTAGGTTAGAAGCCATAAGGATATTCTTGGCTTATGCTGCTCACAAAAAGTTTACTGTCTTTCAAATGGATGTGAAAAGTGCTTTTCTCAATGGAGAATTGGAGGAGGAGGTATATGTTGAACAACCTCCAGGTTTTGTAGATACCAAACATCCAGATTATGTCTACAGGCTTGATAAAGCACTTTATGGACTTAAGCAAGCTCCTAGAGCATGGTATGAGACTTTAGCTCAGTTTCTTCTGGAAAGTGGATTTAACAGAGGGACAATAGACAAAACACTGTTCTACCTCAACCATGGAAAGGACTTCCTTCTGGTCCAGATTTATGTTGATGATATCATTTTTGGATCTACAAATAACAAACTTTGCAAAAAGTTTGCCAAACTAATGCAGTCAAGATATTAGATGAGTATGATGGGGGAACTTAGCTATTTTCTGGGCCTTCAAGTCAAGCAGAATGAGGAAGGCACTTTTATTTTTCAAACCAAGTACACCAGAAACTTGCTGAAGAAATTTGGAATGCAAGATTGTTCAAGTGCATCCACTCCAATGGCCACTGCGACAAAACTTGATAAGGATACCGGTAAATCAGTAGATATTACTGACTACAGAAGTATGATTGGCTCTCTACTCTATCTAACTGCTAGTAGACCTGATATCATGTATGCTACCTGTCTTTGTGCAAGATTTCAAGCAGATCCAAGAGAACCTCACTTAACAGCTGTAAAAAGAATCTTTAAGTATCTTAAAGGAACAGCTGCTCTGGGATTATGGTATCCTAGAGAATCAGATCTTAAACTAATAGGTTACTCAGATGCAGATTTTGCAGGTTGCAAAATTGACAGGAAAAGCACAAGTGGAAGCTGCCAATTTCTTGGAGGCAGATTGGTTTCTTGGTACAGCAAGAAACAAAAGTCAATTTCCACATCAACTGCAGAAGCAGAGTATATTGCTGCAGGAAGCTGTTATGCACAGATTCTTTGGATGAAGAATTAGTTACTGGATTATGGGTTAACATATTTCAAAATCCCTATTTACTGTGATAATCAAAGTGCAATTGCTATGACAGGTAATCCAGTTCAACACTCAATGACAAAGCACATCAGCATCAGGTACCACTTCATCAGGGAACATGTGGATGAAGGTATAATGGAATTGTATTTTGTTCTCACAGATCAACAACTAGCAGATATCTTCACAAAACCACTGTGTGAAGCTACTTTTACAAGATTGGTAAATGAACTTGGAATGGTTTTAGGTTCTTTCTCTAAATCTGCTTAGTCTTGTTCTGTGTTATCAGACTTTATGCTCAGTATTTACAGAATTAATCTCATTGTGTATTCTGTGCTTAATTGATAAATGTCTTTAAGTACTGACTGTTGTCTAATATATGTTTCTAAACTCTGATAAGTGATATGTCTGTCAAGTACCTATTCAATCCTATGAGGATAACTGTGCTAGATACTGACCTAGTAGTCTTCAATAAATAAATGATTCCATGTAAGAAGTAATTATTTCAGTGGAAACCCTATGACACTAGAAAATTCTGATAATTGAGCTTAGTTAAGTTTACTTTGTATATCTTATTACTAAGTCACAAATTAGAATAATGCTACTCATCTGTTAAGTTCTGATACTAGTAAAACTGCTGAATGTACTAAGTGCTGATAAACCTCACTTATCAAAAGAAAAAGCAAAAAGATCAAAGAATAAAATCAGGTACTCCTTTGAGATCTCGAGTAAAAATGTGGAAGGGACGACCCAAGTGCATTACTGGTATTAAGTAGATATGCATTAGAAAAGCAAAATATTTTCTTGGTGACTTTTCACACTCTATGATTACTGGAGAAATACTCTGATAATAGCATAAATTCTGATAAACAGTCGTGACTCACTTACACTGAGAAGCCACTGTAAAATAGAATTTCAAAAGATGCATAAAATTAGCACAAAACAGTTGAGGTGGACTCAAGCATGAACTCATTCATCAGTAGGTTTCAGGACAATGACAGCTCTTTAGCAAAATTTTAGTTATGCCTTATTTCTAAGATGTACTGAAGTGAATCAGACTTTACTCTTTGTCTGTTATTTAGCTTAATGCACACACTAATCACTCCATCTGAATGATGAAAATTTCTGTGGTGGTCTATGTTATTTTAGATAAACAGTCATTGTGTCATTTTTGCACAAATTCTGAGGACAAGTTCTAGTTACACGTTCTGATGATTAAGTTCTGAAGTCTATAACTCAGAACTTGTATGAGGATTTACTAAGATGGGCATTCCTTTTTCGAGTTAAGAAATTATGTTCTGATGACTGTTAAGTTCTGGTATAGGTCTAAGTTCTGATTTCTCAGTCTAATCCTTTACTTGGCTTATCTGTGAATAAAATTTGGTAACAGTCTCAGTTCGAACTAAAATATGTTGAAGTGGAAGATTAATAGTCACTATGATTAGGATTAATGGTATTCGTACTTGACCAGTCCACTATTTCTTGTTTCTTGTGCGTTTTAAACCATGATTCCACTTTCCAATGAATGTTATTCTTTTTCAAAGTCTAGGGAGACGAGGTAGAATTAATTCTACCTGTCAGCATTCAATTTCTTTGCGTCTCCTGGCATTCTCTTGCCTATATAAGCAACCACTTCACATCAGCCTTCCCATCACACTTTATCACAAAACTCACTCTCGTTTTTCACTTATCATCACAAATGGCTGAATTTGGCTGGTTCTACAATTATGGTGATGAGACTGTTCATGTCTTTTTGAATGGAATTCCAACTCCATACCCTATCACCAACATTCCTCATAATCTCTGGATTCAATTTCCAGAGGTTATCAAACGTGATCTGGTGGCCGTTCGAAGAGAACTTCATCTTCATCGTCTCCGCCAGCAAGAGTGAATCATCCGACTCGCCATTCTGTTTGTCGAGAGTAGGAAGAAGAAGATGACTTAATCTCGTCTTCTTCCTATTTTTCTTTATCATCAGCTTTGTCAGGCTTCTTAGCTAGGACTAAGGCTGTTGATGTTAGGTTTAGAAGCTTAGGGAAAATCTTGTATAAGTATTGATGTAATTTCCATTTCATAAATGTATTGTCTTGATATATTAATGAAAGTTGTTTTTACTTCAAGATTTTGTCTCTGAGTTATTTTATCTTGTGTTGATAAATCCTGATTGATATTTTGATGACCATATAAATTTTGTTTTATATTAAGTTCTGATTCATTTTCAGCACTTACTTATCTAATTTATCTTGGTCATTTTCATGTGATGTATTTTCAGAATATCAATGATGCAGTGAAAAATAATTCAATCAGTGATAACGGTTTAAATTTTGAATTAAAACTGTTTTTCTTGATAAATGGAACGGTTTTCCCTTGAAACTAGGCAAATGGGTAAGTAATGATTCCTGTTTTCTCGAGCCCAGTAACTGTCCGTTATTACTGCATGTCTGACAGGTGTCCAACGGTAACATTTTTGTTCAGAGTATAAGTACAACAGAGAGAAGATTTCTTTAATATTTTATTTTCTTCATATTTTATCTCTCTCCTTACTTTTACTCTCTTTCTCTTTATTTCTCACGTTGGTTTTTCATACAGACATTATCTCAAACACCTAACAGGCATACTTGAATCTCATTTTTTTTCACATGGCACCAAAGGATTTAATCATTGATGGAGCTAAGTTTGTCCCCAACAACTATGCTGCAGTTCTTGATCACACTGAAGCTCCATCTGAATTGCACTTTGTGCAAGATCTTCTTGCACATAGTGAGGTTGGGTATGCATTAACACAACCTGAATTCTTTTCAAGCCAACAAGTTCTGAAGTTTTGGAGGACAGGACTTTTTGATGATGGTGGTCAATGTGGAACTCCCAGTATTATCTTCCAAGTGGGTGATTCATCCTTTGTAGTCACACCTGGTACAGTACACAGGGCTTTACATCTTTCAGAAGATTGTACTTTCTCAATTCCAGAGGACTCAGCCCTTCGGGAGTTAATGGCTGAATTGGGATATGAAAAGAGTCTGACGAAACTTGGACAGTTGAAACGGGCTAATATCAGAAGAGAATGGAGTTTCTTCTTTGATTGCATCACCAAAGCTTTTGGGAACAAATGTTCAAATTTTGATGCTATCCCAATTCTGAGTCAGCACATAGGGTATGCTATTATTCATCAAACTCATTTTGATTTTGCAACTGGAATAATTGGTTTTATTGGGGATAGGATGACAGAGGATCGAGATGTTGTTTATTTTGCTAGATTCTGTCAACTTATTTACACTTATTGTACTGATGAACCTCATTTAGTCAGCACTCAAACCCCACCTTTTAAGGTTGCAAAATGATACTTTAATGACCTGATAAATGCTGATACTAAGAAAAAAGTGGTTAGACCATTACAGATTCCTAAGTCTGTAAAACAGATCCTGGTAAATGCTGATCCTGATACTTATAGATCTGTTTACTCTGATGTCCAACCAACTCCAAACACCCAAAATCCATCAACCTCAGTACCTACCTCTCATTCTACTCAACCTACCCTCAGAACATATCTCAAATCCTATCTCTCCACTTCACAGACTGCTCAACCTTCATCTTCAGCACCTACTGTGAAGCCTTCATCTTCCAAGCCAAAGAGGACAAAGAATGTTCCTCAAACATCTCAAAAGAGAAGGAGGATTGCATTGAGAGATGAATCTGATTCTGAGGAACAGGTTTCTTCTAGAGAACCTGTTGTTTCTGAAGCTGAGAAAGAGATTTCTCAGAAGGATTCTGAAATTGGGGGTTCTAGGCTTCTTAAGAGGCTTAGACGAATGACAGTTCATGAAACTCCCAAGGAATCCAAATCAACAAGGAAGTACAAGAAACAGAGGGCACAAAGGTCAGTTTCAGATGATGAAGAGGAAGCAGCTAAGGAAGGGGATCAGGAATCTCTGATCTCACAAGACAAGGAATTTGCTCCAGTCACTTCTTCTCCATCAACTCCATCTCAGGAAGCTGTATCTGACACAGCTAACTCACCATCTGTATCTCTTGTTGATCCAGGCACAAGTGCTGATATTGATGTTCAACACTTGGTCGTGTCTGAAGTATTTCTCTTAGAAGCTCCAACAGCAAATAATCCTTCCACAACACCTGTTACTGATGCTATTCAAACTCCAGAGTTATCAACAACACCTTCTCTACATCAAGATGCTGATGATCAAACTTTAGGTGAGCATCAGGATATGGCTGTTGATCAGAACTTAGTATCAGATCATCAATTAGAGGATGCTGAAGCCTCCATTGCTACTCACACTGTTGTCTTATCAGAAGATACTGATTCTTTAAGTTCTGATGCTGCAAATGCTGGAGATACTGGTGATGCTGCTCCGACTGTAGATGCTGATGAAGCAGGTCCTTCAGGACATACTCCTCAACAGACTCTTCCTAAGTCTGAACTGGTAAAGGAGTTTGTTATCGGGGATGCACCAGTACCTTGGAGTGAAACTCCTGCAGGTCAGGAGTGGACTAAGGAATGGAACTCAGTTTCATGTGTTCCAACTGCAATACATCTTGCTGAGCATTTGACTAAAGCTGATGAAATGTTAAATTCTGATGATTTAAAAACCCAGCTTAGAGTCACTGCATTGAGTATTAAACATCTACAAGGTCTTCATTCAACTACTCATGCAGAGCTACACAAGATTCAGGAGAACTTTATCAAACAAGAACAAGTTTGGAAAATTGATAAGAAAAAGTTCTTTCAACCTACCATTGACAGGATTGCTTATATTGAGAAAACTCAAGAGAAACAACAAGCTCAGATTGATGACATTCTGACAAATCAAGCTTCTCAGCAATCGCAACTTACTGAAATCCAATCCTCAGTGGAATTACTTATCTCTCTTTTACTACCTGCTGATGCCAAAAAGGGGGAGAAGGTAATTAAGTCCAAATGTAACACTAACAAGCCACTGCAAGGAAAGGATGATGGAAATGATGATCAAGGATACTCTGGAATGGGTAGCGGTCATAGTCAAGGTAGAAGGTTTACATCAAGACAAGCTAGTCACAGGACAAGTTCTGATACTGGGAAAAGAATAAGTTCTGCTGCTGGTAAAAGGATAAGTTCTGATGAACTTCTAGATCTTGATGAGGAAATGTCAAGACAGTTATTTCTTCAAGAAAATCCAGGAATGGACTTGGAAAGTTTAAAGGAAGAAGAAGCTAGACTTAAATCAGAGAAAGTCACATCTAAATCTGAAGCTTCTGGTAAAAATTCCTTCCAAAACTCAAAGGCATTGTGATCAAAGAAAGGACACATACTGAAGCAACGTTGGCTAGATCACAACCACAGATAGATCCAAGATCCAAGGGTAAAGAAAAGGTTGGTGAACCTATCAAGGTTTATGTACCTCCTGAGGAAGAAGAAATTACTGATGAAAAGGATGATCTTGCTCTGACTTCAAGAAAAGTTCTTAAAACAACCTCTGACATGGCTCAAGTTGTTCAGAGTCAAGAAATTGTAAGTTCTGATATTCAGAAGAAGCAAGTAACCTCTGACAGAGCTCAAGTTAACTTGATATCAGATAATAGATCAAAGACACTCCTACCAGGATTCACTAAAGCAAAACAGACTCAATCTTTGAAGAATACTGCAAGTGGTTTTGAAGCAAGAGTAGTTACTGGAAAGGAAGCTAGAGATAAAACTGGATTGGGAAGTGCTGATGAAAGAAGAGTACACAACACTACCAATGATCCAACTTCCTTGAGTGAACCAGGTATTGGAGCAACTCCTGAGAGATTGAATCAACTGGAATCTGTACAGATGGTTTACCATACCTACTTGAAAGAATACATCATGTTGTATTTCATGACAGATGGTAGGGTTTATCATATAAGACAAAATGCCATTCCATTGAAGTATTTTGAAGAATTGGAGCATGTACTTTTCTTACTTCAAGTGGATGACAGAATAACAGAGACTGCTGTAAACTACTTAAAAGAACAGATTCAGAGACAGAAAAGGCTTTATTCTGTTAAGTCTGACAGCATATATATTCCAAAGTACAGAGATCAAAATGGTGATATTGTTGATATGAAGCCTAATACTGCACAGATCAGAACATATCTTGGTATTAAGGGACTTGAATTCAATCTGGAGTCTGACAAAGCTTATGTCATAAGACTAGATCAGGAGTTGAGAAAAGCAAAGATCAATGATCTCAGAGCTGCAATCTTTCAAACTGGTGAAGATACTGCAGAGCTTAAATATGTTAAAAGGAGAATGATTGATGAACTAAGATATGCTGAGAAATGTCTGTTGAAGAACTATCTCTGAACAACTCCTGACATCAGAGAGATCAGAAAATGATGAAGCCAAGTCGAAGATCTACAACTGCTTAAATACTGATATTTATACAGACTGAAGTTGTTATCAGAAGTTGAAATTTGGTAAAAGCTTTAAGGACTGTAAGTTGTAGCTATCTAGTCTAATTCTCATGCATTTGTACTTAATATTTTTGACATCATCAAATATCTGTTAAACTTGTATATTATGTTAATTTACAAGTTGGAGGAGATTGTTAGATATATTTGATAATGTCATGGCTAATATGTTTTATGTTTAGCTTTCAGATCTTATTTGAACAGGATAAATCAGTACTTAACTGTTGATCAGTACTTATACTGGAAGTCAGGACTTAAGGATATCAGTACGTATGTTATCAGGAGATAATCATCAGAAGATAGATATCAGAACTTAAGTGTTGAAGGACAATCATATAAGGACAGTAGCTGATTAAAGGAAAGAAGATCAAGATAAACATAAGAAGAGATATGCATGAAGAAGGAATTCCGTAAAGAATGGAATACTTGGAAGAAAAGATATCTGATTGATATATTTTAGGAAGCAAAATTATATTCCATATCAATTAGCGATTATCTTGTAACTGTGTAGTATGTAAACACAGATATAGGGTTTACACTAAAAGTGTTATCATTATTAGAGAAGATTATTCATTGTAACCCTAGCAGCTCTCGTGATATTTGTTCATCACTGAGAGGTAACAGTTCCATACTGTAACAGAGTTTATTATTTCAATAAAGTTTGTTTTCTGTTACTTAAGTTCTTAAAGTTCGATTTGAGTGTACTATACACTGTATTCACCCCCTCTACAGTGTGTGTGTGACCTAACATTATTATTTATGAATAAGGTCTCATCAATCATATACTATTTATATTATTTGAACCTAACATGAAATTACACACAATGAAATTATAATTATATAATTATTATTTAGTATTTAATTTTTTATATAGAAATTTAATAAAATTAAATAAAATAAAATAAAAATATATAAATATTAATCAAGACCCGTGCATCGCGCGGGCTGTAAGCTAGTATTTTATAATAGTTGGGGGTTCTCCTTAGAGTAAAGACCCTATATATATAATAGACTCCATCCGTCCCTCTTATTTTTTTATAATTTTTTAGGACATTCTTATCATTTCTTTACATTTCAAAAACTTTCTAAATAAATGTAATTCTATAATATGAAAATTAATCACATTCATTACTTGGTTTTTTGCTAAATAATCACATTCATTACTTTTCTACATTATACCCACTTTATACATTAAATATTGATTGATACTATCACTTAGTGAATTTTCTTACTTTTTACTAATATGGAACGAGAAGAGTATATATACGACATTAAAAATTGGGAGCCTTGGCTCACCCTTTACTTTCATAGCGCTCATGTGTAGGCATGTCAATGGAGCAAAAATCCGATCCGATCCGATCTGAGATCTTTTTAGTGGATATAAATCGACCTATTAAAAATCTGACCCGATAAGAAAAAACCGATTATAAATGGAGTGTATATGGATTTAGGCAGATCCGATCCGTTAATAACCCAATCCGGTTTATATGTATATATATATATAATATTTTATAATAAAAATATTTTTAATAATTTTAATTTGAAACATATTATAATAAAATAGATTTTGTATAAGTTAAGTTAAAAAATAAATATATATAAATGGAGCGGATATTCGCTCACTACAAGAAATCTCTTTTTTACCAACAAAAGTTTCTAACGAAAATCTATCCTTTAGCAATAACCAATGGATTGCCAACCAATTGCAAACTTCAGTTGTCAAAATTACGATAGTATTTTGTTACCAAATTTAACAACAAATTTTTTGTTAGCAGTTTGTTACTAGAATTACGAACCAAATATTCTGTTGGTGGGGTGATGTTTTTTGATTAATTTGTAAGTGTTATTAGTTTGTTACTATTCTGTTGCTAACTTAGTTACGAACACCTAAATCGGTTAGGAAGGTGCTTCCCAACGACGTTAACGATACAGTAGGCAATCCGTTAGCAGACGTTTTTACCAGATTTTCTTAACTTACCAACAAAATATGTCATTGGTAATAATGAAATTTCTTGTAATATCCAGAATTTGTGATCCGAACGGATCCGGATATGGATCGGCCTATAAAAAATCCGAAGCCGATCTGATCCGAATCCGAAAAGTAAATAAATATGGATATGGATTTAGGTCGATCATATCCAAACCCCGTTCATTGACAGACCTTCTCCCAGTGGCGGACCGTGGGCTGGGCTAGGGTTGGCTTCAGCCCAGGTCAAAATTTTACGGCCCATTTAAATTTTAGTATTAATTTTATACATCCATCCCAGGAAAAGTTTTTTGAAGCCCAATATATATATATATATATATTCAACCCAACGCAACAAGTTTCCATGTCTCCAGCTTTATAGAATTGGACAGCCCATTAAATATTAGATCTAAAAACAAAACAAAATAAAAAAACATGTATAAGAGGTGCACACAGGAGCCAGGAGGTGATGTCAGTTGTCCTGTGTTGCTGCTGTTAATTAAAAAAAACCAATCCCTGGACTAAAGCTTTTTTATTTTATAAAATTATATAGCAATTTGTGTCAATCTCATGGTCTCGTTCATGACTCCTTGGTTCACAATGTAAGTTTTATATTATTGTTTAATTTTGTAGATTAGTTTATTTATATTATATCTATAAGTTCTATTTTAATTTATAATCATATAAGGTATAAATTTAATGTAGGTAATTAATTGTGAGTACTAATTGTAAATACGTTATATGTAACTAGATTAAATAGGTCAATCTTTTAATATTAATGCATTTTTTAATAATTTAGATTGAGTGTCGATACTTAGAATGAGTGATAATCGTCGGATTATCACATACTTTTTAATTATTAGTGCCATTTGAAATTTAAATTTTCTAGGATGCTAACACCCAAAAATTATATATAAAAAAGGAATAATATATTTAGTCCTTACGTGCTCTTTAAAATTAAAGACATTGTATATTTATTCTATTAAAGAATTTTATTTTTGTAACAGGAATCAAGGTCGAAAAAGAAAGACACCGTTTTCTTATTTTCCTACTACCAATACTACTCCTGCAACAACTTCTAGTGTTGCTCATACTGTTACTCCCACAACTACTGCTACAGCTACTCCTACTGCTACCACTGATCTTGCAGCTACTGTTAGTGTTACACATGTTGCTAGTCATGATCTTCCTATAGCTACAACCACTACAGTTACTTGTAAAATCTGGGACATAATGTGTAATTATTTTTGCTAATAAATGTATATTTTATATTTATTCTGTATTTATTCTGTGAATTATTTGTTAAGTGGTATATGTGTTTGAATATTTAAATATGATATAATTTGAGTATTTTAATTTTTATATGTCCAAAATAAAGTATAGCTAATTTTCATATTTTTCTATTAATTTTTATGTTATTATATGATTTTATAAAAGATTTATGGATTTAATAAATTATTTTTCCCAGTATTTATAAACTATTTTGTATAATCGGGAACCAACCGACTTCAACCGTTTTTACGTTTTTACAACCCGAAACTCTTCCGAAAACTCTTACCTAACCTAATGCAATATTCCAAACATTTTCCATATTTTGACTTTTTCAATCCGGAGTACGGTTTTTCCCGTACGGGTCCTGACGTAATATTTCAATACAAAATTCGTTTTGATAAATCGATAAAACCCGTTTTTCGAGAAACGGGATCTTTTTATTTAACAATTATATTATCTTCTCGTAGTACGTGTAACCAAAGCGCTGAGACCAAGACCGCAGTTATAAAATGTATAGATTTGGATCATTATCCTAAAATCGGTACCGTCTTGGATATGTTTTCTCAAATAAACGTACTATTTTATGTCCGGTATGATCCAACGGGGTAGCAATATTCTGTACATATAAATAGCATTTACCGTATTTTATTTTGTACAGAAAATCATTTGCAGATAGTAAATTATATAATTTTCCAGAGAAAACCCTAAATTCATATAAGTTTCTGAAAATCAAACAAGCTTTTGGAGGTGTTATCGAACTCTGTTTGGAAAGCTCGAGTACTCAAAATGAAGGTCTTGAGGTGTACTATCCGAATCAACAAGTTTCATAACTACAGAATCCAAGATTTATTTTCTGTATTTTTATTTAATTTCAAATTATTTTGAATCAAAACATGATTTTTTTTCGAGATGTTGTCTGTATGATTTGATGGTTGCATGTTGTAGAGCTTTTCTTCCTGATGATTTTGGTATATTATATAACTGATTTAGAGTTCAATAACATGTTCAAAATTGAGTTTAATTTTCGAATTTCAAAATTAGAGTTTATAGTTCGTATGAACGTTCTTAATTGAATTTGGGGGTTTCTTCCCATGGGTTATTAGATTGATTGCTTGGTATGGTTGTGTAGAGCTTGAAAAGAGGAGTCGAGTGGTGGTTTCATGTACAAATGATACAGGAATCGAGTTTTTTTCGAGCTTTTCCGGCCAACTCAGGGGTTATTAGGATGATTTGTTTGCAGGATTGTATTCCTTATGAATTATAGATGTGATCTGGAGCTCCTGGTGGTGTGACGATTTCGGGAATGCTATCTCCGGCAAACCCCGGTCGTTTTCCGACGAGCTCTGTACAAATTGCAATTTGGTCCCTATATTATTAAAAGAAAAAAAGTTTAGTCCCTGAGGTTTCCAGAATTTGCAAATTTAGGATTTCTGTTTAAAAATTAATTAAAAATCATATTTTCTATTTATTTTAATTACAGAAATTCGATTTTAATTATTAAAAATTCTATAAATTATTATTTTAATTCCAAAAATTATATTTAATTCAAAAATAAATCTGAATTAATTAGTTAATTAATTTTAGTTAATAATTAATTAGTTAATTGGTCAATTAACTCTAAAATTAATTGATTAACTGATTTAATTAATTATTAATTATTAATTATTAAATAATTATTTAATAGATTTAAATATTTATTTTGATTTAAAAATTCTGAAAAATAGTTTCAAGCTTTATAATATTATTTTAAATTGGTTGCAAGGCTCGATAATTATTATAAAATGATTTTAAAGCCAGATTCCGGCAATCGAACCCTGTTTATTGTTTTAAAATGATTCAACGATCCGTTTTAATTCCGAAAAAATATTTAAAACTTCATATTAAATATCCAAAAAATCATTTTAACATCAAATCTTCTTTGAAAAAGTAATTTAATTGAATATCTTACATGCTATGTGCTATATGTGATCTAATTGATGTGTTATATGCATATATGTGCACTGTTTGACTGTTTTACTCGTAACTTTCAATCCGTAAATCAAATTTGGGTAAAACAAAGGGTAGATAGAAGTTTATACCGAATAGAATCAAGTGAGATAAGTATTGATAGATACTTTTGATATCTGAGCAGAAGAAGCAAGGCGTAGGAAAGGGAAGCAGATAGATGGTTAATAAGAGATAGTGATTGAAAGCCAGTGAAGTGTTAGCGAGTTAAGACAAGGCAAGTGTTCTGAACCTTTTCAAGATATATTGCGAATAATTGATAGTTCTTTTTTATATTGCAAGTGCTTTGAAGCATTGAACCCTAAACCTTGATTCCAGTTATTGATCTTTGAGCCACAAGCCATGATCTTTCTGAACTAGATATATGATACTACTCCACAAATACATACAAACTAAATACCAATCACTGAACCGAAATTTTTTAGCACTCAAACCTTCATATGTTATGCATTGAAAGACTAATCCTTATAACCACAAGACTATGATTATTTTGTTATCCAATCCTTCTACCAGCTGATAGTCAATCTTTATATTTACCATGTTATTCCTTTATGAAGATTGCAAACCATAGTATGCTTGAAACCCAATGTTGTTTATAATTCTGTTTGTTGCTTTATATTGTTTATTCTGTTATTATTATAAAATTGGATTGTTTTATAAAATGTGGACCAGATTCGTGGTCAGACCTGATTGGTGGTCAAGTTAGGCCAATGTGTGTCTTGGATCTAGTAATTAGAGCAGAGCTGTGTGCCTTGCTCGGGGTTAGTGCGTGACTGATCAGCAGCCTAACCTTGGTTTTTAAAATGAAAACTTAATATCCAATTCTAAATCATTGCTTATCCATAAACTTGATACCCTAAATCATTTTATTTGACCATTGTTTAATCTCGGTATTGTCAATTTGACTTGCTAAGCTAGTTAACTCATTTGTTCGATTCTATTTATGTTCTTTTTCAGTTAAGAAGGAACCTTGGTAGCGAGGATCCCTAATCCAGTATGCGAGCTAGGATTCCAGGTTGAGCGGAATAAGCTAGCTGAAGACTTTTTTTATAGTTTAAGTTTGAGAAGTTGTAAAAATGTTTAATATTCAGTTGAAAGTTTGAATAGTTGGGATTTGGACATTTGTAATATAAGTATGTGTATGGCTTGTGTGCATACTTTAACCTGTTGCGATACGTGGATGTTGGTAAGTAGGGTCACTACATATTATTATCTCTATTATTGTTATAAGTAGGTTTATACATATATAGTGTGTGGTGGACCCCAAACTTCTGACCCGGGTTTGGAGGGCGCCACAGGTTTGATATTAGAGCTACAAGTTATAAGTCACTGCCATAAGCCTAGGTTGTCGGGAATGGATAGAGGGTTAGGATTAGAAGTAAGGAATAGAAAGATAGAACATCGAAAAGTTGGGTGCGACTGTATAATAGGTGTTAGTACGATTTACGTTGTGGTTCGGGATTCTTATCTTGCGATATGATTTTTAGATAGCAGCGATGGCAAATTCCTTTATTCCAGTACCTGCTGATCATTCCGAGCCTTCAGTCGGAGGACCATCATCTGATCCACGTCTTGTTCTTCCACCGGTGTTGGCTATACTACCTCATATTGTGATAGAGTCGGTATCACTGCGAGCTATTCCACCTCCTGGTATGAGGCCACCTATCCGAGAACCCCCACCTGCTGGTTCGTATTCTACCGGGCATTCAGTTGCGGGTGTACCTTTTCAGTTTTCTCCATACCCTATTCCATACCATCAGTTCGAGGCTTGCCTTATGGAGCAGCGACATCTACAGGGGTAGATCCAGGAGTTATTGCATATCATGCATACTAGAGATATCGGGGGTGGTGAGAGGCGGCTCAGAGAGAGGATCCAGGTATTTCAGAGAGTAGCTACTGTGAGGATAGCTAAGGCTACTCATGAGGATATTACCCCAGACTTTCTTATGGAGTGGGCTAAGTGGGTTTTAGAGGAGCTTGAGGAGATTGGAGGTCCAGATTTTCCATGAGCTAGAGACAGAGATGCAGAGACAGAGATGCTGAGCCAGGGTTGTGGTTGTTTTATTATGTACATTATTGTGTAGTGTTTATCAGTAGACTTTTGGTTTGTATTTATAGACTAGACTTGATGAGTAGTGTGTAGGTCTGTTGTACCCTTTTGCTTTTGCTTTTGAAGCGTCTTCACGCTTGTACTACCAAAACTTTGATCTATATATATCAATACCTTTTTCTTTTCCAGCATTGTCATTTACATTACTGCACCTGCTTATCTTACTTTATTTATTGCACCAGTTATAACTCTTATGATACCATGTACCTTATCCCCTTAACTATTTACATTCTGTAAAGAAGCATGCAATTTACTTAGTTCAACTGTCACAAATGTTTTAAAAAGATATATTTCTGTTTTACAAAAACTTTTCATAAAAAGGATTTTATCTAAAGGCTAAATAAGTTGTTTGATTTTTTTTACAGAAAATGCCTCCCAGAAGAAATACCCGTTCTACCAACCAGAATGAAGAAACCAACAACAACAACCAAGACAACAACAACCAGAATGCAAACCCAGATCCCATAGACCCAACAGTAGCCCAGATTCTTCAGATCTTGGCTCAACAAACAGTTCACCTGACTCAACAAAAGAAAAGACAGACCAATCCCCAGGTAACTTTTAAGAATTTTCAGGCGCTGAATCCACCAGAATTTAAGGGTTCTTTAGATCCAATTGAAGCGAGTGTTTGGTTAAAGGAAATAGAAAAGTCATTTGCTTTGGTTAAGGTAAAGGAGGAACAGAAGATTGAGTTTGCAAGTTATTATTTGAAGAATGAAGCCACCTATTGTTGGGAAACAGTAAAGACATTGGAAGGTACAGATGCTATTACTTGGGAGAGATTCATGGAGTTATTTCTAGAGAAGTATTTTCCTCAGTTTATTCAAGATCAAATGGAATTGAAGTTCTTAGAGCTAAAGCAAGGGAATCTGTCAGTAGTTGATTATGAAAGTAAGTTTGAAGAATTTTCAAAGTTTGTACCATCGTATGTGGATACTGATAGGAAGAAAGCTAAGAGATTTCAGCAAGGTATAAAGCCATGGATCAGAGGGATCCGCGATGATAATGTAATCGCCCAGTATAGTGCAGGAGTTGTACAGAAGGCCGCGATTGCAGAAACGGAGAGTGAGATGTCACAGAGTGAAAAGGAAAGTAAGAAAAGAAAGTTTGAAGGGAATGAAGGACAGTCACAAGCAGGGAAGTTTCCAAATTTCAATCAGAAAAGGGCAAGTTTCAGCCAGGAAGAAATTTTAATTTCAAGAAGCAAAATTCAGGCGACGGAGGTCAAGGCAACCGTCCAACCACTGGGAACCAGACAAATCAGCTAAGGCTAGCTTTTCCAGATTGTCAGGTTTGTGGGAAGAAACATGGAAGAGTTTGTAATAAGTTGAATGTAGTTTGTTATAAGTGTAATCAGAAAGGGAACCATTCAAGGGAGTGCCGTAACCAGCCAGCTAGAGAGCCAGTGAACAAAGACCAGCCTACCCGAAATCCAGCAGTCAAGGTTATAGCAATTAGATTTACATGTTTTAAGTGCGGAAAGCCAGGACATATAGCAAGGGATTGCAAGACACCTGCCCCAGTTAGTAATGCATTGAGAATCATGAGATCCACCCAGTAGTGAATGAGACTCCAAGGGCCAGAGTTTTTGACATGTCTGTAAAGGACGCTATCCAGGATACTGATGTCATGGCAGGTATGCTTAATTTGAATTCTTTGTGTGCCAAAGTGCTAATAGATTCGGCCGTAACCAGCCAGCTAGAGAGCCAGTGAACAAAGACCAGCCTACCCGAAATCCAGCAGTCAAGGTTATAGCAATTGGATTTACATGTTTTAAGTGCGGAAAGCCAGGACATATAGCAAGGGATTGCAAGACACCTGCCCCAGTTAGTAATGCATTGAGAATCATGAGATCCACCCAGTAGTGAATGAGACTCCAAGGGCCAGAGTTTTTGACATGTCTGTAAAGGACGCTATCCAGGATACTGATGTCATGGCAGGTATGCTTAATTTGAATTCTTTGTGTGCCAAAGTGCTAATAGATTCGGGAGCAACTCGATTGTTTATTTCTCAAGATTTTGTTAATAAGTTAAATTGTCCGGTTGAGTGTTTAAATGAAATAATGAATGTGGAATTAGCAAATCAAGAACATGTATATGTTAATCAAGTTTATGTGAACTGTGAGATTGAGATTTCTGATAATAAGTTTTGTGTGGATTTGATACCATTTAAGTTAGGAGAGTTTGACGTAATTCTAGGAATGGATTGTTTATCTAAGCACGAGGCTCAGATAGACTGTCATAATAAGAAGGTAATTTTGAAAATGCCAGGCAAGAAAGTAGTAACGTTTAAAGGTCAGAAGCAAGCGAAGAAGTTCTTAACGATGATTCAAGCTAAGAAGTTGCTACGACAAGGATGCGAGCATTTCATTGCATATGTAATTGATAGAAGTCAGGAGCCGGCAAAGCTTAAAGATATTCCAGTAGTTAATGAGTTCCCAGACGTGTTTCCCGACGAGTTACCAAGACTTCCTCCAGATAAAGAAATTGAGTTTGCAATCGACTTAGCACCTGAAACGGAACCAGTATCCAAGGCCCCGTACAGAATGACGCCCGTTGAAATGAAAGAATTAGCAAAACAATTGCAGGAATTGTTAGAAAAAGGAGTAATTAAACCCGGTATATCCCCATGGGGTGCACCAGTACTATTTGTTAAGAAGAAAGACGGAAGCATGAGACTATACATCGATTATCGAGAGCTCAACAAGCTTACAATCAAGAATAAATATCCGCTACCTCAAATTGATGATTTGTTTGACCAGTTGAAGGGAGCCAAGTATTTCTCCAAGATTGATCTGAGATCGGGATATCACCAATTAAAGATTAATCCAGAAGATATACCGAAGACAGTTTTAAGAACAAGGTACGAACATTATGAATTCTTAGTGATGTCTTTTGGATTAACCAATGCCCCAGCAATGTTTATGGATTTGATACACAGAATTTTCAAGGAATATTTGGACAAGTTTGTCATTGTGTTTATAGATGATATTCTGATTTACTCGAAGACAGAAGAAGACCATGCGGAACATTTGAGGATATTTTTGGAAATTTTGAGGAAGGAAAAGTTATATGCTAAATTTTCGAATTGTGAGTTTTGGCTACAGGAAGTTCAGTTCTTAGGACACATAGTCAGTAATGAAGGGATCAAAGTGGACCCGAAAAAGGTTGAAGTTATTACAAATTGGGAAAGACCAAAAACACCAATAAAAGTGAGAAATTTCTTGGGATTAGCGGGATATTATCGACAATTTATTCAAGGTTTCTCAAAGATTGCGACGCCTTTGACAAAGCTTACCCGGAAGAATGAGAAGTTTCTATGGAACGATAAGTTTGAAGAAAGTTTTCAAGAATTGAAGAGGAGATTAATCACGACACCTGTTTTGTCACTTCCAGATGATCAAGGAAATTTTGTAATCTATAGTGATGCTTCTCATAAGGGACTAGGTTATGTTTTGATGCAGCACGACAAGGTTATTGCATAAGCATCGAGATAACTGAAACCTCATGACCAGAAGTATCATACTCATGACTTGGAGCTAGCAGCCATAGTATTCGCTTTAAAGATTTTGAGACATTATTTATATGGAGAAAGATGTGAGATTTATACGGATCATAATAGTTTAAAGTACATATTCACGCAAAAGGAGCTTAATATGAGACATAGAAGATGGCTGGAGTTGATCAAGGACTACGATTGTACGATTAATTATCACCCAAGTAAAGCAAATATTGTGGCAGATGCGTTAATTCGAAAAGAGAAGTTGAATGTGTTGACAGTACTCGAGAAATTATACAAGGAATTTCAGAAATTGGAATTAGAAGTCAGAGTTTGCAAGCCTGACGAAGCAAAGATATATAGTATGACTTTCCAGCCAGAATTATTAGAGAAGATCAAGAAGTGACAAGGGGAAGTAATGGATCAGGACATCAATGGTTTGGTAGGTGAAGAGTTGTGCACACAAAAAGATGATCAAGGTATTCTTAGATTTTCTTCCAGAATTTGGATTCCACCAATAACAGAGTTGAAGAATGAAATTCTACAGGAAGCTCATAATTCAAGATATTCAATCCATCCAGGAAGTACCAAAATGTATAGGGATTTAAAGGAAAATTATTGGTGACCAGATATGAAGAGAGAAATTGCAGAATGGGTCAGTAAATGTTATACATGTCAGAGGGTCAAAGCAGAGCACCAAAGACCAAGTGGATTATTGCAATCATTAAAGATTCCAGAATGGAAGTGAGAGCATATTGCCATGGATTTCATAGTCGGATTACCAAGGAAAAAAGCAAATCACAATGCCATTTGGGTAATAGTGGACAGACTTACCAAGTCAGCTCATTTTCTGCCTATTATGAAAGATTTTTTCACTAGACGAGTTGGTTCACATGTACCTGAAAGAGATAGTAGTTCGTCATAGAGCTCCTGTATCTATCGTATCTTATCGAGACTCGAGATTTAATTCGAGAGTTTGGAGAAGTTTTCAAAAATTTTTGGGAACCAGATTGAATATGAGTACAACTTACCATCCACAAACAGACGGCTAAAGCGAAAGAGCAATTCAGACTATTGAAGACATGTTACGCATTTGTGCAATTGATTTCAAAGGAAGTTGGGATGAGCATTTACCCTTGTAGAATTTGCTTACAACAACAGTTATCATGCTAGTATTGGGATGCCACCCTATGAAGCTCTTTACAGATGTAAATGTCGATCGCCAGTATATTGGGATGAGGTAGGAGAACGTGAGATACTTGGACTTGAATTGGTGCAACAGACGAAAGAAGTTGTTGAAGTTATTTAGAAAAGGTTAATTGCAGCCCAAGACCGTCAAAGAAAGTTTGCAGATCAATCAAGGAAGGATATGGAATTTGAAGAAGGGGATTTAATATTGTTAAAAGTGTCACCATGGAAAGGATTGACCCGATTTGGGAAGAAAGGAAAGCTGAGTCCTAGATATGTCGGACCTTTTGAGATTTTGAAGCGTGTTGGCAAAGTAGCATACGAATTGGCATTACCCCCGCATATGGAGCACATTCACAATGTTTTTCACGTATCGATGCTTAAGAAGTATAATCCAGACTCCAGGCATATAATTGAGTATAAGTCGATAGAACTCCAGGCAGATTTGTCGTATGTAAAGAGTCCGATAGAGATTCTAGAAGAAAGAGAGAAAGTATTAAGGAATAAAGTTGTAAAGTTTGTAAGAGTATTGTGGAGAAACCCAAAGGTTGAAGAGTCAACCTGGGAGTTAGAAAGCGATATGCGAGAAAAGTACCCTCATTTGTTTTCTTAGGAGATTCTAAGGACAGAATCTTTTTAAGGGGGAATGATGTAATATCTGGGACATAACATGTAATTATTTTTGCTAATAGATGTATATTCTGTATTTATTCTATATTTATTTTGTGAATTATTTGTTAAGTGGTATATGTGTTTGGATATTTAAATATGATATATTTGAGTATTTTAATTTTTATATATCCAAAATAAAGTATAGATAATTGTCATATTTTTCTATTAATTTTTATGTTGTTATATGATTTTATAAAAGATATATGGATTTAATAAATTATTTTTCCGAGTATTTATAAACTATTTTCTATAATCGGGAATCAACCGACTTCAACCATTTTTACGTTTTAACAACCCGAAACTCTTCCGAAAACTCCTTCCTAACCCAATTGCAATATTCCAAGCATTTTCCACGTTTTGACTTTTTCGATCCGGAGTACAGTTTTCCCCGTGCGGGTCCCGGCGCAATATTTCGATACAAAATTCGTTTCGATAAATCGATAAAACCCGTATTTTTGAGAAACGGGATCTTTTTATTTAACTATTATATTATCTTCTCGTAGTACGTGTTACCAAAGCGCTAAGACCAAGACCGCAGTTACAAAATATATAGATTTGGATAATTATCCTAAAACCGGTACCGTTTTGGATATGTTTTCTCAAATAAACGTACTATTTTATATCCGGTATGATCCAGCGGGGTACCAATATTCCGTAAATATAAATAGCCTTTACCGTATTTTATTTTATACAGAAAATCATTTGCAGACAGTAAATTATATAATTTTCCAGAAAAAACCCTAAATTCATATAAGTTTCTGAAAATCAAACAAGCTTTTGGAGGTGTTATCGAACTCTGTTTGGAAAGCTGGTGTACTCAAAATGAAGGTTTTGAGATGTACAATCAGAATCAACAAGTTTCATAACTGCAGAATTCAAGGTTTATTTTCTATATTTTTATTTAATTTCGAATTATTTTGAATCAAAACATGAATTTTTATTCGAGATGTTGTTTATATGATTTGATGGTAGCATGTTGTAGAGCTTTTCTTCCTGATGATTTGGGTATATTATATGACTAATTTGGAGTTCAATAACATGTTCAAAATTGAGTTTAATTTTCGAATTTCAAAATTAGGGATTATAGTTCGTATGAATGTTCTTAATTGAATTTGGGGGTTTCTTCCCCAGGGGTTATTAGATTGATTGCTTGGTATGGTTGTGTAGAGCTTGAAAAGAGGAGTCGATTGGTGGTGGTTTCATGTATAGACGATATCGGAATCGAGCTGGCTGGAGCAAGAAAGAACTCGCCGTTCGGCGAGTTTTCTTCGAGCTTTTCCAGCCAACTCAGGGGTTATTAGGATGATTTTCTTGCAAAGTTCTATTCCTTATGAATTATAGATGTGATCTGGAGCTCCTGGTGGTGTGACGATTCCGAGAACGCCATCTTCGGCGAACCCCAATCGTTTTCCTGTGAGCTTTGTACTAATTGCAATTTGGTCCATGTATTATTAAAAGAGAAATAATTTAGTCCCAGAGGTTTCCAGAATTTGAAAGTTTAGGATTCCTGTTTAAAAATTATTTAAAAATCATATTTTCTATTTATTTTAATTACAAAAATTCGATTTTAATTATTAAAAATTATAAAAATTATTATTTGAATTCTAAAAATTATTTTTAATTCAAAAATAAATCTGAGTTAATTAGTTAATTAATTGTAGTTAATAATTAATTAGTTAATTGGTAAAATAAATCGAAAATAATTGATTTAATTAATTATTAATTAATTATTTAATTAGATTTAATTATTTATTTTGATTTAAAAATTCCGAAAAATAGTTTCGAGTTTTAAAATATTATTTTAAATTGTTTGCAAGGCTCGATAATTATTGTAAAATGATTTTAAAGCCAGATTCGAGCAATCGAACCCTGTTTATTATTTTATAATGATTCAACGATCCATTTTAATTCCAAAAAATTGTTTAAAAATTCGTATTAAATATCTGAAAAATTATTTTAACATCAAATCTTCTTTGAAAAAGTATTTTCATTGAATATCTTACATGCTATGTGCTATATGTGATCTAATTGATGTGTTATATGTGTATATGTGCATTGTTTGACTATTTTACTGGTAACTTTCAATCCGTAAATCGAATTTGGGTAAAACGAAGGGTAGATAGAAGTTTATACCGAATAGAATCAAGTGAGATAAGTATTGATAGATACTTATGATATCTGAGCAGAAGAAGCGAAGCGTAGGAAAGGGAAGCATATAGTTGGTCAATAAGAGATAGTGATTGAAAGCCAGTGAAGTGTTAGCGAGTTAAGACAAGGCAAGTTTTCTGAACCTTCTCAAGGTATATTGCGAATAATTGATAGTTCTGTTTAATATTGCAAGTGCTTTAAAGCACTGAACCCTAAACCTTGATTCCATTTATTGATCTTTGAGCCACAAGCCTTATTCTTTCTAAACCATTGATTGTCGAATACCCAGATACGAACCACAGATATACGATACTACTCCACAAATACATACAAACTAAATACCAATCACTGAACCGAAATTGTTTAGAACTCAAACCTTCATATGTTATGTATTGAAAGACTAATCCTTATAACCACAAGACTATGATTATTTTGTTATCCAATCCTTCTACCAGCTGATATCCAATCTTTATATTTACCATGTTATTCCTCTGTGAAGAATGCAAACCATAGTATGCTTGAAACCCAATGTTGTTTATGATTCTGTTTGTTGCTTTACATTGTTTATTCTGTTATTAATATAGAATTGGATTGTTTTATAAAATGTGGACCAAATTCGTGGTTAGACCAGATTGGTGGTCAAGTTAGGCCAATGTGTGTCTTGGATCCAGTAATTAGAGCAGAGCTGTGTGCCTTGCTCGGGGTTGGTGCGTGACTGATCAGCAGCCTAACCTTGGTTTTTAAAATGAAAACTTAATATCCAATTCTAAATCATTGCTTGTCATAAACTTGATACCTTAAATCATTTCACTTAATCATTATTTAATCTCAGTATTGTCAATGTGACTTACTGAGCTAGATAGCTCATTTGTGCGATTCTGTTCATGTTCTTTTCCATTTAAGAAGGGATCTGTTGGTAGCGAGGATCCCCAATCCAATGTGCGAGCTAGGATTCCAAGTTGAGCGGAATAAGCTAGCTAAAGACTTTTGTGATAGTTTAAGTTTGAGAAGTTGTAAAAATGTTTAATATTCAGTTGAAAGTTTGAATAGTTGGGATATGGACGTTTGTAATATGTGTGTGCGTGTGGCTTGTGTGCATACTTTAATCTGTTGCGATCTGTGGATGTTGGTAAGTAGGGTCCATATTTTTATCTCTATTATTGTTATAAGCAGGTTTATATATATATGGTGTGTGTTGTGGACCCCAAACTTTTGACCCGAGTTTGGAGGGCGCCACATTACTCCTAGTGCTCCTCCTACAAATATAACTAATAATATTGATCTTGCGTCTCTTGAAAGCGATCCGGGTCTTCGTCATCCAATTTGGAAGTATCCACCTAATGTACGTGATGACATTAAGAGTGAATATATTAGAATTGGAGCATCTCAACCTAAACCACACAAAGATCAACATCCACCTAGTGATTTTGGAAATCAACATTTTCGATTTCAAGCATCTTGGTTCAACTAATGGTCTTGGCTAGAGTATTCAGTTTCAAAAGATGCTGCATTCTGTTTTCCTGATTTTCTATTTGAAAAGGATTCATCTTCACAACATGCATTTACTGTTGATGGATTCAGGAATTGGAAAAGAGTTAATGATAATGAGAGATGTCCTTTCTTGGTGCATATTGGAAAAGGTAATTCACGTCATAAAAAAGAAGTAGCATCTCTTGATGGGTTGACCAATATTACAAGACATATTGACAAGGTCATAAATTGTCAATCGTTGGAAGAGATGAAGAAGAATAGACTGCGTTGGAGAGCTACTATAGAGGTTGTTCAATACTTGAGTTTGCAAGCATGTGTATTACGGGGTCATGATGAATCATCAACTTCTCGTAATAGAGGTAATATTATTGAGATGATAAAAGTTTTTGATAGACTAAGTGTTGATATTTCGAATGTTGTTTTGGAAAATGCACCAAAAAATGCCATGTATACTTCTCCAAAGGTACAAAAAAATATTTTGCACATCCTTGCTCCTAAAGTAAGAAATGAAATCTGTGATGAAGTAGGATATTCTAAGTTTTGCATTTTAGTTGACGAATCAATATATGCATCACATAAAGAGCAGATGGCTATTGTGCTTCGGTTTGTTGATGTTCATTGTATTATTCGTGAGCGCTTTTTTGATATTATTAATGTGGCTGATACAACATCATTAACTCTTAAGAAAGAAATATTTGATGTTCTCACACGATATAACTTAAGCATTCATAATATGATAGGTCAGGGATATGATGGTGCTAGTAATATGCGTGGTGCATTTAATGGTTTACAGGCTCTATTTCTTAAAGATTGCCCATATGCTTATTATGTACATTATTTTGCTCACCGTTTACAACTAGCATTGGTTGGGGCTGCTGAAAAACAAGATTCTATTTGGGAATTCTTTTCTATATTGTCTAATGTTGTAAATATTATTATTGGTTCTTCTAAACGCCTGTTGGAGTTACAGACTACACATGAAATAAAGGTTGACAATTCTGTGGCAATTGGAGAACGTGAGACTGGTAGGGGACTTAATCAGATTGGGAATTTACAACGATCTGGATCTACAATGTGGAGTTCTCACTTTAATTGTATTTGCAGCTTGATTGATAAGTTTGGTTCAATAATTACTTTGTCGGAAAACATTAATAATTGTAGTAGTTCTTCGAACTCTGTGCACGGAGAAGCTAGAGGTTCTTTAAAGGCACCGGAATCATTTGACTTTTTATTTGTGCAATATTTGATGCATAAGATCATGGGCCTTACAGATTTGATTTTGAGATAAATCAATTGATATCTTAAATGCCATGGACTTAGTTGCAACAACAAAAGAATTGCTACAATCTCTGAGAGATGAGGGTTTTGACGTTCATTTGGATTATATCACGTCGGTGTGTGTAAATCATAAAATTGATGTACCAGATATCAATGCTCGTTATATAGATGGTATCTGTTCTATGCAATAAATAGACGATAAATCAGTTGAGCATCATTATCATTATGATGTATTTAATTCTGCAATTGATTTTCAGCTAGAAGAGTTACATTATAGGTTCAATGATGAAACTGTGCAACTTTTAAGATTAAGCACATCTTTGGAACCGAAGAACAATTTCAGCTTGTTTGACATTAAGCATATTTGTGCACTTGCTACTACCTTTAATCATGCTGATTTTGGACAACAAGAGATGTACCATCTTAAACTTCAACTTGATCATTACAAGATTGATGGGGTTAATCATGCTAAATTTCAGGATTTATCTACTCTTTCTGATTTATGTCTACAACTAGTTGATACGGGTAAGGCATCACAATACAATTTGATTTATAGTTTGATTTCTCTTATTTTGACAATTCATGTTTCTACAACAACTACAGAAAGGGTTTTTTCGATCATGAAATTAGTTAAGACTGATCTTCGAAATAAAATGGGGGAAGAGTATTTGAGAGACACTATACTTATCAACATTGAGACGGAGTATGCTCAAGAAATTGATCCAGATGAAGCGATAGATGAATTTTATGCTAAAAAAATCATCGAGCACAACTCAAATGATGTGAATAAATCTTCTTTTATTTGTCATTATGAACTAGTATCTTTATTACTTAGTTTTTGCCTATGTTGGATTTCAAATTAATAGTATAGTTGAACTACGTGATTATCGTTTACATGTATATGCTAGCTTACTTAAATAAATTTTCGATGAATCGCGCGGAAAAAAAAATTACTATAATCCCAGTAGGTTTATAATCCTTGGTCCGCCCCTGCCTACTCATGTGCCCTACACAAAGTAAACCAAATTATATTATAATAGTAGTAGTTGAAATTACATTAAAGTTTTGAACATGCATGCTGCATGGTAATCGTGTAGCAAAAATTACAAATATTTCTATTACTTCCCAGCTGTACTTCCTTAAAATTGTAATTTACTCAAATTTCAGTTGACCTGTAATTCCAACTTTGATTTATAATTGTGAGCAGGTTCCTACATGTAGAGTACATCTGCAATTCATTCTTTTGCAACTTAAAAGTTATAACAACCGCTATGACGATTAAGAGACTAATGATTCAGGCATCATTAATCTCCAGAAGACAAGTGCATGTCATCTCCAGATCAACAACCAACATCAAACCTGCTTCTCCCACACCCCGCAATCTCGAACATTACAAGCTTCCAATCCATGACCTCATGACGCCAGATTTTCACTTGCCGGTTATGTTTTTCTATCCCAATCCACAACCATCCAATAAAACCAGTTTATCAAATCTACTTAAGAACTCTTTATCCAAGACACTTTCCAAGTACTACCCGTTTGCAGGTATTCTAGGATCTTCAGGATCTTATGTTGAATGCAACGACCAAGGCGTTCACTTTGTTGAAACCCGCATTGCATGCAAATTATCCGAGATTATGGACAAAGCTCCGGAAAAATATGAGAAAGAAAGATATGGTCATCTCTTCCCACCTTGCTCTGTACGGGATAGAGCATCGTGTTCATATTTAATGCTTGTTCAACTAAACCATTTCTCTTGCGGAGGAATAGCAATAGCAGCGAGTCTCTCGCACCGTATTGCTGATGCCAGCACTTTGTTCTAATTCTTAATATATTGGGCAAGTCTGACACGTAACTCCAGTAATGAAGATAAACTAGTTCATCTTCTTCCCTGTTTTGTTCACGGCCTGCTACCTGGATCGTTTGTTGATGATTTAGCTGCACCTCAATTTATGCTCCCCGAAAAGAACTGGATCACTAGGGAGATAACTTTTCCCAACTCGAAGATTGCAGAGCTGAGGGCCTACCAGGAATTTAAAGACAAAGTACATGGTGTAGAAGGAGACCTAATTTACACACGAAATGACCTTGTCACTGCAATCCTTTACAGATGTGCGGTAGCTGCCGCAGCTTCATCAAATTCTGGGGTCTATCATAAATCTGTTTTGATGCAGGCGGTAAACATGCGGCCTCTGTTTGATCCGCCACTTCCTGAAACAAGCGTTGGCAATATTTTTACCTTTAATCCTGTTATAACAAGTACGATGAGTGAGACAGACCTAAATCCACTGGTGTGCCAAATGCGAAAAGGAAGGATGAAGCTTATATGATGAGATGAATTTTGGCTGGGGAAGGCCAGCTAAAGCAACGGTTATTGACACGGCGTTCGTTAATAACATTGTTATGATGGATACTCCAGACAGGGATGGTATAAAGGCCATTGTGTCTTTGGAAGAGGAAGACATGGAAAATTTTCTAGTTGACAAAGAACTGCGTACTTATGCATCAGTCTAATACACCTATGCCGGCCGTCTATGGTTTCTGTAGGAATTGGATCATTTAGTCGCGTCAATTTGGTCTGAGCTACATGGCTCAGAGTTGGTGGTTTGTCAATCTCTTTCATATTGTGATGCTTGTACTTGTGTAAAAATAAACAAAAAATGTTGGTACCTCTATATTTTGTTCAATAATCTTTTCTGTAAGCTTAGCATGCAGCAAACTAAATTAACCAAGATTAGTTTCAATCCAGTAACAAGGTAATTTCTTGTACAAGATAGAGCAGTGCTAATCTGCTATAGAGAGAAAAAAAGTATTTGCAAAAACTTGTTTCCCAATAACTTGGCAAGAATGAGACATTATGACTGGATGCAATGTTTAATGACCATATTTACGCGAATGTGGGGGTTCATTTCATTTAATATTGTTTGGAGTGATAAGAGCAGGAACCAAAATCTGATCCAAAACAAATAGATTGCCTTGAAAGTGACCGGAAAGTGACCTGTTATTGGAGTTTCACACCACGGTCCAAAACTCAAAACTGACTCTAGCATTTTCCCTAACAATAACATGTCTACTGCTTCATTTAGCAAAAAATAACATATGTACAGAATTCTTCGAAGAACAATCCTCGGATGAGTACATATGAAGTTCAGGTCTATTGGCAGGCCAGGAACACGTGTACAGTATGGCATAGGTTGGCTTCTCCTTCTACCATTTGTAAATTTTGTTACCTAAATGATGTTAAGATTTTGAAGGAGATGATGGTGACTAAAATAATGTTGAGAGATAACAGAGATGATCAAGGGATAGTGTTGACTATCAAGAGATTCAGGGAGATGATCAAGGCTCTTGGACTGATTTCTTGATTTAGTGTAACATGCACAACTAGCACAAATAATAATCTGTATTTTCTTTCATGTGTCAGGATCAGATTTTTCATATCTACAGCATACAAAACAGTCCATATCAAGTATTTCAACCAATGATGGCACGTCCTCCATCAGATAAGAGCATTTAAATGTTTTCAATCAATTTCAGAATGAACTCAATAAATTAAGCAGGGACAATCTTCCACCTCTAGCTGCACTCCTTAGATTCAGATCTGTAATAATTCTGCGGTACTTCCCACATTTGTAATTAAGTACTCAGATGAGTTGACTTGTGAGTTCAACTTTGTTTTTAAAATTGAGCAGGTTCCTACATGTAGATTACATCTGCAACTCGTTAGTTCCAACTTACAAGTTACAAAAACAGCCGGTACGATGATTAAGAGACTAATGATTCAGGCATCATTAATCTCCAGAAGGCAACTGCATGTCATCTCAAGATCGACAACCAACATTAAACCTGCTTCTCCCACACCCCGCGATCTCAAACATTACAAGCTTCCAGTCCATGACATCATGACACCAGATTTTCATATGCCTCTTATATTTTTCTATCCCAATCCACAACCATTTAGTAAAACCAGTTTATCAAATGTACTCAAGAACTCTTTGTCCAAGACACTTTCCAAGTACTATCCGTTCGCAGGTGTACTAAGATCTTCAGGATCTTATGTCGAATGCAACGACCAAGGCGTTCATTTTATTGAAGCCCGCATAGCATGCAGATTATCGGAGATTATGGAAAACGCTCCGATATAAGATGAAAAAGAAGGATATGGTCATCTCTTTCCACCTTGCACTATATGGGAAAAACCATCGTGTTCATATTTAATGCTTGTTCAACTAAGCCAATTTTCTTGCGGAGGAATAGCTATAGCAGCGAGCCTCTCGCACCGTATTGCGGATGCTAGCACTTTACTCTCATTTTTAATATATTGGGCAAGTTTGACACGCAACTCCAGTGATGAAGATAAACTAGTACATCTTCATCCCTGGTTTGTTCACGACCTGCTACCAGCTGGATCCTTTGATGATGATTTAGCTGCACCTCAATTTGTGATCCCCGAAAAGAACTGGATCACTAGGGAGATAACTTTTCACAACTCAAAGATTGCAGAGTTGAGGGCTGAACTGGAATTTAAAGACAAAGTACACGGTGTAGAAGGAGACGTAAATTACACACGAAATGACCTTGTGACTGCAATCCTTTACAGATGTCTTGTTGCAGCGGCTTCATCAAATTCAGGGGTCCATCATAAATCTGTCTTGTTGCAGGTTGTAAACATGCGGCCTCTGATTGATCGGCCACTACCTAAAACAAGCGTTGGCAATCTTGTTACCTTGAATCCTGTTCTAACAAGTACGATGAGTGAAACAGAGCTAAAACCACTGGTGTGCCGAATGAGAGAAGGAAGGACGAAGCTTAGAGGAAAAGAAATCGATCGAGTGGTGGATAAGTACATAAAAATGAATTGCAAGGGTTATGTATTTAGCAGCATTTGTAATTTGCCAATATATGATGAGATGGATTTTGGCTGGGGAAGGCCGGCTAAAGCAACGATTGTTGACACGCCATTCGTTAATGCCATTATCATGATGGACACTCCATGCAGGGATGGTATAAAGGCCATTGTGGCTTTAGAAGAGGAAGACATGAAAAATTTTCTAGTTAACAAGGAACTGCGTACTTATGCATCAGTCTAATATACCTACGAAGGTCGTCTATGGTTTCTGTTTGAATTGGATCATTTAGTCGCGTCATTTTGGTCTGAGCTACATGGCTCAGAGAGTTGGTTTCTCAATCTGTTTCATATTATGATGTTTGTACTTGTGTAAAATAAATGAACTTGTTGGTACTTTTATAGTTTGTTGCCTCATATTATCAATGAAGGCAGATTTATTTATATCATTCGATATTTCATTTAGATTATTACTAACATCTCAACTTCCTAAACTGCAATGCACACCGCTTTCTCTGCAGAATTTTAGAATCAACATTTCCTCCTTTTTCTGCCAACATCGAAATCTTGTATTTTACATACCCGTGCAGATTGAGTTCTCAGGAGTTGGAATTCTGAAATTGTGTAAACCAATAATGACTTCATCTCTCAACATGAGACTGTGCACTTGCTTCGTTTCTTCTACTAAATATGAGGGTAAGCCTAATGACCAAAAATCTGTATATGAAGGCTTGCAGATGCTTGTAAATTGCAGAACAAACAAGGACTTAACTAATCTCGAAGTTGGTTCTTTTTCTTACGTTTAATCAAAGATACGACCAATAAATCTTCTTTTCTTTAAAATTTTATCACACTGTGCACAATGACAAATTGATAAATCATAGCATGAATCATTCAGAATTTAGCAGAATGAATTCTGTCCTCTGTAAGCTAAACCCGAAACAGTAATGTTCCATTAATCAGCATAACTTAACAATGAATTACATATTATCATCACTGATGGAATATACAATGATATACCTTAGTGATAAGAGAACACCAGTTAAATATCTAGAACACAGCATTCCCTGTTTATTGAATCAACATCAAGTAGACCTTATACTTTTAAATTTCGATACATTATATTAGTGACTGGTTACGACATATCAGGGGCATTCATGGATTGGTTTCTGAAGGAGGACCGAAGATCCCTGGAATACCTGGGATAGATGGGAAGGAGGGAGTGCCAATTGTTGGTGTTGGCAAGTTGGGAAAACCCGGGGACGCCCCGCCAATTGGTGGAAATGAAGGCAATGAAGTACTAGGCGTAGTAGGGACTGATGGGAATGGCAAATTTGGTATGGAAGGAAAGCTTGATAGTGTCAAAAGGCGGCGAGAGGCTGCAACATTACCAATACCAGAAAATGACACAGCCATGATGAACAAGGATACAAACAAGACCTTGTGGTTTTCCATATTGCTGATAATTTGAGTTATATAGGTAAGAGATAGAAGACTTGTTTAGCTTGGATGTTATGTTCTGATCCCTGTCTTTATATAGAGTTCCTTATGAAAAGCAATATGGAATACAAGAACAATGTTTTAATGAGAGGAGCATGATGGACAGTTGAGAAACTAGTACTTTCATAGTCACGAGACCTTTTCCAAACTCCATAAGTATTCTTTCTTCCCTTTATCATCAGCTTATGTCTTGTATTGTGGAGTTAAGAATGTTAGTTGACATAGTTGATCTCTCATAATATCATACATTTTACTTATACAGATACATTACATCTTGTGTTCGAGATTGAGATTTGTTCATGGAGGACCTTATGTAATAGCTTTTAAAGTTTTTATCGTTGCCTATAGTTCACTGTATTCATAAAATGTTCAGTATGTTTCTAGTAATACACAAACTACTCGAAATGGCCAAAGCTAAAAAATAGTAAACTGGATTCTAAAGGTTGCACCAGATAATAAAGTCTTCTAAACAGTTGACAGGGACCGAGGCTCTCTGGTTCCCCCTAGTTCCGCCCCTGATTGAGTTAATGAAACTGCGCGTTGCCTTGCTATAATAACATAAGCTTTAAGTTCAACCAGATTACACCTTAGGTAGGTAGAGGCCATAGATGCCCCCAGAAACCAACCCTGCAGCTGGCAAGAAGTCTTCACAGAGTAAACACTTGCAAGCTCTTCGTGACCCTGCATGTCAACTTTTAAAAATCATATTGAATTGTGCCTTCAAGTCTCAACTAAATGTGGTAGATTAGGTGATGGATAGCAGATCTTGTGACAAGCCTGGAATTCAAATTAAATGTAGGAGCCGTGTCGTTCTCTAACGATTTATTTGGTCACTGAGAGCTTAATCCAGCTTAAATACCTTAATCATGAAAATCATGTAAATAATATAGGTTAAAAATACTTCAAAAACTAATCGATATCAAATTTTATTACCTATAACTTACATACACAAGTGAAAGTTGTTCACCAGTGATGGACTACGATAAATTCCGGCACCGGAAGGACTTTCATTTATTACATACGGCCTTCAGAACAACCACTATCAACTTGATGGATGCTAACATGAAATCTGATTACAGATATATTTCTTGTACTATAATGAATACAAGAAAAGAGACCCTGATCCAATATAGCCTGTTCAGGCCCAACTGTTCTCCTCAGGCTCACACGTCGAGCTTTCCAGAGAATAGGACAGATGATAGAAAAATATCTTTCAGACAGAAAAAATGAAAGAAAACAGATGGAACAAGATTATAAAACATCTTCCGGTAATGGCCATAAAGACTTAATTCTTAGGGTCAACTTCAGAGACTCTCACGGCGATCAACCAAATCTATATATGACAGACATAATCTCTACAGCTAACTTCGTATAAGAGTCTTGTCCTAGATCTAGGCCCCACCCTGTTTATTCTACCTCCATCCCTAGTTTTGATTCCCTAGTTTTGATGATTGAAAAAAATATGAATAATTTATTTAATTCAAATTTGAACCCAAGTCTCGAAGCTGTTGAATACACCTGTTCTTTTTTTCTCTTTCCTCCCTCTTATTATAAAAGAGAACGACCACATGAACCGGAATCCACTTAACAGGTCTAGTTTTGCCAGGCGATTCAATCCGTCTCCGATTTACTCACTAAAGTCTTCCGACCTAAGCTGTACTGTTTTTTCAAAGAAAAAAAAGAAATCAATAAAGAAGGGAGGAACAGCTATTCTTTTACTATTTTTTTTCTCGCAGGTATATTTAACCAGATTTATAGGAAGCGGTAAGAAGTGACCATAAAATTAAATTTTATGTTTTTTACCGTTTAAATTTTTGAAAATATATTAAAATATCCACTAAAAATTTAAAATATAAAGATATTTTTTCAAAATTTGTCCGATATCCGCTAAACAAAAATTGAAAAAAAATGACTTTTTAACTAAAAAACACGAGAATACCGATTGTTCACGTAGAGGATTGAAAATACCATTTTTAATACTCAGCACAAACATGCGTATTAGAGCCTGACCACTTACACAAATGTGTATTTCACATCCGATGCAAATCCACTTACATATCTATATATGTTTATCTCCATTGTTCACTATAATTCTTCTCCCTCGTTGAATTAAGACAGCAAAGTGCCGACCAACCATATCTGGATCGAGATCTAAAAGGAAGAAGAAAGTACGTATGGAAGTTAGAAAGAGAGGACTGAGATCGAAGAAGAAGGCAAATATATATACAGATGTGCATGTATATGTACAATATTACCTAATTGAATAATGCGTGCTCAAGTAATACACATTCGCTCAAGTAATACACATTCAGGGTACCTTTCATTAAAAATATCTTGAATACCCCCAGATAATATGCGTATCAGCTTCAATACTCCATCAGCTTCAAATTTCAATACTCCATCCTAGAGATGCACAAAAAGCCCGAGCCCGAAAATCTGGCCCGGCCCGATCCGGTCAAAGCCCGGTCAAGCCCGGCCCGGTCCCGGCCCGGGCTTCGGGCCTCGACGGGCCCTATATTTTTAGGCAAAGCCCGGCCCGGCCCGGCCCGGTTAAAAGTCCGGGCTTCGGCCCGGCCCGGCCCGATTAAAAGCCCGAAAAAGCCCGGTTATAATCTGATTATTCTAATATATTTTCTTATATATTTATAAATTCACATTTACTATACATATAAATAATAATTTAAACACATATATATTTACATATTTGTGATTAATAATATTATTTATATACTTCGTTGCATAAATAACGAAAGAATATATAATAAGTACACTATATATATTTGGATATCATTGTCATGAATATTTGGATATCATTGTTATCATAACAATGATATCATTGTTATCATTGTTATCATAACAATGATAAAATATATCATATAAACATGTTTATTTTTTGCCGAACTTAAATGTTTTCAACGAAGTAATGTTTTCCTAAAATATTCTATGTTAACTAATACATTTTTACGATGATCTAGTTGCTAACACATGTATTTTTCGGGATCTCTAATAATACTAGATCTGATTTAAATTAGAAAAAAGCCCGGCCCGATCCGATCCGGCCCGAAAAAAAGCCCGGTTAGGCCCGCCTCGAGGGCCCAAACGGGCTTTGAAATTTCCGGAAAGCCCGGCCCGGCCCGGTCAAAGTCAAAGCCCGAAAAGCCCGGCCCGGTCAAAGCCCGGGCTTTTTAAGGCCCGGTCAAGGTCCGGCCCGGTGGGCCTTTTGTGCATCTCTACTCCATCCTCATATGCCTACCTTTTGTATTGTTAAAAACCCAATTTAGAATGCGTATTGAAATTGTTATTTTCAATCTTCACTTTCCATAATTATTATTTTTATTATAGATTTACAAAAAATGGTCATTTTTAACCTACACTCATGAAAATTCCTAGATCAGCCTGGTTATGACCGAGGAATTGCTGAAAATCTCTTTTGTCATGATATCAGGAAAAAAACATCTGACAAATAATTGTATAAAAAATGTTTACAACAAAGGGTGTGTTCGCTGAGAAACAGTTAAAAAATTGTTAATAAAATTTAAAGATTACTTTTTAGGAAAAGTATTTTTGGCCTGAAATTAGAGAAAGCAAGTCTTCATGCTTTTAGAAAAAATTACTTTTCAGCTGTTGCAGGAATCGCATATATTGTTTCCACCATCAAAAATTACAAAATAATTATTATTTTTAATTTTTTGCATCAAAACATAAACTTATCAAAAAATTTATCAAACAATCATCTAATTTTTAAAACATTACTTTTTGTTGGAAAATGTGGGTAGTAGTCTCACCTTGTCAAGTCAATTTGAGCCATAATTTGAGTGGACGAATGTCGCGTGCGCGCGACAAGTGACACTTGGAATGTGTTCTCCTCCGGGAGAACTTTCCGAGGCACTTTGAATCACTCAAAATGACTAAGAGATGGATGAGCTATGATCATCCAAAGTTAATCTCTTAGTTGTGGAAATTTGTGCAGAATAATGAAAGTCCCACATTGAATTTACAAAGGAGAATGCATAGCTTTATAAAGTAAAACACTTATGTAGTGTTCAAATGTGTTACTTATGTATTGCTCCAACACCTACGTGCGCCCAGGGGGTGCAAATCTTGGGATTTCGAGGGGCAATCCGAGGCTTGCGAAGCCTTCGAACTTGCCCGCGTGTGCGACGTGCGGACACGAATGTAGTAGAAAATTGGCCCGAATAATTAAGGACTAGTTTTGCTAAATTTTATTTCCACTGGGCTTGGGCTCTTAAATTCTTAATTCGTTTTTTATTACGAATTATTATAATTGATTTGGCGTAATAATAATCTGATACAATTACGGATTTGATTATTAATTAACGCGGTTTATTTAATTACGCGTGAAGTAGCGCACACGTTTCCCTCGAGCTATATATTATTATTATCATATCAGGTTTAGGGTTTATTATTCATTCAAAATATACCACGCAACCGCCTCCCAAACAAAAAACCTACTCTCTTCCGGTGATAGTTTCTTGCTCCGTTCTTATTAGCCGAAGGCGCTGTTCGTGCAACAACGTCGTTTTCTCATTTTATCATGGGAAGCTAACGACTCACACATACGGTGAGGACCATAATTGTTTTAAGGAGACAGTTATACGCTAGACTCGAGAACTTCTCCTTTTATATCCTTTTTTGTTCTTTCTGTTATTCGTATGTTTTGTATGTATTAAAGCTGTTATTATTTAATATCTGTGACTAATACATCTGTCTCTGCCTGTTTTGGTGAGTCACAGATCTATGGACGATAACACTGTGAACAATACGATGAACATGACAACTGATCCCAACACATATATCGCTGGATCTGATGGGGTTCACCAGCAGGCGACTAACCCTAACGCACAGATCGTAGTATCTGATGGGGTCAGGCACCTGTTGGACATGTGCCTTCGGGACATGTGCCTGTGGGACACACTGTCATCAGACAATTTAGTGTGCCTCTTGGACAGATATCGGCATGATTCACTCCTCCGATTATACATGCGGTGCCTACTGGTGTGCATACACCTGTAGTACAGACGCACATACCATCTGTCGCACATGCGGTACCTGCTGCACCTGTTATGTCAACTGTGCCTGCTACACACACTGAGAAATCTGAGAAGTTCAACGGAACGAACTTCAAATGTTGGCAGCAAAAGATGCACTTCTATCTAACCACGTTACATCTGGATTGCAACCTGAAGGAAGAGGTATCATTGCTCACTGGTGAGAGCAACACACAAACTTTGTATGTTGTGGATGCTTGGAAGCACTACGACTACATATGTTGGAATTATGTGCTGAATTGTTTGGCTGACTCGTTGTATAACGTGTATAGCTCGAAGCCAACAACTAAGGCCTTATGTGAGTCACTTGACCATAAGTATAAAATCGAGGACGCTGGGGCAAAGAAGTGGATTGTCAGCCATTTTCTTGACTATAAGATGACGGATTCTAAGACTGTGGTAAGTCAGATGCAAGAATTGCAGGTGATTATTCATAAAATTCATGCTGAAGGAATGATCATTAGTGAATCTTTTCAAGTTGCTGTTGTGACTGAAAAGCTGCCACCTGCATGGAAAATATTCAAGAACTACCTTAAGCACAAACAAAAGGAGATGATCATGGAGGATCTGATCCACAGACTTCATATTGAAGAAGTCAACAGAGGATATGAGAAAAAGACGAATATTTCTAATGAGAAGGAAAACATGTTGGAGCATGTTGAAAGCTCCAAGCCAAAGAAGGCCACTTCTGGTAAAGGGGAAAAATGGCACCCAAGGGAGGGATTTCGAAATCGAAATTCCAAGGAAAGTGCTACAACTGTGATAAAGTGGGTCATAGATCTTCTGATTGCAAAAATTCCAAAAAGGCCAACAAGAAGTTAGAAGCAAACATGGTCGATCACATGTCCAAGGAGATGGGTGACATAGACCTCTGTGCTACGGTCTCTGAACTGAACTTGGTCGGCTCCAATCCGCGTGAGTGGTGGATTTATACTGGTGCTACTAAGCATGTTTGCTCAGACAAGGCGATTTTCTCTAGCCTTAAGGCTTCCGATGCTGGTGAGAAGCTTTACATGGGGAATTCAGCGGCTTCCACCATTGAAGGTGAAGGCACGGTGATTCTGAAGATAACCTATGTGAATAATCTGACTTTGAAGAATGTACAGTATGTACCTGATATTCGAAAAACCTTGTGTCTGGTTCTTTGTTGAATAAGCATGGCTTTCAAATTATAATTGAGTCAAATAAAGTTGTTTTGTCTAAGAGTGGTATGTTTGTAGGCAAGGGCTATGTAACCGAGGGGTTATTTAAGCTCAATGTTATGTCCATTAAGGAGGATAATGAAATGAAAAATTCTTCTGCTTACTTGCTTGAGGCTCCTAATTTATGGCATGCTATATTAGGACATGTTAATTATGACACTTTACGAAGGTTAAGTGTAAAAGAATACATACAAAAATTAACAATTGATACAAAACATAAGTGTCAGACTTGTGTTGAGGCAAAATTAACGAGATCATCATTTAAATGTGTGGAAAGAAACACCAAAGTGCTAGACCTAATACATAGCGATATATGTGATTTAAAATTCTCTCCAACTAGAGGAGGAAATAAGTATTTTATTACATTCATAGATGACTGTACAAAATACTGCTACGTATATTTGCTGAAAAGCAAAGACGAAGCTATAGATAAATTTAAAATCTATAAGGAAGAAGTTGAGACACAACAAACTGAGAAAATTAAAACGATACGAAGTGATCGTGGAGGTGAATATGTTGAACCCTTTAGGAAATTCTGTTCACAACATGGTATAATCCATGAGGTCACTGCACCATACTCCCCTCAGTCAAATGGAGTGGCTGAGAGGAAGAATCGCATTCTCACAGAAATGATGAATGCGATGTTGCTAAGCTTTGGACTTCCGTAGTCGATGTGGGGGGAAACCATCTTAAGAGCGAATAATATTTTAAATATTACGATGCGCAAGAATAAGGATGTAAGTCCTTTTAAAATATGAAAGAAAAAGAAACCAAGTTACCAACACCTGAAAGTGTGGGGGTTCCTGGCAAAGGTACTGGTCCCTACACCTAAGAAAGTGAAGATTGGTCCAAAGACTGTGGACTATATCTTTATCGGATATCCACCATATAGCACTGCATATCGGTTTCTCGTATATGATTCCAAGATTCCTGACATTGAGAAGAATACGATTATGGAATATAGGAATGCCTCATTTTTTGAGACGACGTTTCCTTGCAATCCAGGAAATGAGCCTCCAACAACGTCTAAACGAGCTCATGAGTCTATAGATGACAATAATGAGAGTGAAGAAAGTGATGACAAAAATGTAGGGGTAGTGAGAAGGAGCAAAAGACAACGTACGGAAAAATCCTATGGGTCTGACTTTATGACATATTTGCTCGGAGAAGGTGACCCGAAAACCTATAGGGAAGTGGTTACATCACCCGATGGCCCCATGTGGAAAGAGGCCATTAAAAATGAAGTTGATTCAATTCTGCAGAATCATACTTGGGAATTAGTTGATTTTCCAAACGGTTGTAAACCGTTAGGCAACAAATGGGTTTTCAAGAAGAAGTTGAAAATGGATGGTACTATCGACAAGTACAAGGCAAGACTTGTAATTAAAGGATACAAGAAACAGAAAGGTCTTGACTACTTTGACACATATTCTCCAGTAACGAGAATAACGTCTATAAGGATGATGTTTGCTATCACTGCAATGCAAAATTTAGTAGTACATCAAATGAATATGAAAGCAGCTTTCCTAAATGGAGATATAGATGAGGAAATCTATATGGAACAACCTGAAGAATTCGTTGTCCCTGGTCAAGAGAGGAAAGTCTGTAGATTAGTGAAGTCACTGTATGGCTTGAAATAAGCGCCTATGAAATGACATGAGAAATTTGATGAGGTTGTGCTGGCCAACGGCTTCAAGATCAATGAATGTGATAGTTGTTCCTATTACAAAGATAATGAAAGCAGTTATGTCAAGGACAATAACAATGGTTATATCATGATGACATTGTATGTAGACGATTTACTTATTACCGGAAGCAATGATAAAGTGATCAAATCTACAAAGGACATGCTAAAGGCAAGATTTGACATGAAAGACATGGGACTAGAAAATATGATTTTAGGAATCCAAATTTCTAGAACATCAGAAGGCCTCGCATTGAGTCAACCTTATTATGTTGACAATATCTTTGAGAAGTTTCTTAAGGATGACTTTGAGAAAGCTAGGACACCTGTGGATATGACTTTACATCTATCCAAGAACAAAGGTGTAGCGGTTTCCCAGTTGGAATACTCGAGGATAATTGGAAGTTTGATGTACCTAATGAGTTGTACAAGACCATACATTGCATACTCAATCAACAAGTTGAGTAGATTTACGAGTAAATGGGGAACTGATCACTGGAAAGCGATCATAAGGGTACTGAGGTACTTGAGAGGAACTCGAGACTATGAACTGCACTATGGCAGATATCCAGCAGTATTAGAGGGATATACTGATGCGAACTGGATATCTAGTAAGAAGGCTCTAAAGTCTACGAGTGGCTATGTGTTTACACTAGCTGGCGCGGCAATCTCATGGAAATCCTCAAAGCAAACTGTGATAACTCATTCCACGATGGAAGCTGAGTTCGTGGCACTAGATAAATATGCCGAAGAGGCTGAATATCTACACCAATTTTTAGAGGATATTCCGAGATGACCAAAACCTGTGACTGCAATAGGGATATACTGTGACAGTCAATCCGCTATTGGTAGAGCACAAAGCACGATGTATAATGAAAAGTCTCATCATATACGACGACGACATATTTACATTAGACAATTACTCTCAACCAGAATTATCACTGTTGACTATATACCGTCAAAGGATAATATCGCGGATCCGCTAACCAAAGGGTTATCAAGAGAAATGGTTGAGAAATCATCGAGAGGGATGGGCCTTAAGCTTGTTGCTTAACGGCGTCATGGTGGACACCCAACCAATGCTGACTGGAGATCCCAAGAACTTGGTTCGATGGGCCAACTAAATCATGATGACCAAATCACTGTGGGGGAAACCCCTGGCCTGTTCCTATGATGAGGAAATAGTGAGACCCGTATGGTACGAGGTTAAGCCTTTGAGCTTTTAATGATCTTTTGGCGAACACATGGAGTTCATGAGTGAACGCATGGAATTTAGTTGAGTAAATATGGGTTACTTTATAAGATAAAGATCACCTATGTGGGAGAGAAATGGGGCCGCTTCAAAGGAGAATTGTGAGACACAATTCTTTAGAAACTCCTGTAGAACCAAGACGATATTCCATGGCCAAAATGGACATACTCATGAGAACTGAACGAGTCAGAAAGGATATAGTGATAAGTATATCATCGTTTACACAAACGTTCGAACAATTCAAGGACAAGCACGTCTGCTATCTACTAGTAAAGTCGGTATGCTTATTCGAGTGAAAGTTCAAGGATCATTCTCTACCTATCGTATGCTATATCTGATCGAAGAAACTATCACCAAGTCAAACTCCATGTCTGTCTATCTGGTGTGTGCTACTAAAATGTTAATGTAGGGGATTGTTGGAAAATATGGGTAGTAGTCCCACATTGTCAAGTCAATTTGAGCCATAGTTTGAGTGGACGAATGTCGCATGCGCGCGACAAGTGACACTCTCCCCCGGGAGAACTTTCCGAGGCACTTTGAATCACTCAAAATGATTAAGAAAAGGATTATATATGATAATCCAAAGTTAGTCTCTTAGTTGTGGAAATTTCTGTAGAATAATGATAGTCCCACATTGAATTTGCAAAGGAGAATGCATAGCTTTATATAGTAAAACACTTATGTAGTGTTCAAATGTTTTACTTATGTATTGCTCCAACACCTACGTGCGTGCATGGGGGTGCAAATCTTGGGCTTTTGAGGGGCAATCCGAGGCTTGCGAAGCCTTCGAACTTGCCCGCTGTGCGACGTGCGGACACGAATGTAGCAGAAAACTGGCCCGAATAATTACCAACTAGTTTTGCTAAATTTAATTTCCATTCGGCTTGAGCTCTTAAATTCTTAATTCATTTTTTATTAATAATTATTATTATTGATTTGGAGTAATAATAATCTGATTCAATTACGGATTTGGTTATTAATTAACGCGGTTTATTTAATTACGCGTGAAGTAGCGCACACGTTTCCCTTCAGCCTATATATTATCATATCAGGTTTAGGGTTTATTATTCATTCGAAATATACCACACAGCCGCCTCCTAAACAAAAAACCTACTCTCTTCCGGCGATAGGTTCTTGCTCCGTTCTTGTTCGCCGAAGGCACTGTTCGTGCAGCAACACCGTTTTCTCGTTTTATCCTATGAGGCTAACAACTAGCACATATGGTGATGGCCGTAATAGCTTGAAGGAGACAGTTATACGCCGGACTCGAGAACTTCTCCTTTTATATCCTTTTTTGTTCTTTTTGTTATTCGTATTTATTAATCGCCGATTGTGTATCACACTTTTTACTGCGGCATTTTTCTAACAGCAGAACAATTTTTAACAACAACCTCAACCAAAGCCAATATCTTCTTACATCAATCTATATGTTAATTTTTTTGTTTCACTAGAATACGATCCTCGGAAAAGTAAACACAGGAACTGTGGAGAACATATATATATTTCTAACTTTTTCCGGAAGATGAAAAGAACACTAAAATGATATTCCTATTTTATTTTTTTCCGGAAGATGAAAAGAGAAGCAATGAAATAATGATGCTTATGTAGTAGGATGTCGTGTCAAGTGACACGTCATATTTTTCAAAAAGAAGTTTTTTTTTAATTTTTAATTATGTGTTTCAAGTTTTACATATCAAAATCTTATTTGAACTCTGTAGCTTCTTTATCTTATGTTTAAAATTTAATTTGCATTTATTTTATTGTGAGAATTCATAAAAATTTACAAGGTGTTTATGTAAATATTACAAGAAAAATGCTACCAGTCATAACTTTTAATTAAAAATTAGTAAAATATTTTTTCTACACCCCAACTCAATTACAAAACCTAGTCTTAGATTACCTGGTCCTAGATTATTTTGACCTTTTTGTAATAATAGTGGTTTGATTGTGACCACAGGTAAGGGACGTTTAAATTAGTTGGGGTTGAAGGCGGTGTACAAATGAGATTTTAAAAAACTACAGGTGCTCAAAAATTTGATTTGTGTATTTTTATAAGATACCCTGGGCTAAAAAAAATTCAGTAAATATTTTGGGTCTAGTTGATGATGCTTACAGACATAGATCATTATGGCAACATAGGAAGATTATATATTAGTGGTTAAACTTAGCAGACTATTTAAAAAATTGGTAAAAAAAGAAAACTCCCTCGTAAAAGACAAGTTACACACACTAGTACAAAGTACCTTTTTAGTGTCGCACTTTAAGTGTCGATTATACTGGAAATTGTTACTTATTATGCTTTTAGGCATCGGTCATATGTTAGTCTGACGCTTATTATCAATTATTGTGGTTCAGAGGCATCATGTGTATAATTAACCGATGCCATAAACTCTAAAAGCGTCGGTAAAAAAATGACTCCTAAAAATACTTTATAGCGTCGATTAAACATAAACCGACTCCTAAAATTGCTTTATAGCGTTGGCCTTTAAAATGCCGACTCTATAGATGTCGTTTAAGGTGTTGCCTACACCTAACCGACGTTATAGATATTATTTAAGGTGTCAGGTATGAAGAACCGAAATTATAGATTATGTTTTATAGTGTCGGGCAAAGAAGGCTGACGTTGTAGGCTTCCTTAATGTTTTCACACTTCCCTGTTTTTTGCCCGCCAAACAGAGGTTCCCTTTCTCTTTCTCTTTAAATATTTAGCATTTATTCCTTTTTTAACATAATTTGAATTTTTATATTGCTAAAATATTTATTTAATTAATTGCAGCTAAGTACATTTATTTCCATATATGCGTATGAGGTATCATTCTAAAACCTTTTCCACAAAATATCGGGCATTCAATTTTTATGTTTAAACAAAAATTTTAAAATCAAAAAACCGGATGAGACCAAGATATATGAAGTGTAATATTTTTAAATTCGAATCGGATTGGGTTTTTCTTAAAACAGAGTCAGGCAATGTCAAATATTATCTAAAATATATAGATTCACGAATCGGCCGAAGTGATTTTTTTAATTTATTTTAATATTAATATTTGTAATTTAATTATTTCAATATTAATATATCTATTTGATTTATATAATTTGGAGTTTCTTGAAAATTATATATCTGAGATTTTTTAAGATAATTTAGAATTCAATCTAAATTTAATTCTAAACAATTTGATAAATGATTCAAATTTAACATATAATTCCATCCCAATTTTTATTCATATTATTTGAAATTCACTTAAATTTCAGATTTTTTTCGAGAAGCACCAGCACAACTGTGTATTTATCACCAGGATGTGGTCAGGCTATTGTGTAAATCAAAGATTTATCAGGCTGGCCATATTATTTTTCTAAAAAGAATATGGCATATTTAGGATCGAGCGAGACTATTTTGGGATGAAATTTTTGATAATTTTCGAGTTGAAGGATTTTTTAAATATTATATATATATTAATATAATTTATGTAATGTAATTTATAAATTATATGCAGTATGTAATTTATATAATACAATTTGTATATATATTCTTGTAATATATATACACACATATTATAATGTAATTTATAGTTTCTAGTGTTTCGGTAAACACATGTAATTCAAACAAATATTTTATAATTAAAATTTTATATATTTAGAAATATTTATAACTCTCAAATTAATGAAATACATGTCAAACTTTAACAAACAGAGCTGTGAATCCCTAACTATCCCACTCTCTTTACACGCCATTGGTGGTTACCAGGCCACTCCACACCGCTGCCACATTCTTTCTAATTCTACTGCACTTCACTAGGGGTTCACTAGGGGTTCAGGGTACTTGTTTGCTGGAGTAATTAATTGATTTCATTGCCCAAAGATAAGGCATTTCTTATCGTAAAATTTCTAGGTAATCAATCTTATTTGTATATGTATATGTTTTGTTAGAGGTTTGAATGTATATATGCATATGTGTAACAATTTTAATTTAAGGGTATCTTCTGTATCCTTGTTACTACAATGTGTACATGTATCCGATGAATGGATGTTTGATATAATGTCGTTTGAGTGTCTAATTTTATATGTTTATATGAATTAGGGACACACTGGTTTCTATAACTGACTAGTATTATGAAAAAATTTAGTAAATTTTATTCATTTGGTCCTTTAGTCATCTTGCTCAGTTAAGCTCCAATTAATATGTGAAATCTATAAGTGGTGGCAATATTGATATAAATCACTTCCAATGTGTGTACTCGATGATCAAGAACTAGAATCCTAGATTACTATGTCGATATTCATCTTTCAGTACAAAGAAATTACCTCCTAAAATATTCTAGTTGTTATAATGACTTTAAGAATTTTCTTCAATGTATTTATAGTAACATAAAATTATAGTCTTACAACATGGATCGCCAGACATGGATATATAAAATATAGCGTTCAACACAAGAGTATGTTGATGAAGTTTGACAAGTTCATTAATTGTGCGTAGAAAAATTTAAAGAATGAAGGAGATAGGATGACATGTCCATGTGATGATTGTTATAATTTAAAAAAGTTTCCTAGTGCAATAGTGCGTAAGCATCTATTTCGTCGTGGTTTTATGGATGGGTATACTAAGTGGATTTGGCATGCAGAAGGAATAAATTTTGAAGGGACAAAGACATTTGATGGGAATATTGAAAGTAATCGAGATAGTATGAGCAATAACAAAAAAGATGATGTAGGCACTGGCAGGGTTGAGGTAATGATCGAAGATATTGAAGATATTTTAAGGCACAAACTAGAAATTCTTGACAACTTGGTTAACGATTCTAAAAGACTTCTATATCCGGGGTGAAATGACCAATTCTTTAGGTTATCAACAACCTTGAAGTTGAGTAAGTTAAAGGACAAGAATGGGTGGTGTGACAAGAACTTCATAGAGTTGTTAAAACTTTTCGTAGACATACTTCATCCAAATAATGAGCTTCCTACTTCTACCTACGAGGCAAAGAAAATATTATGTCCAATGGGTATGACTGTAAAGAAGATACATGAATGTCCAAATGATTGTGTCTTGTTTTGTAATGAGCATGAACATCTAGACACATGTCCAAAGTGTGGACCCTCTAGGTACAAATGCCTCGAAAATAATTCTTCAGCTAATGGTAATAAGAGGCCTCCTGTGAAGGTGTTACAGTATTTACCCATATCAGAATGATTTAAACGTCTATTTTTAAATGTTTATAATGCAAAGTTAATGAGGTGGCATGTAGAAGAGAGAAACCTAGATGGGATGCGCAGACACCCCGCTGACTCTCCACAGTGGAGAACTATAAACGGAGAGTTCCTAGAATTTGGTGGAGAAATTAGAAATCTACGAATTGGACTTTATGCAGATGTCATGAATCCGTATTGCACTCTAAGTTCTCAACGTAGCACCTGGCCAGTTCTTCTAGCAATTTATAACTTGCCTCCTTGGTTATGCATGAAGCGAAAGTATATCATGTTGACTTTGTTAATCCCCGAAGAACTCGTGAATAAAATTAATGTTTATCTTCAGCCACTTATTGACGATCTAAAGTTATTGTGGGATCAAGGTTAGAGGATATATGATGCATATAGTCAGACATATTTTACTTTGCGTGCCATGATTTTTTGCACTATAAGCGATTTTCCTGGCTATGGAAACCGTTCAGGGTACACCATCAAAGGAGCTAAATCCTGTCCAATTTGTGAAGATGCTACTCAGAAAGTCTTTCGATGGAACTATCGAGACTCGAGTAGCTCGTTTGCCTTTAACTGGGGAGGAGGTTTTTGAATGAGTTAAAGATATTGACATTGTACTGGGAAAGCTGTATAAGAAGCTAACTCCGAATAGTATTTAGAATAAGAGATCCATATTTTGGGATCTTTCATACTGGCAACACTCATATTTTCGAGACGTATTTGGATCAGGGAAAAGAAAACATAGTGGGGTTGTCTCATTCGATGTGTTGGCTACAATTACACAAGAAATCACCAAAAAGGTTCAGAAGGAGTGCGAGGACATGATGAATGAACTTATGAATAAACTGGATGGTATCTTTAACCAGTTGAAGCAGATGGGTATGTCACTCCCTAATGTTAATTTTGTGAATAATGTTGGTACACAAAAAATGAAGTTTTTCGAAGCAGTTGTCAGTCAGTGGATTGGGAAAATCATTTGCCAAATCTCCAGGTACTTTTATTTAATTTTTCTTTTTACTTTGATGAACACGTGCCTCTAATACATTCTTTATATTTTATGATGCGGGTTCCGATGATTTTCCGTCTTTCTATGATACATACAAAGAAAGGAAGAGTTGTTGTGGCAATGGGGACTGTTTTTTCAACAAATAGTCAGGGGAATATGATTCATAATAACCCGGTTGCATCCCAAAATGTCAAAGTATCCGTTGATCAAGTTTTTAGCTGAATATCAACGAAAACCACATCATGTGCCATGTGACGAACATGAGACGGTAGGAAATGCAGCGGGTCGCTTTGTTCAATGCCCAAAGGAGCTTGTGACGTAAGGGCAAGTATACCTCTTGAGGTTCAATTGTTAATCTATTTTTTTCTTCTCATATAATTACAATAGAACCATTACTACAAATGTTTTTATCAGGATCATGTATCACTGAAAAAGAAAAAAGATCAAGAGGTGTGTAAAGCATAATGTAACGTAATTTGTAATCGAGGAACTATAACTCAACTTGTAACACAACAGATAAACATATATTAAATTATGCAGCACATGAACCCTACAGACGAAGACATGATAAACACAAAGAACCAAAAGATGCAATTTACTTTTTAAGTCCTCAAACAGATCATGGAAAGAAGTTCATTAATATGTTCAAGTAGCCATGAAGAATAAGACATCAAAGGACTTTAAACATCAGTTACATGAATTGACTTCAAGTGTTACAGATCAAGGGTTCAGTGAAAGAAGCAATGGATATTCACCAATCCGTATCAGCTCAGAAACACAAGACAAATTGAATTATGTCCACTAAATGCTAGTTGTTTGTGAACTAGACCAGTGCACCAAATATCAGTATTCAAGAAGGGATTTTAATTCAGTTACAGAAGAAAGTGTTGATACAGTGAAGAATGGAAAAACAGAAGCAAAAATATTCTAAGGAAGAAAACTCCTCTCTAGTCGCCATAGAAGTTGTCAAGGCTACAAGTCCATGTGGTCGCCATAGAAGAGTTGAAAGAAACTTACTCATGGTCGTCACAGAGCAGTCAGCATGCCAAGGGAACCCTGTGGTCTCCATAGAGCTTCCCCAAACTAAGGAGTCCCTATGGTCTCCAAAGGAGAGAGGATACATGATCCATGACCGCCATAGAGTAGAGGGCTAAGGAACCCTGTGGTCGCCATAGAGCTTCCCACTCCAGGGAGCCTCTGTAATCGCCACAGAGCAGATAGAAAATCTCTAAGGCAACATAGTGGTCGCCATAGACCCTTTGTGCAGGGAGAACACTGTGGTCGCCTTAGAAGGTAAAATACAGGGCTCTACACTGTAATCGGCATAGAGCACTTGGTGTTTTTCTAGTGAAATAAATGCAGCAGTTCTAGGATTTATGTGGACACATAGATGTCACCTGTCCAATGGAATTGAAAGTCTACATATACAACAAAATGAATATATTTCATTTTAGTTATCTTTTTCATCTTTTAACAGAGTGTTTACGGGAGCTCCATTAAAGCACCTCATTTATTAAGCTTGTAAACATAGTGTTATGCTGCTGAATTTATTGTAGCTAATCAATTCATTGATTAGATTGTAGCAACCTCAAGGATTATATTAATAAAATAATATATTCCTCGAATTGTTTTGTTGTTAGTCCCTTAAAAATATAGCAAGAATTACAGAAGGGGGGTTGAATGGAATTCTTGAACCTTTTTCTCGAAATAAAAATGTTCAACTCGATTATAAATATATTTGTTTTGATTAGCACAATGCGGAATGTGAACTTAATTGAATCAAAACATAAGTAATTAAAAACAAGAGTCTTTAAAAACTTTCTGGTGGATTTAAACAATTCCACCAGAGATATATATATAATATATCGAGAGGACTCTGTGTACAGAAATGCTCACAGCTGCTTACAAATGGAACTACTGAGAATACATGAAATGCTTAAGATTCTGCTTACAAAGATTTCTCTGTTTTTGTGTTTCTCAGCTATCTCAGTTATTTTTCTATTTGCTACTCTCTTGGTTTATATAATACCAAGATTACAAAGTCAAAAAGACTGAACAAATATAAAATCTAACAGTCTTAAGCTTTGCTGCTTTTCGTCCTCTATTACCCAGTTAATGGGCTTCCACAGTGTGTTTGTATACATCTCGACGGCTGTGTGTCAGCTTTCACTGTTCAACTGCTGTTTGAATTCTTCATATGATCATCTGTCGACTTTCAGAACATCCATTGATGATTTAATTGATCATCCGTCGACTGCTATATTAAACATCCGTTGATAGTCATTTGATCATCCGTCGATGGCTTTGTTAATCATCCGTCAGTAGCTATTTTGGCACTTGACTCTATTTCACTTATGCAGAATTACAAGACATCGTTTATGTACAATTAATCAACCTATTCTGCATATCTAGTTAAAGTCAACATGACTTATATGCTACTACAGATTCTATACAAAGGTGCATACATAACTGTGCTACAAACTTATTATTACATAAGCTACTCACTCGATGGATAATAAGTTAATTATCCGTCGGGACTATAATGAGTTATCCGTCGGGACTATAATTCTTATCCGTCGAGTGCTACATCATTTCACTAAGTAAAATCTACTTAGATGTTTTGTTTATGAAATCATCAAGTACACAACATATGCACAACAATCTCCCCCAATTTATGTCTACTAGAATTGTAGCCATAAATTAAGAGATACTTGATGATAACAAAACATCCTGAACATATATTTTTAAAGATAAGTAGATAAAACTGAAAGTGCTTCAATTAATTAAAATGTGCAAGGTTTGGCTCACAGTCAATTCAAGATGCTCCTCTAGCCTGAGTTTGTCCTTTTTGGCTTTGTCCTTTTTGGCTTACTAAGGATTGGTAAGTTGAAGTCAGGAATTGGTATTTTATCCCACTCTATTGGCTCATCCTTTGGCACAATAGGTTCACCATGTATGTTCCTGTAGGGATCCACCACCCTTATGTCTTCAAATACCACTGTAATAACCCCAATTTTTGGAATTTTTGAAACCCTTATGAATAGTGTTTTGCTGATTATGCTGAATAAGAAAACTTTTCATGCCACACTATTTAGGGGTTCTTTTATTGATCTTCTGGGATATTATTAGTACTCTATGTGGTATATAAGTGTATGTAAAGATCGTCAGAATCCAAATCCGAACACTTTGATTTATCCCGAAAATCCACCAGATACCGAAAGAATTGAGTATAAGGTAACATGATTAAAAGGATTTAAATTCAAGGATTGTAAGAGAGGATCATAAAAGGAATATAATGTATTGAGAAAGGTTAAGGGAACCCAAGTAATAAGATCCCGGGTATGATCCTTCAAACGATAAACGAGAATGAAAGTTAAGCGAACCGTATAACAGATCAGCGGTCATTAGCCAAGTAATTAGGACTTAATCAAAGGGTTAGTGGAGAGTGATGTCATCTCACCAACAAGAAGAGGACAAGTGTGAGAGGATGACATGGGAAGATGACCTAAGCATGACCAAAAGAGAAGTGTGTTGTTGGTTGATTGTGAACCACACAAAATTTACCATGGTAATAATCTAATTAACAAACCAAGTGGATCAACCAAGCCAAAAACAAATCATAAACATCAAAAAACACAAAACACTTCCATTTTCAAGAAGAGCTCTCGGCTTTGTCCATTTCAAAGGAAGAAAAAAACTCAAATCCTAGTTCCAAGCTTTGTTAATTAGTGAGGTAATTATCTAATGTTCCTTGTACATAGATATGGATATCCTATAAGTTTAAGCTTCAAATTCCTTCACAATCTCTTCCAATAATTCAAGGAAGAAGATGGTGAATAGTAACTTTCAAAAAATAACTTTAGTTTTCTTGAATTTTTATGAAAGTTTAAGGTTATACAAGCAAGGATCAAGGTTCTTTAGGCATTCAAAGCTCTTGTGTTGTGTTAAGAAGCTTCAAGAAGGTATAAACTCCAAACCCTAGCTTTAGTTTTGATTATTTAGGAATGGTTATGATTGATATAGTATATGTGAAGCATGATGCTTGTTTGTTTAAAGTTTGGTTGAGTTTGTAGAGATTTTGATGGTTGAATCTTGGTTATTAGTTAATGAACCTTAATATGGTTAGTAGCTTTTGTTGTGATTGAATGAGTTGGTTAAAACATGAAGTAATGGACTGATGTGGTGAGGTTTGGAGGGATTTTGGGTTGTAATGTTGACTGTGGGTTGATTGTGGATTGATTTGGAGTTGTACAAATTTGGTAATCGCGTAAACATAGCCGTCGTAATGTCCGATTATCCTAGACTGTTTTTGTTCATAACATCAGGACCCTAGAACTCACTGTTAGGTTATGACCATTTCCATGATTAGATAGTTCATGTTACGAGCTTCTTTTTGATATGTGGTACGCTTGAATCCGATGTACGGTTTAGGAGAAACGACCGTTTTAAGTAACGACATTTCGCGAACGAACCATTTCCCCTCGCCTTACTTTGAAACCTTGGTTAAGGACCTTAAATGACTAATTGGGATATGAAACAATTATGTTAAGTGGATTAGACAGTTGGTAAGGTACTCGCGAAAGAATCGCCTTAAAACTCTTAATGGTTAATTTATTAAAAATGGTGGAGCCAAGGGTACTCGAGCGACTTAAGTGAATCGTTAAGCGCGAAAGCGAACGTTAGGGGTCTAATTGGTTAAAGTCTAGTTTCTTAAGCGACCGGGGTTTAATTCCGACTTATGTTGTTGTTCATAGGTTATCGGACCCACTCTAAGCTTAAGTCTATCCGGGAACACTCAGGCAAGTTTTCTACCCGTTATACTGTTGTTGTGATGTATACATATGTATATGCATTATCTTGTGATAGATGCATGGTGGTTAATTAGCAAATCTTGCGATATATTGGAGCATGTGATATGGTATATATGCATGTCTGTTTCGTAATCTTGATATATATTGTTGATTCAATTGCTTATAAGTTGCATAATACCTATGCTAGAGATAAGCAGTAGTTGCGTATACCCTTAGTATAGGGGACCCAAAGGTGAACATTTTCTAAAACCGGGAATCGATGTTCACGAGTATATTATATATATTTATATATATATATATATATAGTTTTCAAAACTATGAATCGAATAAGGTTTATTCGATAACTTTATTTTATTAATGAATATAATTTTGAATATTCATTCGAGGGCTTATGACTCCGTTTATTTTATTAATGAATATTATTTTGAATATTCATTCGAGGACATATGACTCCGCTTATTTTATTTAATGAATATTATTATTTGAATATTTATTCGAGGACTTATGACTCCGATTATTTACTAATTAATATTCTTTATTTTATTAAAGAATAATGTGTCGATAATCAAACTCACTTTTGATTATTCAAATAAAGATAGTACTTTCGTATAAGTATATCTTTGGTTATTTAATATTCATTTCAAGTATAAGTTTTAAAACTTCTACTTCAATTATTTTTATAAAGATTATTCTTTATGGGAATATTATTTAAATAATAATATTCAGATATTTTCTAATATATTGGGACTGCTTTATTTTATTAAATCAGCATCACTCCAAACATTCTTAAAAATGTTTTCGAGTCTTCAAAATGATTTTAAAAGTTAGGGCGGATCCCAAAACTCATTTTTATATTTAAGATCCTCCTTTCGAAGGGGATTTAAATACTCGCTCGAAACCTGAGGGATCCGGCTCTGTGGTGTGTTTTATATTCGCAACAAGGTTGTTGTTTTGATAAAAGAGTTTTGATTACTTACCCAACACTCGGGAAGTAAAATTCTTAGAACAAGTTAATCCATTAACAGGCACCGCCTGGGAAATATCGGTGAGTTTTCCTTTCCAACTAGATACGACTTCTTGGTGGAGTCGTATCAACAAGTTTCTACATGGGGAAAGTGGGGACGAGCTTTACGTTTCAGAGTCATGGATTTCATCTGAACTAGGAGTGGCGTAAGTGGTCGAGTGGCGCCGGCCCAGCCTTATTATATTGGCCCAAATGGCCCGGAAGTTCCGGTAAGACGGTCCATTCCTTAGGAGTCCAGTGTTCGGTTGACAAGTAAATCCGACAGGTTCTCCTCTATATGTAGAAAATGGTGGGGTTGCACTACTGCGACTGATCATCGTGAGTGGTCTTCCTGGCGCGCAAAGTCCCGTAATGAGTTCATCATCCAGTTGGATATTTCTGCAACACTACCTAGCGCACTTCGATAGAAAGGCTACGTCTGGGCGATTGTTGAGTGTTGGCAGGGTCGAGTTTTCAAAATGATGTTTCCATCAAATGAAGTATCTCGTAACTTCGTTTCTTTTGAATGATATTTCAAAGATTGATTCTATACAAGTTATGCCTTGTAGTCTCATCTATGTGATGAACTTTTGAAACTAATTATAACTTGAACGGTGGTAGTTCAAGTAGTATTCGGAAAATATATAAGTATATTGGAGTATCTTGTAACTTCATCTTTTAAACTTATATCTAGTAAATGATTACCTTGTGCATGTCAAAGATTTTCAGAAAAACGTTGAGACAAGGTTAGATATATGAGATCACCTTGCAACGATATTTTTATACAGTTATAAACTGGAACTCTGTGGATGTTATACATGTCAGAGGATTTCAAATATTGTGAAAAGTATATATATATATGTATATATATACTGAATATTTTGCGACTTGGTCGCGTTAAGATATCAGCTTGGTTCATTTCTTTTGACCAAGACTTTCATGAGTACTATGAGAATGTTCATATATTGTTAATCATTATACATATTATTTTGGTGGGCTTATTGCTCACCCTTGCTTTCTTCTTTCATCACACAACAACAGATAGAAAAGATGAACAAGACCAAGCTTCCAATTCGCAAGCGGGTAGAAAATGTTCCGCAGTTTTCTGGAAGCGTTGATGTCACCGTAGCTGAGGTAGGAGCTACCAATAGGCTAGGTTTTCAACTATTGATGAACCAGACTTATGTATAATATGAATTGTAATAATGGCAAGGAATATGTAAATTATTCAGAAACCCTTTTAAGGTGTAACAGTTTATAATCGTGGAATAAAATGACTTGTGTTATTTTTGGTATTCATCTCTGAGACTATAACTTGTGGTGTGTGTGTGTATATTGTGGGGTCACAGTACTCAGTAGTTGGTTGACTGTTAAGATTAAGTATTGATAAGGGAAATGGAACTCGTGACAACCCGAATCCCCGACCCCGGATTTGGGGGTGTTACAGAAATGGTATCAGAGCCAAGCGTTATAAACCTCAGAGATGATGTGGCGTTATGATAATAAGTTCACTAAGATAATAAGAACTCTTGCCAAGTTCATAGTCGGGCTACCCAACATAGTACTGACAGTTAAAACCCTTACGGGACCCTTATAAATATCGTGATAGTAACATAGTTCGTTCTCGTATAGGGCAGCGGGGCACCGAACCCTGAGGTTCAGGAGCATCAGCATGAAGATGTTTTATTACATATTGGAGATCAAATTGTGAATCCGATGGAGTACCCTAACGAGGGACCGGATGAGATTCATATTGAGAATGTTGCGGTTGAAGATGTTATCCCGGAAGGGATTATTGCTGAGGAGGATCTCGTGGAGGATCCTGACGGGAATGAAGAGAGGACCGCTGAGGAATTGATGACCGTAGTCAGGGCGACTACCAGAGCAAGAATGGCCGCGAGGGTGGCACTAGAGGATGAAGAGTTACCAAGGGCACAAAGGTTAATGAGGGCAGAAGGAGTGGGGCCTTCCACGACACCAATTATACCAGTATCAGACCCTCTTTCAGAGGTTCCTGTAGACATCCATGAGGTTCCACCAACTCTTGTTCCCTCCCCTGTACAGAGCCCATCACCTACTGAGGAAATGCCACCTTTATCTCCTGCACCATTGTCACCTGATACCGTGCTTGGTTATCCATTTGGATCTCCTGGGTCTGCACCACCTGCACCCCATGGACTGCTAGATGCTACCACTCAGGCTTCTCTTATCGCCAATTATCATATGACTTTGGGTCGCCTGTCTGAGGCCCGTAATATTAGAAGTGATCTGTTGGACCGACTTACTGCACCAAGAATTGAGGGCGGGGTACTTCCGGCAGGATTAGCTCATAGCATGGACAGGATTGAGGCTACCACCCGAATTATAGCTAGAGGCCATCTTGAGGGTCAGGTTGATCCAGCTCTACTTACGACTATCTTAGACCTCATCACCTCTGTGATGGAGCAGGTTAGGGATGTCGTGCGTGCCCGCATTTTTTGATCCATGGTAGTGTGCAGAGCCAGAGCGATCAGACATGGGTTTCATGTAGCACCGCTTTTGGAAAATTAGCCTAAGTTATGAATGATTAGTTCTGATGACTAGATGATTATCTATGGTAGTACTTTTGGGATAGAAGCGATCAGATCAAATGATGTAATTCTCTTTAATGTGTTTAGTTATTGTACCCTCGAATAAATGGTTAAGTATATATTCGTTAATTTCAGTTCAAATCAGTTTGTTTGTGATAAGTTCATATTGTTAATTGCATTATTAACACTTAAGAGAGTGTCGCGAAGTTTATAGAACTTGAGAATTCATAATTTACAATCATTCAAGGATTGAACGAGGGAAAGACTTAAGCAAAGTAAGTAAGACAAATATCCAGAGATTCTCAAAATATTTCTAAGCATTATGCCCCCATGAGGAATAAGATTAGGGGCAAACCTTGAATGTGATAATCAGGGAGGTCGCAATTAAGATATAAGGAACCCAGAATATAATGAAGTGGAAAATGAGGATTTTAAATTAAAAGATGACCCTAATTATGGGGAGTAGGAAGAAATATTTAGACTGAGAAAACAGAAGTCGAGCAAGATAGGAAGAACCAGGATGGTACTCCTATTGGGCAATCCATGGACCTGCCTAAAATAAAACTTATACTTTTACCCCTAAACACCACCTTGAGGAAACGATGTGGTGTGAAATTCTTTCAGGACCTTTAAGTCGCTAAGCTCTCAGAGTTCCAAGGGAATAGCTGACCCAGCCGAGGCAAGAGCCTGGCTAAAGGAAATACAGGAATCATTTGAGATTCTAAATGATTGACGAATCACAAAAGACTGTTTTTGTCACTTACCCTCCTAAGAGAGAGACCACCCACTGGTGAAAGACCAAGAAAGGCACGGAGAAAGAGGTTATGATAAACTGATTAAAGTTCAGTCAAAATTTTTTTGAGAAAGTAAATTCCAAGGTTATGGAGATAGTGTAAAAGCTTTAAGAGCCAGAACAAAGGAGGACAAATATGATGAATTATGAATCTAAGATTGTAAAAGTTGTCAAGATTCGTCTGGAGGACAAGAATCCCCCAACGACGTGATGTTTGAAGTCAATGATTAGTGGGTACGTGAAATGATTGTAAGAGAAAGGAAAATAAAAAGAAACTGAAGTGGAAAGGAGCATAAAGGCAATAGAGTTTGAGGAATGACAAGGGAGTCGGGTATGAGGAATCCCTAAAGACTCGTAGTAATAGAAATAGAAAAGTATATGATCATCAGGATGAGGATGATTCACCATGAGTTAAAGTTGTTGGTTGAAGGCATAAGAGATATATATGGTGTACCCCCTTCAAGTTGGAAGGATTCGGGGAAACCTTGAGATAGTTCGAAGGATAAATAATGAGACGCGGATAGACTGAGGAGACAAGAAAGTAAGAAATTAGGAAACTTGGATGAAGGAAGTGACCTTCAAGAATGTGAAGTGTAAGACCGGTGGCATGATACCCAGAAAGGGAGACGCCAGGTATGAGAGATATCCCAATATTGAGATGACTGTTGAGATAAACAACAAGAGTAACTAAGGAATTATTAAGAAGAAGTTCACGTTGAACACGACCAATATCTTCCAGAACATCCTTGTTATCGTTACCAAATTAGGCATATACTATCGAGGTGGGAATAATTGAATAAGACACCCTTATTAGGGATATATGACTTGATTTATCCATGGAAGGATGCATGTACCGTTTTAAAGGTGGAATTAAGGATATAACATCGGTAACTTAAAATGAATCCTAGGGGAATGCATAAAGGTTGGCATTTCACCCTTAATAGGGATGGTATGAGTTTTGACAGTATGAATTGGAAAGGATTAAGGTAATAACAACATTTAAAGATCAGTAGAGAAATTTTTCAGAAGTACATAGACAATGGTTCTAGTATTAGTAAATGGTATTTTGATATGCCCTGTATCTAGGGAATACAGGAGGAATGATTCAAGGATAACCTTACAAGTTTTACAAGGAGAATGGTAAATTTTAAAGTTCTCAAGAATAGAAATTTTGATAAAGGAATTGTGACGTAATTATAATAATTCCAAGTGGGGCACATGTTAAACCATGAGAAAGTATAGATTGAACCAACGGAGGTCAGAACTGTCAAAGTAAGAAGGACCCAAGATAAAAGACGTCCTAAGTATGATCGAGAGTCAGTCGTGGCAATGTTCACATCTAAAGACTAAGGCAATGACTTATGGAAAAATGGTGATTTTTTTTCTCACCAGGACTTAAGAGAAGCATTTTCACATAAGCAGTGATTGAAGTGAGGTAGAAAATTTAGTTGGAGGTGGTTAAAAAGACATCGATTGTAAGGAAATTTTACTATCAGGAAAGGCCAAAGACGTGGCCGACACTTTAAATGTAAGAGGATAATTATAGGCGCTCGTGCCAGAGGAATACAGTGATGATGGTTGAAGCCGTGAAGGTTGTATTATGGTTTGGAAGATTAACATTCCTTCTGATGACTGTGCAATACCCAACCGTAATAGTAGTTTGGTAAATGTTTAATTCGTATAATCGCCATGAGCGGGCTATCTATCTTAGAAGGAACTATCCTGAGGATAATCCAGGACCATGTTTCAAAAAGGACTAAACGAACCTTCGAGTTAAGTCTTCTATTGAAGGTATATGATTAAGAATGGTATTAACCTGCTATCGTTGCTTTGATTGAAACTCTTCTGCAATTTTATCTGCTTCATGTCATGTATGTACATCAGGATCTAGAGTGTTCTTCATGAATCATGAATGGTAATTATGTTACCTCCTTAGGAGAATTCTATATGACATGTATGGACTCCGTATGGTTAGATATTAAGATTTCATGGAAAGTGAATTACGACAGTAGGTCAGTGGTTGACCATAGTAATGCAGCAATGATTCGCCGAGTAATGAGCTGATTACAAGCATGAGAGTTGTATTGGAATGGATGTTGAGATTGAGTACCACTAATCGGGTCGTGTGGACGTATAAATTATCTTTGATAGAAAAACTAGGTCGATTATTTACCTATTGAATATTTATTCTTTCTTATCAATAGAGAGTCGTATTATTATACGAGGAAGGTTGCGGTGCAAGCATAGAATTCTAGTAACAATGATGTCTAGAATGAGATCCCAGATTCGATTTTCGATGTCAAGGGAGTTTCAAAGGTGATTGTGTATAAGCTCGAGGAAGAGCATGGGTCCATAGAATGATGGACGGAATAGCAAAAAAATATTTATGCATGTGATATACGATGCTATAATACTTGATGTTGATATATATACGTATATGTTTTGTTCTCCTATGACAAACCTCTATAGTTCAGAGGTAGATTCCAAGCCAAATATTTTATGGCAATATTTTTACGTATATACAATTCTCTTCAGTTCGTTGTTTTCTCTTCTTTTCATTTCATGTAAGCTGAGAAGAACAACCCTTCCAGAAGGGGAGGTATTGCCGAATGACTATCTATCTGTGTGATAGGAGCCTAGTAGGATACCACATGTTGTTTAATTGCTTGTCAAGTACTAAAGGCTGGCCACCTTCTGTACTAACTATGCGATATAACAAGTGTTCATGATCATAGTGATCTCTCAATAAATTCTTTTACTTCTATACGATGGATCAAGCTTTCAAAGATAGAAGCAGCTAGGAAGGAGTAGTATCAGTGCAGTGGTATTCCGAATCTAACGCGTTCGTGATACTAAGGTTGACAAAATTATTAAAAGGTTATAGAATGCTAACGAGCAAAAGTGTAACCAGTATAGTATTATGTACGGAAGATAGTAAGGACTACGAACTAGAAAAGAATGGGTATTGAGAAGCAAAAGCTATAATGCTAGAAGCTATGATGAGAGTCTGTGCAATAGACTTGAGAGAAATTGGAATGATCACTTAACACGGATTGAGTTTTCTTATGATAATAGATCATATGTCAGTATTGAGATATCGCCTTATGAGATCCTTGATGGAAGACAATGTCGATCTCCCTTATGATAGGATGATGTTGCAGAGCGCAAGATGCTCAGACCAGTAGTGGTCCAAAGGACCAAGGATATAATAGATCTAATCAGAGGACGACTGGTAGTAGCCCAAGATGGACATACAAAGTATGTTGATTTGACACGAAAGGACAAAGAATAGGAAATAGGGGACCTAGTAATGTTAAAGGTATCCCTTGGAAAGGATTGATGAAGTTCAAAAAGAAAGGAAAGCTAAGCCTACGAATTGTTGGACCCTTTGAGGTATTAAGACGTATTGGGAAGTTAGCATATGAGCTAGCCCTACCCCCGAACATGTAGCAAGTTCATAACGTGTTCCACGTATCAATGTTAAGGAAGTGTAATTCGGATGCCAGACAAATAGGGCATATGAGCGCATAGACATGCAACCAGACGTAACCTACATGGAGCAACTAGGAAGGGTTATAGATCAAAAATGGACAAATGCTTAGGAGAAGAGTTATCAAACTAGTCAGAGTTTGATGGTAGAACCACAATGTGGGAAAATTACGTAAGAGTTAGAAAGTGCAATGCAAGCGGTTAGAAAATATTCCGCAGTTTTCTGGAAGCATTGATACCGCCGTAGCTGAGGTAGGAGCTACCAATAGGCTAGGTTTTCAACTATTGATGAACCAGACTTATCTATAATATGAATTGTAATAATGGCAAGGAATATGTAAATTATTTAGAAACCCTTTTAAGGTGTAACGGTTTATAATTGTGGAATAAAATGACTTGTGTTATTTTTGGTATTCATCTCTGAGACTATAACTTGTGGTGTGTGTGTATATTGTGGGGTCACAGTACTCAGTAGTTGGTTGAATGTTAAGATTAAGTATTGATAAGGGAAATGAAACTCGTGACAACCCGAATCCCCGACCCCGGATTTGGGGGTGTTACAACCACAGAGGGCTTTGATTCTTGAGTTGTAGCTTGAGTGGATTCCTTAGGAAATTGATCTTCCAATTCCTTGTCAACAACATCCAGTTTCCTTTTTGTTCTTCTAGCCAATTCTTTATTTCTTGGGGATTTCTTCTGTTCTTCAATCTTCTTCTTTGATTCAGCAGTTTCAGATGGTTGAGAGGGAATTTGTTGAGAAGAATTCACAGCCTGAAGCTTGGCCAAGATAGCAATATGTTCTTTATTTTGTTTAGACTTCTTTGCATCTAGAGCAACTTGCCTCTTTTTCAACTTTAATCTGGCTTTTTCTTCTTTCTTTGCTTGAGCAAATTGTGGATGTCCAGCCACCACAAAAATTTCCTTTCCATTTCTGAATATCTTAGCAATTCTCCTTTTTGAAGCTGAATCAGCTGGATCTTTATAGAAGACAATAGATCTTGACAGAAGCTTCTTTTCATCAGGCTTGGGTGTCTCATACACAGTGTCCATAGGGTTCTTCCAAGATGATTTTGGATAATTTGCCCTTGGTTTAAAAATTGTTTCAGCCTTTGTAGACTTGATGCAGGAAGATTGTCCTTTTTCCAGATAGTTCATGCTCATCTCATTCACACTGATTGGCTTGACATGAGAGTGATGGATGGCTGACTGAACTGGCTCCTTGACTAGTTCAAACTTTTTCTGTATCTCCTCATCAATCTTATTCCAGTTGATCAAACTCAACTTTCCTTTTTCAGCAACTTTCAAATTTGTTGCTGCTGCTTTAATTAGATCTATACCATCTGCAACTGTTGGCTTGGAGACTGTAATTGAAGGTACAATTACTTTGCTGATTTGTACTTGAAGTTTCTCCCCCTCAGTTGGTCCTTTCTCCCCCTTACTTGATTCTCTCTCCCCCTTTTTGTTATCATCAAGTTGAGGAGTTAGGCCTTGTGCTTTAGCAAGTTTCATGAGAAGATTTGTCTGAGTCTGTTGATTTTGAAGAAGGACAGCCACTGAATTCTCAATAACTTGAACTCTGTTTTCCAGCTTGGCTAGCTTCTTTTCAGAATCTGATTCTCACCTCAATCTTAGTAGTAGATCTTGCATGGTACCATATGGCATTACTGAATCCAGCTTCTCAGAATTGTATGTCTTCAAGTCAACTATATCTCTTTTTAGTTCATCCACACTCATATTCTGTCTTAAGTGCTGGATCTTCATGAGATGTAGAGAGTCTAAGTGAGCTTGAAGAATAGCCCTGGTACCAGCATCTGAAGTTTCCTGAAGGGCCTTTTGAATAGCCATCACTTGCTTGACCAAAGACACATCAAATTGTCCTGGTGTAAATTCCTTTGTCCATGCCCATCTAGGTACATTTAAAACAGAACTTGGGCCTTCATCTCCCCCTAAGTTCATGCTTCCATCCAAAGAAACAGAGTCATCGTCATTAGAATTTACTCAAAATTCTTCAGATGGCTCACCAGCTTGAGAAGGCATCCTATTGACAGCAGCTTTATCTCTTTGAAGAGATTCTGAGGTGTGTACTAGATTCAAGGTCTGTTCTGCCTCTACATTGTCCTGAGCAGCCAACAATTGATAGGCTGACACAGGATGAGTAAAAGTGTCAGCATCCAAGGAAATGTTATCAATTTCAGCTCTGTAATGTTGCTGAAATTATCTTCCCTTTTCAGCATCATCCACAATCATTGACTCACTAGCAATGGCTGGATCCATCCTTATTTCTCCTGTACCTGCCTTTCTCTCATAATCTCTCTTTTGTTGCATCAGGGTCTCACCGTGGCTCCCCACCCTCACACCCTCACCTTCACCTACTAAGGTGGGACTCCTTTCACTCATTTTTGCCAATCCTGAATAAATGGATTGCTGAGATTCACTCTTTTCCTCTCCTTTTGCCTGGGAGTAACCCAGCCTCTCACTCAATGCACTCTCCTCTCTCAGTCCTAAGAGTGACTGTATTACCACTAAATCTTCTGTACTAGAAATAATTGAAGTTTGAAGTTGTGTAGATACACTCGACGGATAAGTGATATCCATCGGGTGAGTGGTAAAGCTATCCGACGGATAACTGCTGTTAAGCTTATTCGTCGGGATTAGAAATGAATGAGGTGGGAAGAGAAACTATTGTTGACTCTGTGTTGACTGAAGTTATTTGAGGCACAGATGTCACAATAGTATCTGAAAGAATTGGCAAGTGAGCCAACAAATCATCTAAAAGATGATGCTCACTTGCACTAGATTTTGGCTTCCCCAACAGAGTTAAAGAAGGGGAATCAGGAATTGAAGTGTTTATCATATCCACTTCCAGAGAGTTTTTTGGTGAGTATGGTGTTTTAGAGGCTTCTATTATAAGAGATTTTGGCTGTGACTCCACATTTATTGGAGCCACATCAATCTAAATTTGAGAAAGTGCAGGGACTGTGTCTTTAGCACCAGTTTGCACTGTGTGTGCCCTGTGCATCCCCAGTTGTTTTGGATTTCTTCTTTCTTGTGTAAGTTTGGGATGAGCTTGTGTCCCTAACCCTTTTGGCCTGTGCTCTTGGCTGAGAGCTTTGTTCAATAGCCACATCCTTTTGGAAGGATGCAGCTAGAAGTGAGCTTTTGTCCTTTTTAAGCACTGCAGTTTGTTGGGAAACTGCAGTGTGGCTAGGCTGGGATTCACTCAACTCTCCAACCTTATCCTTGGGGTTTCTTTGATGTTCACCCCTTCCCTCACCTAACTGACCCTCCTTCACACTCCCCTCTTTGGCTTTGGTAGATTTTTCAACTGGTACCTTTTGAGAGATACCAGAGAGGGTTTTCTTTGACTTGGATTTAGAAATTATAGTTGATTTGGCAGCTTTGGTAGGCAACTGTTTGGTCATTGACACAGTTGCCATAGCTACTCCTGAACTCAAAGAAATTGAGGAGATTGGAATAGTTGAGGGTATGGATGAACTTACCTCACTTACCTGAGGTGTCTGCATTACAAGAAAGTAGAACATTGGCATATCCCTATAATGGTTGGCTCTGTTCAAATCTGCAATGATTCTTCTCTCTTAAACCCAACAAGCTAATTTGTTGTTTGGGTTCTCAAGTACAATCTCTTGACAAAGATGGTTAGCTAATATCATGAAAAATCTAGCATAATATACATTTTCCCCTTTTGTCTAACTCACCTAGTTTAAAACCTAACTCATACAAGACAAGGTCACTGAAATTGTAAAATTTATCTGTAACTAGCATGTATAGCATGTTAAGCATGGAAATGTTCACATAATCAAAATTACTGACTTTTCCAGAGAAAACTTTAGTCACAACATCACACATGAAACTCCATTCCTTCCTAAGACCTAATCTTCTAATCTCACTTAGCTTAGTAGTAGGAAGTGCATAATGCATGGAATTAAGCATATTGATAATATCAGTGTCAGTGTCAGTGTTTGGTGAAGTTACATTATCATCAGGAATTTTGAAACATGCTTTTATCACATCACTATTGATACAGAACTCATTACCTTTGATAGTTAGAGTGATGGTTTTGTCAGCAGAGTTGTAGATTACAGTGGTCCACATCTCTTCAACAACTTCACAGTAAATTGTGGGTGATTCAAGCATGGCATAACTTAACTTGCAGTTCTTCACGAAGTCCATCATCTTGTGATAGTCTTCTGATTGCTGAATATCCTTATTGACCAAAGCAGTGAAGTTGTTCTTCTCATAAATGAACCCAGTCTGAGACATGATCTTTACTACAGGTGCCATTGTTAGAGAATGAAAGCTTGAAGAGAAAGAGGATATTTGCTTGAGAGAGAATAAAATAAAAGCAGTTGAATTTGAGAATGATAAAATAAAATAATTGGAATGAAATAAGCTTTTATACTATCTCAAAAACAACGGATGAAAATAATAAAGAAAAGTAAATTACCCAATAGAAATTGCCTAAAATAGCCGTTAAAAAAAATAAACTGTAAAAATTCCACCCATTATCCGTCGTGTAAACTGTAAGTATACTCGATGGATAATGTTCAGGGAATTAACAGTTAAGATTTAGACAATTCGACGGATGAGGATAAACTGTTATCCGTCGAGTTTTAAAAGATTCCAGAAAAGTAATTGATTTTTATTTGCACATAGTATATCGACGGATGACTCAACTCGATGGATAATGGTCATCCGTCGAGATGCAAATTTTGACTTAGCCAAAATTCCATCCATTACTAAAGAATCAGCTAAATTTCTGGCTACTTTTCAACTTGCAAAATAACTTAGATAAATTCAAGAGTAATTAAGCATACCTAACTCACTTACCAACCTGGAAAAGGTGGATTCATCCAGTGGCTTGGTAAAGATATCTGCAAGTTGCTTCTCACTTGGAACAAAATGTAACTCTACAGTACCATTCATTACATGTTCCCTTATGAAATGGTACTTGATGTCTATGTGCTTTGTCCTTGAATATTGCACTGGATTTTCAGTGATGGCAATTGCACTTGTGTTATCACAGAAAATAGGAATCCTTTCAACTTGTGAACCATAGTCTAGCAATTGATTTTTCATCCATAAAATCTGTGCACAGCAACTGCCAGCAGCAATATATTCAGCTTCAGCTGTAGGAGTAGAAACTGAATTTTGCTTTTTACTGAACCAGGACACAAGCTTGTCTCCTAAAAATTGACAGGTTCCTGTTGTGCTCTTTCTATCAATTCTGCACCCTGCATAATCTGCATCTGAATAACCAGTTAGATCAAAACCAGAATCTCTAGGGTACCAAATTCCAAGTTTTGGTGTTCCCTTGAGATATCTGAAAATTCTCTTAATAGCTATCAAGTGAGATTCTCTAGGATCAGCCTGAAATCTAGCATATAAACATGTAGCAAACATTATATTTGTCCTACTAGCTGTTAAGTACAGAAGTGAGCCAACCATGCCTCTATAGCTTGAAATATCCACAGACTTTTCAGTAGTGTTTAATTCAAGCTTAGTTGCAGTGGCCATGAGAGTTTTTGCATATGTGCAATCCATTAGATCAAACTTCTTTAAAAGATCAAAAATATATTTAGTTTGACTAATGAATATTCCATCACTAACTTGCTTAACTTGTAAACCAAGAAAGTAAGTTAGTTCTCCCATCATACTCATTTCATACTTACTCTGCATCAGTTTGGCAAACTTTTTACAAAGTTTCTCATCTGTAGAGCCAAAAATAATATCATCTACATAAATTTGAACAAGTATGCTAGAGCCATTAACATTTCTGAAAAATAAAGTTTTATCAACAGTACCTCTTGTAAAGTGATTTTCCAAAAGGAACTTTGATAAAGTGTCATACCAGGCTCTAGGTGCTTGCTTCAGTCCATAAAGTGCTTTTAGTAGATAATAGACATACTCTGGAAAATTTGGATCTTCAAAGCCAAGAGGTTGACTAACATACACTTCTTCCTCCAAATCTCCATTCAGAAAGGCACTTTTGACATCCATTTGATAGACCTTGAAATTGGCATGGGCTGCATAGGCTAAGAAGATTCTGATGGCTTCAAGTCTTGCAACAGGAGCAAAAGTTTCATCAAAATCTATTCCTTCTTACTGGCAATAGCCTTTAGCAACCAATCTGGCTTTGTTCCTTACTACTATGCCATTTTAATCCATCTTGTTTCTGAATACCCATTTGGTGTCTATTGGATTCTTTCCTTTAGGCTTGGGTACTAGCTTCCAAACTTTATTCCTTTCAAATTGGTTTAGCTCCTCCTGCATAGCTAAAATCCAATCAGGATCTAACAACGCTTCTTCTTCCTTCTTTGGTTCTTCCTTTGACAGAAAGCTGCTGTATAGACATTCTTCCTGAGTTGCTCTTCTTGTTTGAACTCTAGAAGAAACATCACCAATAATCAGTTCAAAGAGGCGATCTTTTGTTCATTTCCTTGGTTGAGGTAGATTAGCTCTAGATGAAGAGACCTCAATGTTGTCTAGATGTGTGATTGAGTTTTGATTGCTAGAAACTCCCCCTGAGTTTGTGGATCTTTGATTTGAGAAAGGGGTACTTTCTATGGGTGATCTACCTTGACTTCCTGCTCCTTTTGATAACCCGACGGATGGTGAATTTTGAGTACCGACGGATGAGGCAGGTTGTCTACCGACGGATAACACAGATTGCCTTCCGACGGATGAAGCATTTTGTAACTCGACGAATGTTGAGTTTTGTGCTTCATTGGTGGTAGATTTGTCTGCATTATCCTTAGACTGTTTCTTGATCACTCTCATCATCACTTCCATCACTGACCATCTCAACATTGTCGAATTTGAGGCTCTCATGGTAATCTCCATCTTTCAGTCCTTCAATCTTTTTATCATCAAACACAACATGTATAGATTCCACAACAATGTTGGTTCTTAGATTGTAGACTCTATATGCTTTACCAACAGCATATCCAACAAAAATTCCTTCATCTGCTTTAGCATCAAACTTCCCATTTTGATCAGTTTGATTTCTCAGAATATAGCATTTACAACCAAAGACATGAAGAAAGTTTAGAGTTGGCTTCTTGTTCTTGAACAATTGATAAGGAGTCATGCATCTTGCTTGATTAATCAGAGAGATGTTCTGAGTGTAGCATGCAGTGTTTACAGCTTCAGCCCAGAAATATGTTGGTAATTTTGATTCTTCAAGCATTGTCCTTGCAGCTTCAATAAGAGATCTGTTCTTTCTTTCCACTACTCCATTCTGTTATGGAGTCCTTGCTGCTGAAAACTCATGCAAGATCCCATTTTCCTCACAAAATGCTCTCATGACATAGTTCTTGAACTCAGTTCCATTGTCACTCCTGATTCTTCTAACTTTGAAATCAGGATGATTGTTAACTTGCCTTATGTGATTGATGATGATTTCACTAGCCTTATCTTTAGACTTTAGGAAATATGTCCAAGAGAACTTTGAGAAATCATCTATAATTACTAGGCAAAATATTTTCTTTGAAATTGACAATACATTGACTGGTCCAAACAAATCCATGTGAAGCAGTTGCAGAGGCTCTTCAATTGCTGAATCAAGTTTCTTCCTGAATGATGCTTTGATCTGCTTCCCTTTTTGGCAGGCATCACACAGTCCATCATTTGTAAACTCCACTAGAGGAATGCCTCTTACTAGTTCTTTCTTTACCAGCTCATTCATGGTCTTGAATTTTAAATGGGATAGCTTATTGTGCCATAGCCAACTTTCATCTTGACTTGCTTTACTGAGAAGGCAAGTTACAGATTCTACTTTAGTTGAGTTGAAGTCAGCTAGGTACACATTTCCTCTTCTCACACCAGTGAGAATCACTTTGTTGTTTTGATTGTTAGTCACAACACAGGCTTCTTTGTTGAAGGTTACTGAGTTGCCTTTGTCACAAAGCTGGCTGATACTCAACAGATTGTGTTTGAGACCATCCACTAAGGCAACCTCTTCAATGATGACATTGTCCTTTGAAATCAAGCCATATCCCACAATATAACCTTTGCTGTCATCTCCAAAAGTAATACTTGGGCCAGCTCTCTCCTTAAACTCTGTGAGCAGGGTAGAATCACCAGTCATGTGTCTTGAACAGCCACTATCCAAGTACCAAAGATTCTTTCTTTTTCCCTGCACACATCAAAATCAAATTAAGTTGATTTTGGTACCCAAGTTTCCTTGGGTCCTGCCTTGTTAGCTTTCTTCTTCTGTTTCTTAGGTCTTAACTCATTTAACTTAAGAATTTCAGATTCTTCCTTAGTCATTTGGGTTGGGCCTTTGAAACCATTTAATGCAACAGAATTATCATGCATATTATGGCTAACAGGAAATGACATGCTTGGTGCAAACATGTTATTCCAGTAAGGCATGCTAAATGGCATTTGAGGCATATTGTATGCAGCATAATATGGATTAGGTACAAATGACATATTAGCAAACTGTGCATTCATGTTCTGGGTAGGCATAGCATTAACAGGCATGGGAGGCATGGCATTCATGTTAGGAAATTGAGGCTGAACAGACATGGGAGTAGGCATGGCAGATTTGCAATTAATAGTCAAATGATTTACACTACCACACTTGACACATACTTTTCTAGGGGCATATTTATCAGGTGTATAGTTATTGTGTTTGTTAATACCTACTTTACCATTCCTACTGTTTTTCTTTTTAGTATCTGTTTTTACCTCTATTTTCTCAAGTCTGTCACTTAACTGTTTGACAGTCATGTGACCAACATTAGCCTTTTTCCCTTTCTTAGCTTGACTTGACTCTCCTGAAACAAAGTTCTTGGAAACAGACCCATACTTATCATTTAGCTTGATTAATTTGGCTTTGCTAATGGGTTTGCTTACAACCGACGGATGAGGATTTTTATCATTCGACGAATAACACTTTTTGTTATCCGATGGATAGTCCTCATCATCCGTCAAGTCTACATCTGTTAGCAACCCATCTACCAAAATAGGTTCTAGTTTCTCTTTATTCTTTTTCCAGGCTTCATCACAAAAAGACTCAATTCCTTGAACTTTAGTGATTTGAGCATGAACATCCCTGGATGTTTTCCATGCTTTAATCACCTCTTGTTCACGCTCGAGCCGCTTCTTCAAAATTTCTTCCTTTTTCAAGGACTCAGTTAATTCCTCCTTGGCAATCTTACACTCAATTTTTAGTTTCTCAAACTCAACAAACTGAGACTCAAGCACATTATTCCTCTCACTTAAAAACAAGTTGTTTTATTTGATTTTAGCATTTTCTTTAGTGAGAGACTTAAGTGTAACACGCAAATGATACAATTATGTAGACATGTCATTTATTGCATCATTACACTCAGCTTTAGATAAATGTGCAAGGTTTGTAGTGATTACCTGATTGCTTGAGGAACTTGTCTCTGTTTCATCAGACTTGGCCATTAGGGCTAGATTGACATAGCTGACATCTTCATCTTCATCCAAACCATCAGCTGCCCAGTCATTCTCTTGTGTAATAAAAGCCCTTTCATTTTGTTTGAGTAGATCAAAGTATTTTTACTTATAATCCACAGACTCAAACCTTTTCTTACTGGAATCTGACTTTCTACACTCATTTGCAAAATGCCCTGCCAAGCCACATTTGAAACATTTGAATTTTGACTTATCCACCATGTTTCTATTTGGCTTGGCTGCTCCAAAGTTCTTCTTGAACTTGAGCTTGGAAAATCTTCTTGAAAGAAATGCTAGGTGCTCATCAATGTCCTCCATGTCATCTTGGCTCAATGAATCTTCACTTTCTGCAGCTAGCCCCTTGCCCTTATTTTCACAGACCTTTGAAGTTGATTCTACAGCTTCCATCTTCACTTTCTTCTCCTTTTCCAGATCAGCAACTAGTGCAATGGATCCTCCTTTCTTCTTTCCTCTCTCCATTCTTTCATCCTGCTCTATCTCAAGCTCATAGGTCTTCAGAATGCCATACAGTCTCTCCAAAGTAAACTCCTTATAATCTTGTGAGTTTCTCAATGAGACTGTCATTGGTTTCCATTCCTTTGGAAGAGATCTGAGAAATTTCAGATTGGAGTCTTTAGTCTGATAGACTCTTCCATGCAACTTAAGAGCATTTAGTAGTTTTTGGAATCTACTAAAAATGTCATTGAGTGACTCACTTTCTTCATTGTGAAAATGCTCATATTGCTGAATCAGGAGCTGCATTTTATTTTCTCTTACTTGCTCAGTGCCATCACAAATTATCTGTATTGTGTCCCAAACTTCCTTGGCAGTTTGGAACAGATGGCTCGTTTCCTGTTGCAGCTCTCATTGGAACATGAGGGCCTCTTTCTATGCAGTCAACATAGGTCTCATCTTGAGAAAGCATATGAAGATGCATCTTTACCTTCCAATGATGGTAATTATCTTTATCAAAAAAAGAATCTTGACTCCAACATCTTTCTTGTTCATCTTGCTGAATTGTTTTGATCTTTAAACTCTTTGTAGATTAAGAACTTGCTCTGATACCAATTGTTAGTCCCTTAACAATATAGCAAGAATTACAAAAGGGGGGTTGAATGGAATTCTTGAACCTTTTTCTCGAAATAAAAATGTTCAACTCGATTATAAATATATTTGTTTTAATTAGCACAATGTGGAATGTGAACTTAATTGAATCAAAACATAAGTAATTAAAAACAAGAGTCTTTAAAAACTTTCTGGTGGATTTAAACAATTCCACCAGAGATATATATATATAATATATCGAGAGGACTCTGTGTGTAAAAATGCTCACAGCTGCTTACAAATGGAACTACTGAGAATACATGAAATGCTTAAGATTCTGCTTACAAAGATTTCTTTGTTTTTGTGTTTCTCAGCTATCTCAGTTATTTTTCTATTTGCTACTCTCTTGGTTTATATAATACCAAGATTACAAAGTCAAAAAGGCTGAACAAATATAAAATCTAACAGTCTTAAGCTTTGCTGCTTTTCGTCCTCTATTACCCAGTTAATGGGCTTCCACAGTGTGTTTGTATACATCTCGACGGCTGTGTGTCAGCTTTCACTGTTCAACTGTTGTTTGAATTCTTCATATGATCATCCATCGACTTTCAGAACATCCGTTGATGATTTAATTGATCATTCGTCGACTGCTATATTAAACATCCGTTGATAGTCATTTGATCATCCGTCGATGGCTTTGTTAATCATCCGTCGGTAGCTATTTTGGCACTTGACTCTATTTCACTTATGCAGAATTACAAGACATCGTTTATGTACAATTAATCAACCTATTCTGCATATCTAGTTAAAGTCAACATGACTTATATGCTACTACAGATTCTATACAAAGGTGCATACATAACTGTGCTACAAACTTATTATTACATAAGCTACTCACTCGATGGATAATAAGTTAATTATCCGTCGGGACTATAATGAGTTATCCGTCGGGACTATAATTCTTATCCGTCGAGTGCTACATCATTTCACTAAGTAAAATCTACTTAGATGTTTTGTTTATGAAATCATCAAGTACACAACATATGCACAACATTTGTGTCTATTTTGATTCCGCTCTTATAACGAAGAACTTGTAAATGAATCGAAAAAGATTATATATATCGTATTCAACCCCCCTTCTACGATACTTTGGAACTAACAATTGATATCAGAGCTTGTTGATTGACATACAAATTAAAATCCGGAGAAAGAAACAAGTTCTTGAAAATTTCTTGAATTTTTTAAATTTCAAAAATTCTCATTTCTTAAAATTTTTGAACTTTAAATTATTTAATTCCGCCAAGATGATGAACAACCAAATAATTGGAAGTATAAAGGTTCCCCCATTCGATATAGATAACTGCAACCTATGGAAGAAAAATATGATGCTGTTTATGAAAGCTTCGAATCCACTTTACATTGGGATATTACTGAATGGCTCATATGTTCCGATGGAAGTAGTTGTTGAATCCACAACCACAGCTGGTGTGAGAATTCCTTCCTCATCCACTCCAAGGGATCCGTCTAAATATACGGAAACTGACAAGGAGTTGATAAATATGGACACAAGCCTTCAACTCATAATTGTGGAATTGACCGATAATGTTATGAGTCATCAACTTCTAGGATGTCACAGTTCAAAGGATATGTGGGATACCATTGAGCTTTTAATGGAAGGTACAGAAGAAGTCAAATAAAACATGATGGATATTCTGACAACTCAGTATGTGACATTTAAACTTTAACCCGGAGAAGTACCGTCTTCACTCGTTGAGAGATATACAAATTGTTAAGTGAATTAAAGTTGTAAGGGAAAGTTTACCCTATACGAGAGTCTAACAAGAAGTTTATGCTGACGCTCCCAGTTCACCTGGAACAAAAGAACACATCAATCAGGGAAATAGCAGATTTTATTGATTTTATTACTATGTCACTGGATGTGATATATGGAAAGCTAAGAACACATGAGCTGGAGCAAGAGCAGAGAGCTATTATATATGGACCTGGTTCTATTGACAGTAAGAGTAAGGCACTTGCAAAAATCACTGCACTTGTAGTTCGTGAACCTGAAACCCAAGAAAATAAGGTTGCACCTTCCTCAACAATTAAGGAAATTGTCGTAGCTGAAATTGCTCATGGTGAGTCAAGGATGAAAGTGAGTTTTACACTCAGGAAGAACTTGAACAGTTGGAGGACAAATCTATGACATGCATGGCTGCAAAATTTAGTCATGTTAGATTCAGAAGGAAGTCTAACTATAAACCAAGGGGTTCATCAGGGAGATTTCAGAAAGGAAGCTACTCATCAGGGTCAAGCTCCAAAGGAGGCTACAATTCAAGTTGGGTAGATAAGAGTAAAACAAGATGTTACAACTGCAATGAGTTAGGGCACTTTACATATGATTGTAGAAAGCCCAAGGCAGCAAAAGCAAATGACTCCTATGAAAAGAAGGAAACTTATGAAGATTTGAAAAGGAAGAATGAGAAGCTGAAACAGAAGATGAATGCTTATGTGGTTAAGGAAAAGGGAAGAGCGTACATTGCTGAAGGAAAAAGCAGGGATGATACTGATTCAGATGAAGAGGAAGAGTATGTAAATCTGCCTCTTATGGCAGACTCTGCAGAGGAATAATCACAATCATCTCAGGTTCCTGAATTTACCACTATAGATATGTCTGTGTCTGAATACAAATCTACTGTGCATGAACTTACTTTAGAATTGTATAATGTTCATACAAGCATGCTTGTATATAAACTTGAAAATGATAAGTTAGTTCTTAAATCTGAGAGTTTTATCTCTAGGAATGCAGAACTAGAATTGCTTGTAGTTGGACTAGAAGACCTTAAACAAAAGAATGCAGACATAGAAGCCATTCTTAGAACCCAGATTGCTGACTTAGAAAAGAAGTTATAGGCGTTTAAGAATGCAGCTTTGAATCAGAAGGAGATAATAGATAGTCAAAGATTTAAATCTAAGACTTCAATAGGACTTAACTATTCTAAGTTGAACAGTAAAAAACATAGTGGTACATCTGAGATTAACATGTTTGTTTCAGAAAAGGTTCCATATGTTATTAAGGATGTTGTATCTCCGTTATTCACTGAGGTTATTTCCGAACCTCTAGATGAAGTAAGTTTGCTAATCAATGAGGAATTGATTGCTGAAGATAGAGAGAAGGTAGAGGAATCCTCTAAGACTCCTAAGGCTCCAGCTAGTAAATCCAAATCCATAGCTGACCTATGTAATAAGGTGGATAGTAAGGAACCTGACACACTTTAGAAAACAGACCCTATAGTTAGCTCTAAGACTGGTGAGAGTGCTAAGGTTAAGGCTAAGAAGAACATAAATGGAAAGGTAGGTGTAAATAAGAAATCTGATTTTGCATCTTCCTCATCTGCATCTAGGAAGTTATATAATAATTGCAATTCGGCTGCACACCTTACACATGCATGCACAAAAGCTAAAGTAGAATCTGTTGCAACTTCCAGTATGCCTGCCATGCCTAACATGCCTAGTTTTCATGAGCCATGTGGTGTAGTTGGATATATGCCATGTGCATTTGTTACCATGTCTGAATATTTCAAAGCTTTTCATGCAACTGCTAGCACTTAGATTAACACTAAGACAAGTATGAGTAATGAGCACACACAGGCCAAGACTGTTCCTCCTATTTTTAAGTCTGACAACTCTGTTGAGACTAACACTGAGAATGAGTCAGTCAAAGTGAAAGCTAAGTATGTTAAGGTTTTATTTGTTGATTCTATTTCTACTCCTAAACCTTCAGGACTCAAGCTTGGGTACCAAAGTCTTCTTAATCAATCTGTGTTTGCAGGGTAAGGTAAGAAAGGAAAAGATCATGTGGATTCTGGACAATGGGTGTTCTAGGCACATGACAGGAGAAAAGTCCATGCTCATAGGTGTGGTTGAGAAAGCTGGCCCTATAGTTACCTTTGGAGATGACAACAAAGGATTTACTAAGGGATATGGCAATTTGGAAATTGAAAATGTCATCATTGAAAACATCTCTCTTGTGGAAGGATTGAGGCATAATCTTCTGAGCATCAGTCAGTTTTGTGACATGATACAATATTGATTTTCGTCCAGAAAGATGTTTGATCACTCACAGGAAAGATGAGAAGCTTGCTTTACAGGGAGTAAGTGAAGGTAATTTGTACGTAGCTGACTTGAAGTCTACCTGTGATAGAGTAATTAGATGTTTCTACAACAAAGCTTCATCAGAACAAAGTTGGCTATGGCACAAGAAGCTCTCGCACTTGAACTTCAAGACAATGAACTCTCTGGTTAAGAGAGAATTTGAGAGGACTACCATATATGGAATTTTGTCAAGAAGGACCTTGTGAAGCATGTGAAAAAGGGAAATCAAATAAAGCATCACACAGAAGCAAGGAAATGACAAGCATAACTAAACCTCTTCAGTTAATTCACATGGACTTATTTGGTCCAGTGAATGTATTGTCACTATCAAGGAAAATATATGCTTTAGTGTTGGTCGATGATTACTCCAAATACACATGGGTGTTATTTTTGCAATCCAAGGATGAAGCACCTCAGCTGATAGTGGATCATATAAAGAAGATTGAGATGGAAGCGAAATTACCTGTCACGAAGATCAGATCAGATAATGGGCCAGAATTCAAGAATGCATTTCTAAATGAATTCTGTACAGAGAAAGGTATTTCGAGACAGTATTCAGCCCCAAGAACTCCACAGCAAAATGGAGTAGTAGAAAGGAAGAATCGTACCTTGGTTGAAGCAACAAGGACTATGCTAAGTGAATCAAGACTTCCTACTTACTTCTGGGCTGAAGCTATCAACACAGCATGTTACACTCAAAATCGTACCCTTATTAATAAAGATCATGACAAGACTCCATATGAGATAATGGCTGACAAGAAACCAACACTGAAATACTTTCATGTGTTTGGTGCTAAATGCTTTGTGCTAAAGGAAGGAAATAAGCATCTGGGAAAGTTTGATGCTAAGGTAGAAGAAAACATATTTCTTGGCTATTCTCTGGAATCTAAAGCTTACATGGTTTATATAATTACTGATCAGAAGGTGATTGAAAGCCTTAATATAACATTCGACGACACCAAGTTGGAAAGCCTGCAAAGAGAAAAGGATTTCGAATCTATAGAATTTGAAAATCTATCTGATTATCTTTTGGATATAGTAGAACCTGGGATTGCTAGAGCTATACCTATAGTACATGGCAATGTTGATTCAGGATCAAGTGGTGGTAATGGTGGAAATAATGATTATGATAATCATACAGGAACACTTTCAAGAAATACTACACAAAGATCAGAATCATCTATTCATGGTGGCAGCAACTCAGGGGGAGCAGGAAGAGGATCTATAGTTCACACTCAACATCATGCTGAACAAGGGGACACATCAAGATCTTATCTACCTCAATAAATAGTTTTGAACAGAGACCATCCCTTTGAGTTGATCATTGGTGATCCTGACACAGGAGTGAGAACTAGACATGCCACTCAGAATGAATGTCATTTCTCAAGATTTCTTTCAGAAATGGAACCTAAGAAAGTGGATGAGGCACTTGAAGATCCAGATTGGGTTATTGATATGCAAGAAAAACTCAATCAGTCTGAGAGGCAGAAGGTATGGAAGCTAGTACCCCGACCAAAGAACAAGTCAGTGATAGGCACTAAATGGGTATTCAGGAACAAGTTAGATGAAGATGGCATTGTAACGAGAAACAAGGCTAGATTGGTAGCTAAAGGTTACTCTCAAGAAGAGGGTATAGATTATAATGAAACCTATGCACCAATGGCTAGACTTGAGGCAATCAGGATGTTTCTGGCATTTACAACACATTCAGAATTCAAAGTTTATCAAATGGATATGAAGAGTGCATTCCTGAATGGGGAGCTAGAAGAAGAAGTGTATGTGGAACAACCTCCAGGGTTTGAAGATCCTAATCTGGCTGATTTTGTATACTTCCTATTCAAAACTCTCTATGGTCTTAAGCAAGCTCCAAGGACGTGGTATGACACTCTCTCTGAGTTTTTACTTGAAAATGGTTTTACTAGAGGTGTTATAGATAAAACTCTGTTTTATAAAATGTACAAATCTGATATGATATTAGTTCAAGTATATATTGACGATATTATATTTGGTTCTACTAATGATGATCTTTGCAAGAGATTTTCTAAGCTAATGCAGAGTAAGTATGAAATGAGCATGATGGGAGAGTTGAACTACTTTCTTGGATTACAAGTGATTCAAAGGAAAAATGGTATATTCATTTGTCAATCTAAGTATATCAGAGAACTTCTCAAGAAGTACAATCTGGAAGATTCAACTCTGGAAAAAACTCCAATGCCAAAAACCACTAAGCTTGATCAGGACAAAACTGGTAAGAAAGTTGACATCACAAGCTACATGGGTATAATAGGCTCATTACTTTACCTCACAGCAAGTAGGCCAGATATTATGTTTGCAACATGCTTATGCGCTAGATTTCAAGCTGAACCAAAAGAGTCTCATCTTATAGCTGTTAAAAGGATATTTAGGTATCGTAAGGGAACTCCAAATCTTGGTATTTGGTACCCTAAAGGTACAGGTTTTGACCTAGTTGGCTATACAGATTCAGATTTTGCAGGTTGTAAGATTGACCAGAAAAGCACCTCAGGAAGTTGTTAGTTTCTTGGAAGAAGATTGGTATCCTGGCTTAGCAAGAAGCAAAACTTAGTATCCACATCAACTGCTGAAGTTGAATACATAGATGCTGGAAGCTGTGGTGCCCAAATCTTGTGGATGAGGAACCAACTCCGGGATTATGGTCTGTTAGTATCAAAAATTCCAATATTCTGCGACAATACTAGTGCCATAGCAATCTCCAACAACCCAGTTCAACATTTAAGAACAAAGCATATTGATATCATGTATCATTTTATCAGAGAGCATGTCACTAATAGCACTGTTGAACTACATTTTGTGCCCACAGAGGATCAAATTGCAGACATCTTCACAAAACCACTTGATGAGAATACTTTCTCTAAGTTGGTTAGTGAACTTGGGATGTTAAATCTTTCTAATTAATAATTTAGAAGTTAGAAACTGCAATTTGTCTTGATTAAATTCACTTGTTATTAAATTTCAATATTTTGAGGACATTCGAATTCACATGCCATTACTTATTTCTCGTAATTCAAATATTTATGTGCTTGCATCTAATAAGATATATGTTTTGTCACATTTATGTTGATAAAGAAATGAAGCATAACTTTGATTTGTTAAAATTGAAATGCTATCAATTTAATGGAAATTAATTCAATATTCCTATCAAAGTTGTGAATTTAATTTCAGTGGACTTTAAATAATTAATATTTAAAGGGGTCCATTAAAATTAATCTCAGTAGCAACAAAAATTCACTTCTGTTATAAAGAATAAATTCTGTGAATCGTAAGTGTAAATTTATGAAGTACTGTGGTCACCACAGAGAAGTTTACTTAGAAAAATTTTAAGTAGAATTCTACTGTGGTCGCCACAGAGACGTTTACTTAGAATAATTCTAAGTATGGTTTTCCCTGAGGTCGCCACAGGGAATCTGACTTAGAAAATTTCTAAGTATGTTTCTCCTGTGGTCGCCACAGAGAAATTACTTAGAATAATTCTAAGTTAGTCTCTCACTGTAGTCGCCACAAGAGATTACCCTGTACTCTCTGGTCGCAATACAATAATTAGATAAATTCTAATTGCTTTTGTGAGTATATATATATACACGCCTATTCAGTTCAGTTATATATACACACAAAGCAAAGAAGTCGCAAGGGAGAAAAAGGAAAGTTTTTTTTAATCAATCAAAACCCTAACAAGGTGCTGCCAAATTTTATAATTTTTATAGTTTTTAAAAAGCCCAGATCATAAGGAATATTTTGATATCAAAATCTACAAGTTTCACCATGGATGTTAGGAAATCGAATTGACCTAGTTCTTGGGCTTAAGGCACTGTTTGACATAACCTTGTTAATTGGAGCCAATCTCGATTTGATTATTCCTTAAGGCTTTGTCTGGTTAAATTATCAAGTGTATGTTAAGGAAAGTACTTTTAGAGAACCCGCAGCTCTGTCTCCATTGAAGCAAAGCAGTATATTTCCCGAGACATCTGTAAACCTCCAGGTATCTTCTCAACAGGATTCTTTGGCTAAAAGGCAACTAACTAGGTACTATATCTATCTTCTCAACAAGGTAGATATATTGAAATTCGCCCGTCAGCCACGACATTCTGTAACGAGTCAAACACACCCTCAACTATCCAAGCTCTACAAGCTTTAAATGCGTCTATTAGAAGAGCACTATTTGGTGAGGATGAATTGACGGTCACAGGACATTCGACCATATCACGGTTAGAATATCCCGTTCAAGGTCCCTCAACGGACCATATGCCTTCACAGGTGTTAGGAGAGAGTGCTGTAATCGCTTCCAAATCTAGCACAACACTTACCTCCCCAGGACTGATAATCCTAGATGCATCTGCGGATAGTGGATCCGATATAGGCACAGATCGGCAACCCATTGGCAATGAACTAGATTTAACTAGTGAGCCTAAGGGGAATGTATCTTCACGAATACAAGGGGAAGCTGGGGATCAGATTCCAAGTATGACGACCCCAGTGCTCCTCCCAGAGATTCTAACTCTGGATGAGTCATCTAGTAATGGCATGAAACTTGTCTCAGACAAGGATCGGGAATTGCGAACTCCTATTGTACCACTGCTGACCTCCTTAAGGATGGCTCCAGTGTCTTCTACAGGTATATTTGGAACTCGGAGCTCTGAGCGGAGTGCACATGTGAGAACGAGTGACACACATCACCCCAAACCGAGTGATAGAGGGATGAGTGATACACTGCGAGAATCTTGTGAGACACCCATCTTCCAAAATACACCCATAGATCTGTCAAACTATGTCACCAAATCCTACCTTGAAGAGCAGCTGGCTTTCAAAGACAATTATCTCAAAGAACAGCTGGCTCTTAAGGATCAATATCTCAAGGATGAATTATCTCTCAGGGATCATCAATTCTTCAGTCTTTCCGAACAACTTGAACATTAGCAAGCAGCATTCACCAGTTTACAGGAATTCGTTGAGCGATCTCTATCTCATACAGGAAAAGGAAAGGCAATTTCCAATACTAAGCCAAAGCTCTCAGTTAGTAAGAAAGTGCCGATCCCGGTCTCCTCTAAAGCAGCTCTTGCCAATACTGGGCCAATGACCTCAGCAAGCAACTTCCTGTTTCTCTCGAGATCCCTGTCTCGACCTAACATGCTCAATCATCACCAGCTCTGAAGGATAACCCAACTGAGGGGGAAAAAAGGGTAGAAGAACAAGAAAAGGTAGCCATTACTGTTGATCTACTTTAAGATGCCTTTTAGACTACTGGAGTTGCCTATGATGAGTTTGGAGATGAGATATAGGAAGAGGAAGAAGAGAGAATTGATGAAAGGATGCTCCTCAAGTAAAGATTCACTAAGGAGAACTTAACAACTCAGGGGGAGTAATCAGGACATCTGAGCCAAATCATTACAACTCAGAAAAATCTGTTGTCTCAAATATATGCTCCAAGACCCTTATTCTCTAAAGAGGAACTGAAGGAAGGTGAAATAGATGAAAGTGATGTTCCGATGGGGTGTGAGCCAAGATTTGAAGAAGTGGCTATGTAAGAGAGAAAAATCATTACTGAGGATGAATAATTCGAAGATGAAGATGCTTTCTCATATGACTATTTATTCTATAGACTGCAGAGAAAATCAATCGCTCTTATATAGAGATTTAAGAAGAAATAGACAGATCAAGAGCAAGAATTCAGAGAGCCATTCAAAGAAGGGAGAACAGAGAAGCAAGAGAAGCATATCTTCGAGCTAACAGGAAATGAAGCAAATGGGAAGAAATAAAGAAGAAAATAGACAAATCAGAAATCACTATTCAGACTTTGGTAACTCTAATCTGTTGAGAACTGTGGAGCATTACAGAAAGAACCATGCCAACATCCATGAGTTCTATGATCAGTTCAGTAGCATAATTACTGGAACCACTGTGAATATTCTGAAGAATGGATGGAAGATCACTATCAATCACAGATATGGTCTATAGATGAAGGTGTCTACGGGTATATTGAAGAAGTTGAACATTGTTGAACTATTTGTCTTAGCCTCAAAAATCACATGGTTGAAATGAATTGAGAATGAATATTTCAGAGACAAACTTTGGAGAATGATGATGGATGTATCTTCTCAAGCCTTTATGTATCCATTCGTGATCAAAGTATTTGTAGGTGGCAGAATGCAAAACATCACCATGTCTGACCAATACATAAGAACCATTCATTTTCAACAACTTACTTTCCTGGAAAGTCAACTCAGGAGCAAAAGAGCTAAACTAGAAGCTCCAGGTGTTAAAAGATCAGAAACAGATTATAAGGCTGCTGAAGTTCTATATGCTTATAGGCTCAATGATAAAATAATTAGAGATACATAGAAGGATATGAAAAAGGTTACAAGAGTGTATTATGAGATGGTGTTTATTAATGGAGAACCGGAAATTAATTTTCTGAAAGACAATGAACCCATAATCAGCACTGATAGTGAAGGGGAGCTAGTCTTCAAAATCAACAAGAGCAAGATCAGGATCAAAGATTTTAGGACAAGTGAATCAGACTCAATATAACAAGCCTTGATGGATGTCAAACTATCCACAAGTAAGGAGGATAAGGTTGCTTTGGTTCCTATCATTAAGATACTTGATGAAGTGATGGAAGAAGAATCAATCAATGATACTAAAAGAGTACGAGGACATCCAAAAAGGATAACAGTCTTCGTAATGGCCAGAAAATCATCACTCTTATTTAATCTTGTTCCCAAATGCACCAAAGTCAAATATCTTGAGATAATACTTCATGAGCTGAACAATCCACCTCCATTCAATGCACTTGAAATAGAAGCTCGTGATTGTGTACAAGCTAGACTGGAGGAGCTGAAAGAATCTTCTCCAAAACCTTCAGATCCTAAGAAGAATGTCACTAAGAGAAAGTCTGATCAGACTCAAGAAGGAGAAGGAAGCAAATACAAGAAGCAGAAAAGAACAAAGACAAAGAAGACATAGAATATATGTTCAGGCTAGAGGAACACTTCTTTGTAATTTGTAAATTAAGAAATCTGGAGTTGAATATGTAATCCATAATGAGGTTAATATCTTTATATGTCTAGAGGTTGTACTTTTTCTTATTGTTAGTTGAGTTATCCTTAGGAATTTGCTTGTCGAACTCTAACAATCAAATAGGGGGAGATTGTAAAGCATAATATAACGTAATTTGTAATCGAGGAACTATAACTCAACTTGTAACACAACAGATAAACATATATTAAATTATGCAGCACAGGAACCCTACAGATGAAGACAGGATAAACACAAAGAACCAAAAGATGCAATTGACTCTTTAAGTCCTCAAACAGATCATGGGAAGAAGTTCATTAACATATTCGAGCAACCATGAATAATAAGACATCAAAGGACTTTAAGCATCAGTTACATGAATTGACTCCAAGTGTTACAGATCAAGGGTTCAGTGAAAGAAGCAATGAATATTCACCAATCTGTATCAGCTCAGAAACACAAGATAAATTGAATTAGGTTCACTCAATGCTAGTTATTTGTGAACCAGACCAGTGCACCAAACATCAGTATTCAATAAGGGATTTTAATTTAGTTACAGAAGAAAGTGTTGATACAGTGAAGAATGGAAAAACAGAAGCAAAAATATTCTAAGGAAGAAAACTCCTCTCTAGTCGCCATACAAGTTGTCAAGGCTACAAGTCCCTTTGGTCGCCATAGAAGAGTTGAAAAAAACGTACTCATGGTCGCCACAGAGCAGTCAGCTTGCCAAGGGAACCCTGTGGTCGCCACAGAGCTTCCCCACACTAAGGAGTCCCAATAGTCACCACAGGAGAGAAGATACATGATGCATGGTCGCCACAGAGTAGAGTGCTAAGGAACTCTATGGTCTCCATAGATCTTCCCACTCCAGGGAGCCTCTGTGGTCGCCACAGAGCAGATTGAAAATCTCTAAGGCAACACAGTGGTGAGCCTTTGTGCAGGGAGAACACTGTGGTCTCCTTAGAAGTTAAAATAAAGGGCTCTACACTGTAATCGCCATAGAGCACTTGGTATTTTCCAGTGAAACAAATGCAGCAGTTCTAGGATTTATGTGGACACAGAGATGCCACCTGTCCAATGAAATTGAAAGTCTACATATGCAGCAAAATGAATACATTTCATTTTATTTATTTTCTTCAGCTTGCAACAGAGTGTTTACAGGAACTCCATTATAACACCTCATTTATTAAGCTTGTAAACATAGTGTTATGCTGCTGAATTTATTGTAGCTAATAATTCATCAATTATATTATAGAAACCTCAAAGATTATATTAATAAAACAATATATTCCTCGAATTGTTTTGTGTCTATTTTAGTTCCTCTCTTATAATGAAGAACTTGTAAATGAATCGAAAAAGATTGTAGGTATCGTATTCAACCCCCTTCTACGATACTTTGGGACTAACAAGGTGACCTCCAAAAAAATTATTTATAAGCCAAAAAAGGTTGAAAGTAAATGTTCGGTGACTCTTGTAAAGAAAACTCATGCAATATCTAGTGATGATATAAATTCAATTGAGCATCTCCGATCTTTATGTTTCTTGCTTAACAAGTGGTCCTCTGGTAAAAAATGTGAGGTATTTAAGTTTGAAGAAAAAGGAGAAAATCTGATATACATTATGTATAAAAATGTCGACCAGTTTTTTACTATGAGTTGATTAAATATGCCCATTCTAGAGATTTTTATAAAGCAAGCTCAAATTTTTATTCCTTTATTTACTTTGCAATCTATCAACACAAATATGTTTATTACAATAACTGATTTTTGTAGGTATGTTAAAATTTTGTGTAATCAATCGGAGAATGCTGAATTTACATTCATGTTGCCGTCTAGATTGGCAATAACGACACGTGACTATATAAGTCAAATAGAAGTAACCGAGTACTTGAGAGAAGTTTTGGTTGCCACTAAAAATAAGCATTATATCCTAGCACCTTACATTCAAGAGTAAGTACAAAATAAGTTATTGTTAGTAATTCTATTGCAATCTAATGTATATATTACATATGTTTGTATTATTGTAGCCAACACTGGATGTTATTCCTTTTCTGTCTACGTGAAACTGTAATCTACGTTTTTGATTCGTTGAAACAAGAAAGGAAAATACGCTTGACCACACCTTCATGAACATAAGTTAAATATGAGTTCGAAATTCGCATAGTACAATGTATACATCCTAGCTTAGTAACAGATGTGATAATATATTCATATTTTACAGGGCATTAAAATTGAAAAAACAGAAGGTGGATCAAATAATAATAAAAAATACTTGTTGTGGCATCATATGGATGTTCAGGTATAAACCAAATTTTTTATATTAATTTTTTTGCTAGTTTGTTGCTTATTTTTAATTATTCTTGTTGGTTTATGTGCAGTGTCCTCAGCCAAATGGAGGTACGGAGTGTGGTTTTTTGTTATGAAGTACATGCATGACATAGTCACGCTTTCTCATAAAAACCCTGACACGAATTGGAAAGTGGTAAGAGAGACAACTAAAATATTGTCTTACAAATATTGAACTCTTGATTTATCTAAATATCTTATTTTTTTTTGTAAAGGGCTCGGTTCAAGAAGTTACACCAAAAAGGAACTCAATGAGATTCAAGATCTTTGGGCAATTTTTTTTACTGTAGAATGTCTTTAATCAGTTACTAACAAAAACTTTAATAGGCTATATTATTTTTTATTGTAGATTGTTTATAAGTGGTTTTATGTGCCTTAAATTAAATAAACAGATGGCATAAAATAATTTATTATTTCTACCAAATTTAACCATTGTCAATTGCTAAGGTTCCCAATTTTTTGCATATTTATTATATTGCAGGAATTTGCCACGAATCAAGCTATAGAGCCACGGAACGGTTTGTGAATGGCGGGGTATTGAAGAAAAAGAGCAAGAATTTTATTAGATTTAGCGTAGTAAGACCAAGTACTAGACTGTTAATGTACTTCTTTCAGTTGTAATTTATTAGTTTTGTCAATTAATGTATTTCCAAGTTTAAACAAGAACATAAAAACAAATCTTTTAATTTCTTTTAATCAAATTTCAGATGAGTTTGTGTTATGATTTTTTTGGTGGTGTTTGTTAATATAGTTTGTAAGCAGGTTAATTAGTACCGACAACACAGAGTAGAAAAATCATTTTATGACTTTAGGCGTCGGTTTATCACATGTCTGGCGTAAAAATAAAGGGCTTTATGTGACAGTTTTTCTCAATAACCGACACTACAAACTTACACTTTATGTAACGACATTTCTCTGACCAACGCTAAAAAACAACACTATATGCGGCGGTATTTTTCAGAACCGAAGCTACAAACTTATACTTAATGCCACGGGTTTTCTAAACACCGGCGCTATAAAACATAATTTTGGTATTGGTTTAGTGTACTAATGCGTCGATTGTCAGCCGACACCTATAAAATATTAGCGATGCCCTATTAACCGACACTACAGGACTACACCTATAGCGTCCCCTACATAGACTACGCCCAATAACCGACGCCTTAGTCCTATTTTATCCGACAATAAAAGCCCATTTGTATTAGTGACACCTAGCAGACTATTTATAATTAATTTTTACTCACTACTAGAAAAATGCCCAAACTGATGTCTTCGTATGTGTAGAGAAAGGTAGGGGTCTTTAACATCGGTTTTTAGCCGATGTTAAAATGTATAGTACATCGGTTGCTACATAGAATCGATGTTAAATATGGCATATCACATCGATTTCAATTAGGTTAGGGATGTTAAATATGGCATATCACATTGGTTTCACTTAGGTTAGCGATGTGAAAGTCCCTATTTACATCATTTTCCCTGTCAAAATTGTTGTGTTTAGCTTATTTTTGACATCAGTTGGTTAATAATTAAAAGCTATATCAATAAAAAAAATCTTAAACGAGAAAAAAATATATACCAAAAAACTTATATATCAACATTCAACCAACATATTTCTATATCTACATCTACATCAACATCAAAAACGATCTACTTACAATTACATTCCTAACCTATCTAGCTCACTAAAGCCGCATTCCCCAAGCAATTCTCCCTGGATGGATATGCTGCTGAACCATAAATAGTATCGACTGAACTGGAGATTTCTGTTAATGTTCACTAAAATTGGGCATTTAGAGGTGAACAATATTTCAAGAAGACCATTTGACCATCTCTTAATTTGGGTCAAAGAGGAAGGCACATTATTTGGAGCACAGCCCATGAAGGAAAGTGGATTGGTGAAGCAAGACATGGATTTCCACCCTTTTCCCTGGATTGCAAGTCATGTCAAGAAATCTTAAGTTGAAGATCCATACATCCAACCAACCTGAAGTTATAGTAAAATTTTAGTAAACAAAATATCAAAAGTACATTTAGTTTGGGACTAGGACACAAATTTATGTAAACAGAACTTAGCTTAGCTCGAAAAGACCTACTTGACAAACCTTTGAAAAGACCTATTTGACAAACCTTTGGGACTACTCTTCGAATATGGGAACTTAGCAAGTCCCATATTCATAGTCACAGCCTGCAGCTTGGTTTGCAGTTTTAATGGAGCTCCAAAGACCACCTTTATCAGCCTAAATGCTTCCTGATAATATTTGAGCTGATTTGATGAACTCTAGTAAGGACTTTCCAAACTTCTTCTGCATGAACATGTCATCCTCTTCTCCCAACACGGAGAGAGATAATAAGACAAATTCACAGTATTCAGTTCAAGATAGATTAACAACAAAAAAGAGAAAAAGAAGGTCAAGACAACATATACATTGATACATTTTTTTAATAGATAGACCTCATGGTAATGTCTATCAAAATAATATATCTCCCTACACATACTCCAGTATACAATACTATACTATATATTTAAATATACGTTTAACTAATCATTGTGCAATTTAAATGTAATTATATTTACTACACTACACATGCATGAATAAACAGAGTTAAAAAGAGAGGCATAGAAGTATAGCAACAGTCAGACATTTGAAACATGAACCTACTTATAAAAAAGTTTAAAATAATAAAATGGACAACCAACACTTAAAAAAAGGTTCTGAAACAGCTTGTTTAATTTGAGATGTTTCGAAAGAGACTGCCATTGGTACATGATAAATAGATATTCCTGATAAGAAGATATTATCTTGAAACTCAAAAGTGAGAAAATCTTATGCATACCGGTGGTAGCGCTGTGATCAGGTGATAACCTATAAATAACTTTTCTTCTGTGAAAACAATTAGTTCCATAGTAAAAAGGTCCTTGAATTCCCACCAATCACTTTCCTACATACTGTATGGATAACTTTTCTTTTATTATTTTTATATTTTAGAAATGACTGATTACATTGACACTTAAAGTTCTACCTCAATATGGAAAAGGCTTTTAATAAGCATACCTCAAATACATTGACCCTTACATCAACATCAAATGCAAGGTTGTCAGCTAGCCAATAGACTGCTCTTTCAAACTCTATGATATTCCCCATAATAACGAGACTATGATAAGGAAATGAACATCAAAGAAGTAATCAAGTAAACTAAATAAAAGGAATCATAAAACAAAGTAAAAAATTTCATTGGCTTCTAGAATGGGACGATTTATATAGAAATGGCGTACCTCGATAATGACTCTATAAGTGTAAGGCTAATCGCTTGTACTGTTCCGTAAGTGTTCAAGCTGAAACACATATGACCACAAAGTTAGATAATCTACCTAATATCGAGTAACCATATAAGATGTTTACAATCTGATCACTACCTTCAAATTGCCAAGCTCGCTAAGGGAGCCCGTGAACGATTTGGACATAGGTTTGAGTTCATCATGCTGCAATTTCACTTTCATATTAACCAACAACAAACATAATCAATTATCTAATCTTCTGACCAGAAAAACCTATAATAATTAAAGTATAACAGAAACAAAAATTTTAAATTTAACTAACCGGAAAAGCATGTGTCAAGTAGTTATCATAGGCATGATAAAATCTGAAAAAATAAAAAAGAATAAAAAACAATTGCAATTAAACCTCAAGAATTCCCCCAAATTTCGAAAACTAACCAACAATCACAAACATCATAATTCAATTACACATCACTACAACAAAACTCTATTAAAATAAAAACATAAAATTCGAAAATAAATTTGAAATAAACTTAATTTTCTCACATAAATCGAGTAGACCCAACTTCTTTCAAGATTATTTAGCACCAATCGAGCTCAACTTAGGAATTAATCGAGTTTAATAAAAGGTTTGTACACATTGGGAGGTTTAGAGAGAGTGATTGAGAAGAGAGACATTGAGAGATGAGAGAAGAGAGACGAGATAGTGAGAGAGAAGAGAGAAAAGAGAATGAGAGAGAAAGAAGAGAGAATGAGAAAAGAGAATGAGATAGAAAAGAGAATGAGAGAGAGGGAGGGGGGGAAAAGGTTTTTGGTTAAGGGGGAAAACCAAGAATAAAATTTTTGATTAAGGGGGGAATTTTTTGGTATATTAACGGGGAAAGAAAGAAGCAGGCCTTCTTTTTTTTAAAAAAAAATGATTATAGATATCAGTTGGTTAAGATACCGATGTCTTACAATACCTTTAACATCGGTTTTGAAGCGACCGATATTAAAATTGCTTTTAACATCAGTGACATTTCTAGCCGATGTTAAAGGGGTGATGTCGTAGGCACTATTTCTAGTAGTGACTTCAAGAAAAATGAACTTTTTCCTACCAAGCAAATCAAATCAGAGAAAACCTGGTAGGAAATAGTAAAGTAATTTCTACCAACACGTAATCTGGTAGAAATTGCTTCAAGTGGGGCTCAGATTTTGTACACGCTTGCACCAAAACCTACCAATATTGGTAAGAAACTAAAAATCTACCCATTCAGGTAGGTTTTGACCAAAATTTGATACTGAAATGGTCCCAATAACCACATCATCAGCCCTCACATATTTTAATTATAATTTTTTTTTTAAAAAAAGGAAAAATGTCATTATTCCGAGACTATTTCATACCAAATTTTGTGAAAAATTATTTCCTACAAATATTGGTAGGTTTTGATAGAATTTTATATTAACATTGCCCCACCAATATTGGTAGGAAATGGGTGAAAACTAAGAAAAATATTTCAACAGGAATTATTATGTAATACCGTAACCCAAGCATATGTGCTTTATTTACTAAAAAGGTATTCGCGGAATAAGTGAGTCAATAAAAGAAGTTGTTTTGAAAAAAGGTGAGTATCAGCAAGAAAACTACTTTTGAACATATATCATTACACGGAATAATATAATTTCTTTAACAGTCTTTTTATATTGTTGATTATTATGGCTGAGTATTATTGTTCACTCTTATATTCTTTTAAATATCGATGAGGGATAACACAACAGCCAGTATACCGGTGAGGGATTTAGTCGTTTGCAATCGCAGGGAGAAGCCCTTGCAGTTTTGCCTCGGGAAGGCTAGAGCATTTAGATAGATTTCAGATATTATAGAATTATTGTAAGTTCATGTAGATGTTACGAATAATAATTTAAGATCCTGTAAAGTACATTTAAGTTTTAATAAAAGAAATTATATTGTATGCATCGTTTCTAAGAATATAACTTATGTGTGTAAGATTGGGGGTATGTAATGTGAATTGTTGGATTATGAATAATACAAGTTTCAGATGATTGGATAATTGCGTGACGACCCAGATTCGACCCTGGATTTGGTGGCGCTACAAATTTTATTATGTTTTGATGTGTTTTACTTATATTTGATTTTTGTAAATATTAACGATGTTGATAAAAATTTGAATAATCGGAGATGAATCGACCGCGATAACAATATTTGATAGTTTACTTACAAAAAATTAAGTATTCAATTTAGAAATATAAACAAAAATTATAAAATTATAAAATTTTTAATAAACAATGACGAGAAAAATGTACTAATAAAAATATTTAAGTGATTAGTAATAATTTACTATTTGTAATTTATACATATATAACTTTATACGAGTTGAGTTAGTTGGGTTCGAGCCTAATCCGAGTCGAATACACAAAAAATTCGGCACAACTCATTTACTCATTCGAGCACAATTACATGCTCAGATCGGTTTATTAAGGAAACAAATCAAACAGAGTTCACTTAAGCAAACTAATCAAACAAAGTTCACTTAAATGAAGAGATACTCGATTTTGTTCACGAACACATCCGGTCATCCACGGACTTAAAAAAAACATGAGATGAGATGCATAACGAGGAATACTCTGAATAAAAATGAATCCACAATAATTCAAAAAATACATGACATGCTTAACCAGGAATGCTCTGAGTAAAAAGGAATCCACAATTATTAAAGTATTGAACAATCTCATACATAGACCTCTGAAGGCCGTCATCCAACAGTACAACACATGATGCAAAACTTCAGGGTTTAACAATTCTGAATACGATAACCTATAAAAAACTTCAAAACATATTTAATCTTAAACAATTCACCATTGACACTCCATGCACACACCGAAACAAGTAAACCAACATATATAATATTAGGACGGCATTTTTTTATTTTATTATAGTCACAAGAACACATAGTCTCTTATAATCACACAATACCAAACTAAGAGCTGAGCGTATTTATGGGGTAGGGGGCACTAGTGGTAGTAGTCTGTGGTGGTGTAAAGTCACCGGGCATTCCACCGGGAATTCCACCCGACATTCCACCGGGCATTCCATTCCCGACAGGGATAGAGAAGAAGGGGAATGGCTGGAAGACTGGGAAATGAAAACCTGATGATGGAGCTGAACCATCACCTGCAGGTGGAAATGAACCACCGAATGGAAAACCTGGTGGAAAGAAATTCAGGAGGCGCCGAGACGACGCCGAGGCCGGAGTAATGTTTGCTGAGAATGTGAAAGCTACGAGAATTATTGAAAGGAAAAACAACTTGGAAATGGCCATCTTATTACTTCCTATTGAAGAATGCAAAAAATGAGAGAAAGGTGATGGCTGTTGTCGTGACTATGCATGTATAAATCTTAGGTTTATTTATAGATGAAGTGAAGTAAAAAGATCTCTTTTAGGTGGGCGCATGCAAAACTGTAATTCTTTATTAGTTTTTGGGATTCTACAAAAAGAGCTATGTATTAATGTTTCAGAAAAATATTAGGGGCTTACTTCAGTATATAGCTTATTTTTAATGGTAAAATTGTAATTTTTTTAATTAATTTTGTGATAATAATAATACTCTCTTATATTCATATTGAAAAATACTTTGTAATCAACTAAGTTAGGTGAGTACGTACTTAAGATATAATAATAATAATAATAATAAATACTTTATTTATTATTAATATATAATAGTATGTGTGTGTAGAAATATATAAATTCTTAAATGGTGTAAGTGTACTAAATTCAACTTAATTTGGTAACAACTTGGAATTACTTAAATAGTTAAATTTGAGCTAGTTCAAAATAAGAGACTTATGTACTAATGCAGTTCAAGTAAAGGTGATAAATTTCTTCTATTCATTCCAGCATAAAAATGAATAAAGTAGTAGGTTTTTGAGAGTGTTAAACGTGTAAATCTTCTGCTTTGGTTTTTTTCAAAGAATGTGGTGTCCGAATTAGGAAAGTTGCTTTCCAAACCAATCCTTTTGTCAGAAAGAAAACACAGATAAAACTACTTCAAAAAATATATAATGATTTTTATGATGTGCATTATAATTTTTAAAAAAAATACATTCAGGTTTCGGAAGCTCAGGCAAGGTTGTTTCCAGAAGGTGGCGAGCCTCTACATAGACTTCAGTGCTAAACATAGATGTCAATGAGACAACTAAGAGCAGCAAGAGATTTGATGAATGACATGCATTGGCCATATTTCCGGTAGATACGTTGATAATTAGAAACACTTAATTGCGTTGAGCTTGGTTGAGAATGTCCTGCTATTAGTTCTGTTAGGCTTATATATACTTATGATGCTCAAGAGAAGTTGTAACTTCATTACACTAAAGTATGGTTTGGTGGGAAAAATTTTACATTTGTAGTTCACCTGCTCCTCCAAATTTATATCCAAATGGCTTCTTTTCATTGATTTGTCAACAGCAAAAATTTCCCACCAACTTATGAATAAAATGTACTATCCACAAACATAGATAAACGCACATATGAACAACTACCGCTACAACAAATTCGGCCAATTACGACGGCCAACTTACGACTGAAAAAAATGCGCGCCCAACTTTCGACGAAAAAAAAGTAAAACATCGTAATTATTTATTACTAAAACCAAAACCGTCGTAAGTTTAGTGTTTTATTAATAAAATTATGCACGACACGATTAAACAAAAATGAAAAATATCTGAAGTTGCGACGTTTTAAACATTTCTTCGTAAGTTAATTAATTTTATTAAAATTTAAACTTGAAATTGAATAAAAAAATATTTTATCTAAATTTACAACAAAATATTTGAGACGGAAAAAATCGGATCGTCAAATTTACAACGAAAAATAAAATTCGTCGTAAGTTATCAAAGAGGGGAATTTAACTTTTCCCCAATTTTTTTGCGAGAAAATAAAAGTCATTTGAAGTTGCGACGATTTGAACATTTCATCGTAAGTTAAATATTTTTATTAAAATTTTAACTTGAAATTAAAAAAAAAATCATCTAATTTTATGACAAAATATTTGTGACGAAAAATATTGGAACATCCAATTTATGACGGAAATTAAAATTCGTCGTAAGTTATCAAAGAGGGAAATTTAACTTTTTCCCAAAATTTTGGCGGTAAATTTGACTTTTCTCAAATTTTTTGCAGATAATAATTTATGACGGATTCCGTCGTAAATTAGCACATGATTTTTTATAATATCAATTTTTCAAAAATATTATTTCATGATCCAACCATAATAATGTCAGCATTTATTTGTTTGTGTGACATTTCAAGAATTTCAGAAAAAAAAAATATTTTGATAAAATAATTTAATATGAAACATTGATTATATAACGAATATATATATATATATATTGTCATCCATACGGTTGGATCGATGAAAAATATTTTTAAAATAATCGAAACACAAATTCAGAACTAAACACTAGTTAGTTGTACTAGTCGAACTTATACTTGACTGTTAAAATGACAAACCAAATAAATTTATTTTGATGTTTCTACAACAAAGCTTCATCAGAACAAAGTTGGCTATGGCACAAGAAACTCTCGCACTTGAACTTCAAGACAATGAACTCTCTGGTTAAGAGAGAATTTGAGAGGACTACCATAGATGGAATTTTGTCAAGAAGGACCTTGTGAAGTATGGGAAAAAGGGAAATCAAATAAAGCATCACACAGAAGCAAGGAAATGACAAGCATAACTAAACCTCTTCAGTTAATTCACATGGACTTATTCGGTCCAGTGAATGTATTGTCACTATCAAGGAAAAGATATGCTTTAGTGATGGTCGATGATTACTCCAAATACACATGGGTGTTATTTTTGCAATCCAAGGATGAAGCACCTCAGCTGATAGTAGATCATATAAAGAAGATTGAGATGGAAGCGAAATTACATGTCAGTAAGATGAGATCAGATAATGGGCCATAATTCAAGAATTCATTTCTAAATGAATTATGTACAGAGAAAGGTATTTCGAGACAGTATTCAGCCCCAAGAACTCCACAGTAAAATGGAGTAGTCGAAAGGAAGAATCGTACCTTGGTTGAAGCAACAAGGACTATACTAAGTGAATCAAGACTTCCTACTTACTTCTGGGCTGAAGCTATCAACACAGCATGTTACACTTAAAATCGTACCCTTATTAATAAAGATCATGACAAGAGTCCATATGAGATAATGGCTGACAAGAAACCAACACTGAAATACTTTCATGTGTTTGGTGGTAAATGCTTTGTGCTGAAGGAAGGAAATAAGCATCTGGGAAAGTTTGATGCTAAGGCAGAAGAAGGCATATTTCTTGGCTATTCTCTGGAATCTAAAGCTTACAGGGTTTATATAATTACTGATTAGAAGGTGATTGAAAGCCTTAATATAACATTCGACGACACCAAGTTGGAAAGCCTGCAAAGAGAAAAGGATTTCGAATCTCTGGAAATTGAAAATCTATCAGATGATCTTTTGGATATAGTAGAACCTGAGATTGCTAGAGCTATACCTATAGTACATGGCAATGCTGATTCAGGATCAAGTGGTGGTAATGGTGGAAACAATGATTATGATAATCATACAGGAACACTTTCAAGAAATACTACACAAAGATCAGAATTATCTATTCATGGTGGCAGCAACTCAGGGGGAGCAGGAAGAGGATCTATAGTTCACACTCAACATCATGCTGAACAAGGGGAAACATCAAGATCTTATATACCTCAACAAAGAGTTTGGAACAGAGACCATCCCTTTGAGTTGATCATTGGTGATCCTGACACAAGAGTGAGAACTAAACATGCCACTCAGAATGAATGTCATTTCTCAAGATTTCTTTCAGAAATGGAACCTAAGAAAGTGGATGAGGCACTTGAAGATCCAGATTGGGTTATTGATATGCAAGAAAAACTCAATCAGTTTGAGAGGCAGAAGGTATGGAAGCTAGTACCCCGACCAAAGAACAAGTCAGTGATAGGCACTAAATGGGTATTCAGGAACAAGTTAGATGAAGATGGCATTGTAACGAGAAACAAGGCCATATTGGTAGCTAAAGGTTACTCTCAAGAAGAGGGTATAGATTATGATGAAACCTATGCACCAGTGGCTAGACTTGAGGCAATTAGGATGTTTTTGGCATTTGCAGCACGAAGCCAGTCGGTATTATCCCAAAATGGCCAGAGAGGTACGATCTTGGACCTATGGGCTGTCAGTTTCGGCCCTGACGAGGACGTCAGGAGTTTAAGTGGGGAAGTTTGTAACACCCCAGTCTCACCGAGAAGATTTGGAACTTCTCTTTAATTTATAAGATGAAGTACTACTACTACTACTTGCACCAACAAATCATAAACTTTTAGGGGCCTGTGGTGGGCTAGTCGTTACCCAAGTTAGCTGCATTTGGGACAGTAGGCTTCGGCTTATTTCAGACTCGGAATTGGGACTTGACCCAGTTTTCGAAAAAAGACTCGGGATTTGACCTGGGCTGTCACATATGGTATCAGAGCCGACTCTCGAAAGCTTGGTGCGTCAAGTTGCCGGAGGTGGGGACACGAAGGCTGGTGGTATTATCCCATAATGGCAAGAGGTCCGGCGGTGGGGACACGAAGCCAGCCGGTATTATCCCAAAATGGCCAGAGAGGTACGATCTTGGACCTATGGGCTGTCAGTTTCGGCCCTGACGAGGACGTTAGGAGTTTAAGTGGGGGAGTTTGTAACACCCCAGTCTCACCGAGAAGATTTGGAACTTCTCTTTAGTTTATTAGATGACGTACTACTACTACTTGCACCAATAAATTATGATCTTTTGGGGGCCTGTGGTGGGCTAGTCGTTACCCAAGTTAGATGCATTTGGGACAGTAGGCTTCTACTTATTTCGGACTCGGAATTTGAACTTGACCCAGTTTTTAAAAAAAGACTCGGGATTTGATACAACAAGCTCTCACCCTTCTTTTGTAGACCAAATTCCACTCCAAGTCTTTCTTTCTTAAGATCTATTGATTCCACTACGACGCTCGCACAATTTCCAACTTCCTTCCTACTTAATGCATCAGCTACAACATTTGCCTTACCAGGATGATATAAAATTTCACAATCATAATCTTTTAGCAACTCCAACCATCTTCTTTGGCCTCATATTTAAATCTTTCTATGAACAGAGGTACTTTAAGCTTTGATGATCTGTAAAAATTTTACACTTTTTTCCATATAAGTAATGTCTCCTGATCTTAAGCGCGAAAACTACTGCAGCCAACTCTAAATCGTGGGTGGGATAATTCTTTTTATGATTCCTTAATTGTCGAGATGCATAAGCAATCACCTTATCACGTTGCATTAAACACATCCTAATCCCTTTCTTGATGCATCACTACAAATCACAAAATCTTCAGTTCCATCTGGTAACCCAAGTATTGGAGCAGACGTTAGTCTTTTCTTTAATTCAATAAAACTTTTCTCACCTTCCTCCGACCAAACAAACTTTACGTCTTTCCTGGTGAGATTTGTTAATGGCCCTGCTATACCGGAAAATTCCCCGGTGACCGGAATCTGGGAATTCCCAGAAACCGGCGGGGATCTCCGGCGGTGTCCATGCGAACCCCTCTGGGTTCTTTCCTGACCCGCTGGGTTCTAGTTCATACCTGGTTTTGATTCTAAGTTCCCCAACATTTTATTCTGAATAATGTTTCTACTATTTTCTTTTTATTTTTAATTCAAAATTTATTTTTTTTACTAAAAATCATTTATTTTACTTTCAAAAATCATTTATTTATTATCTTAAATTCTAAAAATTATTTCCTTAATTATTTTAAATTCCCAAAATCATTTTCTTTTATTATTTTCAAAACTTTAATTTGATTTAATTATTTATAATTTATTTTAGTTTATTATTCATGAATTTAATTTATTTATTAAAATTATTTAATCAATTAATTTTATTTATAAATAGTTAAATAATTATAAATTATTTATAATTAATTATAATAATCCCTAAAAATTATTTTAAGCTTTTAAGAATTATATTTTGGTATTTAAAAATCAATTAATATGATTATTAATTGATTTATTTCCATTTATTTCTTATTTTATTCGTAATAATTAAACCGTTCATCTGTTTAATACGAAACAAACTCGTACAGACTCAGAAAAACATTACGCTTTCAATAAAAATACTTTCAAGTCCCAATTTCATTTGTATTGCAATGTCATTTGATTTGTGTATCAGTCTGAGTCGGTATTTAATCAATAAACACCGTTATTAACCCAATTTCCATTCTGAACATTCCAAAACATATATGTTGACTATCTGATCTATGTGTTATATGGAATGTGTGATTATGTGTTATACGAGTACCATGATCACGTGTTATATGATATGCATGCTATTTGTTCACAATTTTAAAATGCCATGATTAGTTATAATGATCGGGTAGATGTCAAGACGTTTAGTTGCGTCGATTGAGTTTGGTCCTGTCAATTAAGATTTTCCTTTTTATTTATAGAATCGAGTAGCAAGGAGTGCAGTCAAGTATTAGACGTGGATAGTAACCAGCAGCTATAAGCAGAGTTATAGTAAGAGGTCATCGAGCATACCTGACAAGTACCCCTAACTTTGCTTATCGTTCAAGGGACGTTTATTTCGAGTTATATGATGCAAGTATCCCTATAATCACTTATTGTTCAAGTGATATTTATTTTAAATCTTCTTATGCAAGTATTGATTTCCTCAGTACGGAATAGATAAATATTTTACATATCACTAAATTAAATGATTCTGTTTATGCAAGTACTTTTCTGCTATTCTATATTCAGAATACCTAAGTGATTTTACTTATCAAATTACTGGTTTTACAAATGTTTTGGATTTTGAGAAAAGATGATTTATTTGCGAATATTCTTACCCAAGTATAAATGGGGGAATAAAATTATTTCGGGTGTCGATTATTATGACCCCTCTCAATAAAACGTTTTAATATTGGATCATAATTGCATAAGTGACCGGGACGGACGGTCCAGCGGAGGGCTATTTCTAAGTGTCATATGGAATATTATGACACACTTTTTTCCATAGGCAGGTATATTGCCTTTTTATTTGAGTACTCCTGTTTTGGGGACATGTTTCTACGAATCATGAACCACTGCTATCACACGGGCTGATCAGCATGTGATAGTAAGTCCGTCGGAGAATGATCCCAATCTAAATTATCATATCATTTTTTATATTCATAGAATAAATAATTTATCAACTATTTCCGTTTTGAATAAAAGGTGAGATGCGGTTTTGATTCAGTTTCTGCTTGATGTGGATATTTAGTTTGTTGTTAAATATCAAAGGTGATATTAGTATAATTGATTAATGTTGACTACAGTATGGGATGTCGTGAGTATCAAAGTTCATATTGATATATAATTTGATATGAAAACAACATGAGTATTAATATCAAGAGTTCGGTTTTGAATAAAGTTCATGATTCATTCCATAATCTTTGTTTCATTTTATTGTTGTTTATGATATTTTCGTAAACACTGTTTTACGAGTTTTATTCTCGTCAAGATCCAAAGTATTGTTGAAGCATTTCGCTCGAAAATATCGAAAAGAGTTTTGAGTACAGTGAAAAATAATTATCCGATTCTTTAATATTTTTTATGATTCAACAATTACGATTTCAAATGTTCTGGTCTAACGCAGATGTCGGTTTTATATCAAAACGACCATATATATATTACTATGATCTTGCTGAGCATTTCTTGCGCTCATACTTGCCTGTTTTCAAATCTAACCTCCAGTGAGCATTAACTTGCGCACTTTAGCCGCGTAATTCAAGGAAGCAAAGAAGAAGCTTTTGGAAGATGGATGGTCCAGGGTTTGCAGACTAGTGTAAGTTTTATTGTATAAAGTGGTTAGTATTATATTATATTATAGTTGTGTATTTTATAGTTGGGCCTAGTATACTTTTTTTCGAAGTTATACTAGCGGGTTTAGTATTGAGTTGAGAATTATTGAAAAAAGTTTTAAAAGAAAGTGAAAAATTTATTTGTGAAATTTGGAATTCATGTTTCTTGAACTGTAATCTTAAAAGATCTTGGATTAGTTTGGGGTCATAGATGATAAATATCCTCCGCTGGCATTTTTGTATTGATTAAACATGTTGATTTGGATTGAGGTTTCATAGTGACAACCAAATCCTCTGACCCCGGATTTGGGGGCGTTACAGGTCCTATGACGCCCCCGGCCCGGGATGACCTCAGTAACCCGACCCGGGGATGTCATTCTACTAAATAATCCAAAATATATCTTCATAATCGCAAGCTTAACATCACAATATAACTTAAAGACATATTTAACCTTACCTCAAAAGTCTTATATTATACGCCTCTAAAGGTTCATAATATAAGTCTAATACAAAATACATATTAAAATATTTTTTCGATTACATACTACTTCTACTTGTAAATCCAACCAATTCTAGTACTTCAATTCATCACATCTTTACCCTTGCCCAAATATCCTTCTCCAAAATTCTTTCCTGTAAAGTTAGTACATAAAAAGGGATGAGCTCATAAAGCTCAATAAGCATATATCGTACAGCTCAACTGAGTTTTATTCACAAAACTTAATGAGCCAAATCAATATTTCATCGGAGTCATCAAAATATTTTTACACATTAAAAATGAGTATGAGTATTCAAACACGTTCAATTCACAAGTTCACAAGTTCTACTAGTGGGGATCCCGACCAGCTAAACAATTGGTTTAGCTTTACTTTCCAAATGAAGCATCACAATTCACAGAATCAATGTAAGAATACTCATGTCTCATCAGAAATCATCACTAAAATATTCACCAAAACAACATAAATTATCCACAGTGAAGGGTACAGTATATACTTACAGTGCACCACGTTCCAGTCTAAATTAAATCTAAAGTCCAAACAACTTCGTTCCCTAAAATATTCACACATTTATTTATTTATTATTAGGTCACGCCTATATTTAGTCTCTACTTATTACTAATATAATCACAAACAATTAAATAAACTAATAATATAATTAAAAATAATTAAATCATAATAGGTTAGCAGACTTACCAAATATGGCAGGCTATGCTTCCTATTTTTAGTAAGTTACAAGTGTTCTGTTTATATTAGGAAAGGAAAAATTAAATAAACTAATAATATAATTAAAAATAATTAAATAAATGTGTGAATATTTTAGGGAACGAAGTTGTTTGGACTTGAGATTTAATTTAGACTAGAACGTGGTGCACTGTAAGTATATACTGTACCCTTCACTGTGGATAATTTATGATGTTTTGGTGAATATTTTACTGATGAATTATGATAATTTCTGATGAGACATGAGTATTCTTACATTGATTCTGTGAATTGTGATGCTTCCTTTGGAAATTAAAGCTAATCTAATTGTTTAGCTGGCCGGGATCCCCACTAGTAGAACTTGTGAACTTGTGAATTGAACGTGTTTGAATACTCATACTCATTTTTAATGTGAGAAAATATTTTCATGACTTTGATGAAATATTGATTTGGCTTATTAAGTTTTGTGAATAAAACTCATTTGAACTGTGCGATATATGTTTACTGAGTTTTATGAGCTCATCCATTTTTATGTACTAACTCTACAGGAAAGAATTCTGGAGAAGGATATTCAGGCAAGGGTAAAGATGTGATGAATTGAAGTACTAGATTTGGTTGGATTTGCAAGTAGAAGTAGTATGTAATCGAATGAAATATTTTAATATGTATTTTGTATTAGACTTGTATTCTGAACCTTTAGAGGCGTATGATATAAGACTTTTGAGGTAAGGTTAAATATGTCTTTAAGTTATGTTGTGATGTTAAGCTTGAGATTATTGAGATATATTTTGGATTGTTTAGTAGAATTACATCCCTGGCTCGGGTTACTGAGGTCATCCCGGGCCGGGGGCATCATAGACCTGTAACGCCCCCAAATCCGGGGTCAGAAGATTTGGTCGTCACTATGAAACCTCAATCCAAATTACCCTGTTTAATCAATAAACAAATTCCAGCGGAAGATATTTAACATCTATGACCCCAAACTAATCCAAGATCTTTTAAGGTTACAGTTTTAGAAATAAGATATCGAAATTCCACAAATAATTTTTTCACTTTCTTTTCAAATTCTTTTCAATAATTCTCAATCTCAAAACTTAACCCGCTAGTATAACTTCGAAAAGAAGTATACTAGGCCCAACTATCAAATACACAACCATAATATAATATAATATTAAAAACTTTACACAATAAAACTTACACTAGTCCGCAAACCCTGGACCAACCACCTTCAAAAGCTTCTTCGTTGCTTCCTCGAATTATGCGGCTAAACAGCGCAAATTAATCCTCACTGGAGGTTAAATTTGAAAACAGGCAAGTATGAGCGAAAGATATGCTCAGCAAGATCATTATAATATATATGGTTGTTTTGATATAAAACTGACATCTGCAATAGCGCAGAACATTTTAAAATCATAATTGCTGAAATAATTTTTTTTTATTAAAGAATCAGATAATTGTTTCTCACTGTATTCAGAACTCTTTTTGATATTTTCGAGCGAAATGCTTCAGCAATACTTTGAATCGTGATGAGAATAAAACTCATAAAACATTATTTACGGAAATATCGTAAACAACAATAATATGAAACAATGATTATGGACTGAATCATAACCTTTATTCAAAACTGAACTCTTGATATTAATACTCATTTTGTTATCGTATCATTAGATATCAATACGAACTTTGATGCTCACAACATCCCATACTGAAGTCAACCTCAATCATCTGTACTAATACCACCTTTGATATTTAACAACAAACTAAATATCCGCATCAAGCAGAAACTGAATCAAAACTGCATTTCACCTTTAATCCAAAACAAAAACAGTTGATAAATCATTTATTCTATAATTATCAAAACAATAAAGAATTTTAGATATCAATTTATATTGGAACCAATTATGCACTATGTTGTTCCTGATGATCAGTCACGAAACAATACCGGTATTCCGCAGACATACCGTAAATATAGGTACTACCCGTATTCCGTAGCCATATGGTACCTATAGGGCGCCAAGAAAAGGCATATATTCGCCTTGTAAGATATTACACTTCCGTATAATACCTCACGCTGGACCGGTGCCTCGGCCTCTAACGCAACCAGTAACCATCCAAACTCAAAACATTTTATTGAAAAGGAGCCGAAGCAATCGACACCTCAAATAATTTTATTTCCCCATTCACTTGGGCAGGAATACTTGCAATAAAATCATTTTTCTCAACACCCAAAACATTTATAAATGCATTCAGTTGATAAGTAAAATCACTTAGCTATTCTGAACATAGAATAGCATACCAGTAACGCCCCCGGTCCGGGATGACCTCAGTAACCCGACCCGGGGATGTCATTCTACTAAACAATCCAAAATATATCTCCATAATCTCAAGCTTAACATCACAACATAACTTAAAGACATATTTAACCTTACCTCAAAAGTCTTATATCATACACCTCTAAAGATTCAGAATACAAGTCTAATACAAAATACATATTAAAATATTTCTTTCGATTACATACTACTTCAACTTGCAAATCCAACCAAATCTAGTACTTCTATTCATCATATCTTTACCCTTGCCTGAATATCCTTCTCCAGAATTCTTTCCTGTAGAGTTAGTACATAAAAAGCGATGAGCTCATAAAGCTCAGTAAGTATATCGCACAGTTCAACTGAGTTTTATTCACAAAACTTAATGAGCCAAATTAATATTTCATCAGAGTCATCAAAATATTTTCTCACATTAAAAATGAGTATGAGTATTCGAACACGTTCAATTCACAAGTTCACAAGTTTTACTAGTGGGGATCGTGACCAGCTAAACAACTGGTTTAGCTTTACTTTCCAAAGGAAGCATCACAATTAACAGAATCAATGTAAGAATACTCATATCTCATCAGAAATCATCATAAATCATCAATAAAATATTCATGAAAACATCATAAATTATCCACAGTGAAGGGTACAGTACATACTTATAGTGCACCACGTTCTAGTCTAAATTAAATCTAAAGTCCAAACAACTTCGTTCCCTAAAATATTCACACATTTATTTATTTATTATTAGGTCACGCCTATATTTAGTCTCTACTTATTACTAATATAATCATAAACAATTAAATAAACTAATAATATAATTAAAAACAATTAAATCAAAATAGGTTAGCAGACTTACCAAATATGGCAGGCTATACTTCCTATTTTTAGTAAGTTACAAGTGTTGTGTTTATATTAGGAAAGGAATGGCTTTCCTTGTATATTTGCTCGATGTGGTACAATGGAATTGATTTTAAGAAAAATAGCTGACCTGGGTCGACGCTTGCACCTAAGCAACAGGGTGATGCTTGCCTTAGCTCACATATTTTATTTACTTAGTAATTATGTCACTGGTTATATTCAGGAGAACATACTATCATGTTCTCGATGTGGTACAAAGACAAGGTAAGAAAGACAAGAAATTTTTAGGAAAGCTAACAAGACGTCACAAGAGATGCATGTCTTGCTAAGTTCAGTAAATTTTTATTAAATATAGCTTTGGTTCTTACTCTATATTCTCAGTCTTCTTCTTTTATCTTTCCAATGTGGGTTGTGAGTTTTTCTATTCTTTATACAAGCTGCTCTATATCATATTGAAAAGATAATGAAACCAACTTCCCTCCAATGTTCATATAATTACAACTTAGTTTTAGTTTTATGCTTAAGAAAGTTTAGAGCTTTCTCTTAGCTTTAATTTAGTCAATTTAATTCAGTTTTAAAGTTTTAATGTAAAGAAAAATAAATAAATTTCTCATAACCAAGTAAAAGATGGGGCTTGAAGGTTAACAAAGACTTTACTAAGTCCCACATTGATAATATATAAGAGATGTTATATCTCTCTTTCTATATTATGCTACGAAGCCAATATTTTTATTTATGGGAGCCTTGATATCAAAGCAAACCAACATTTCACAATAATAGATTTTATAGAAGGAAAAGTATAGTAATGCTCATCCAAATATACATAAATTACGTATTATTCAAGTAAAATAGAATCGGGATATTACATCTCTCCCCTTAAAAGAATTTTATCCTCGAAATTTAAATTTTAAATCATACCTGTCTCGAATAAGTGGGGATATTTTGCTCTCATCATTTCCTCAGGTTCCCAAGTAGCTTCCTCAACATTATGATTTCTCCAAATCACTTTTACTAAAGGTATGATCTTAGTTCTCAACTTCTGCTCACGATGATCTACTATTTCTACCGGAAGTTCTTCGTACTGCATATCCACCTATGACGCCCCCGGCCCGGGAACCTCAGTAACCCGACCCGAGGATGTCATTCTACTAAATAATCTAAAATATATCTCCATAATCTCAAGCTTAACATCACAACATAACTTAAAAACAAATTTAACCTTACCTCAAAAGTCTTATATCATACGCCTCTAAAGGTTCAGAATACAAGTCTAATACAAAATACATATTAAAATATTTCTTTCGATTACATACTACTTCTACTTGCAAATCCAACCAAATCTAGTACTTCAATTCATCATATCTTTACCCTTTCCTAAATATCCTTCTCCAGAATTCTTTCCTGTAGAGTTAGTACATAAAAAAGGATGAGCTCATAAAGCTCAATAAGCATATATCGCACAGTTCAACTGAGTTTTATTCACAAAACTTAATGAGCCAAATCAATATTTCATCAGAGTCATCAAAATATTTTCTCACATTAAAAATGAGTATGAGTATTCAAACACGTTCAATTCACAAGTTCACAAGTTCTACTAGTGGGGATCCCGGCCAGCTAAACAATTGGTTTAGCTTTACTTTCCAAAGGAAGCATCACAATTCACAGAATCAATGTAAGAATACTCATGTCTCATCAGAAATCATCATAAATCATCACTAAAATAATCACCAAAACATCATAAATTATTCACAGTGAAGGGTACAGTATATACTTACAGTGCACCACGTTCCGGTCTAAATTAAATCTCAAGTCCAAACAACTTTGTTCCCTAAAATATTCACATATTTATTTATTATTAGGTCACACCTATATTTAGTCTCTACTTATTACTAATATAATCACAAACAATTAAATAAACTAATAATATAATTAAAAATAATTAAATCATAATAGCGTAGCAGACTTACCAAATATGGCAGGCTATACTTCCTATTTTTAGTAAGTTACAAGTGTTGTGTTTATTTTAGGAAAGGAATGGCTTTCCTTGTATATTTGCTCAATGTAGTACAATGGAATTGATTTTAAGAAAAATAGTTGAGCTGGGTCGACGCTTGAACCTAAGCAACATGGTGGTGCTTGCCTTAGCTCACATATTTTATTTACTTAGTAACTATGTCACTGGTTATATTCAGGAGAACATACTATCATGTTCTTGATGTGGTACAAAGACAAGGTAAGAAAGAAAAAAAAAATTAGGAAAGCTAACAAGACGTCCAAGTGCTAAAGGATTCATAAGAGATGCATGTCTTGCTAAGTTCAGCAAATTTTTATTAAATATAGCTCTGGTTCTTACTCTATATTCTCAATCTTCTTCTTTTATCTTTCCAATGTGGGTTGTGAGTTTTTCTACTTTTTATACAAGCTGCTCTATACCACATTGAAAAGATAATGAGACGAACTTCCCTCCAATGTCTATATAAACACAACTTAATTTTAGTTTTATGCTTAAGAAAGTTTAGATCTTTCTCTTGGCTTCTATTTAGTCAATTTAATTCAGTTTTAAAGTTTTAATGTAAAGAGAAATAAATAAATTTCTCATAACCAAGTAAAAGATGGGGCTTGAAGGTTAACAAAGACTTTACTAAGTCCCACATTGATAAGATATTAGAGATGTTATATCTCTCTTTCTATATTATGCTACGAAACCAATATTTTTATTTATGGGAGCCTTGATATCAAGGCAAACCAACATTTCACAATAATAGATTTTATAGAAGGAAAAGTATAGTAATGTTCATCCAAATATACATAAATTATGTATTATTCAAATAAAATGGAGTCGGGATATTACACCTGGGTTGTCACATATTGACATCCATATGGTTGGATCGTTGAAAAATATTTTTAAAATAATCGAAACACCAATTTAGGATTAAACACTAGTTAGTTGTACTAGTCAAACTAACGCTTGACAGTTAAAATGACAAACAAAATAAAACTATTTTGATATGAAATTTTGGTTACATCACTAATATATATATATATTGACATTCATACGATTAGATCGTTGAAAAATATTTTTAAAATAATCGAAACACTAATTCAGGATTAAACATTAGTTAGATGTACTAGTCAAACTAATGCTTGACTGTTAAAATGGCAAACCAAATAAAATTATTTTGATATAAAATTTTGGTTGTATCACTAATATATTTATATATATCTGTTGACATATAAGAAAATTTACCTAATTATATATATATATATATATATTATACTATATTGAGACAAAAATAATTATACACTAGTCGTAGTGTTAGTTATTTAATTTAATGTGGAGGGAATGTCAGTATATTTTAGCTACCTCATTTGATACATACCTATATGTTGCATAGATCAAATAGACATAAGCATATTTGAACATGAAATTTAGTTTATATACAGTAGGTACCTTATTGGATTACCAAAGGGAACAAACTCCACCTACAATTGTGGCTTGATTTAGTCCCTTACCTTTGCTCTTTTTAACCTCTGCATTTATCATCTGTTCATCTTAAGCCATTCATCTTGCATTGTGTAACCGTTGTTCATTACTTTATATATTGTGGAATATGGTAACAATTTTTTTTACTGATCAATTAAATTAAAGTTGACTATTTGGTCTTTATACAATCGTTTCCAACATTTCCCTCTTCCCTAAAATAAAATTTTGATCTTTTCTTTTTAAATCTTCTGTATAAACAGAGAAACATCTAGTGAGGCATGTATCGTGCATGGACTTCTCTAAGTTCTCTGTACACAAAATATTCTGCCTAAATAAATGATTTTGATTACAAATTTCAAATTTATTTAAGTGTATATTGTAGCGGAAGGCTCTAGCTACCGAAGATGATTCTAATGATGGTGAGAACAATGACGAGAGTACCGAGTCTGATAAAGATCGTGATATGAGCGATTCTTATTATGAACATGTCGCTCATTATTAGGGATTGAAATTTAGCTTTATGTATTTGATAATGAATGTTTGTAAGATAAACAAGTTGTGTTTGTAAACTGAATTTGGTTTTGGGGTGTTTTTAAACTGAATTTTGTTTAGTGGGTGTTTGTATTTCCACCTAGTTTGCTTTCTACGTTTGAATGTGAATTGGTACGTATATATGATATAACTAATATATATTATGGTATTGTGTCTTGTAGCATTAGTTTTATATTTTGATTTTGTTGAGTTTGTGATTGGAAACTGGAAATTAAATTAGACTTTGGCAGGTTTAGAGTTTGCGTTGAGTTTGTTATTGTATTAGACTTTGGCAGGTTTTGAATTTAAATTGGAAGCCGAAAATGGCTGGAAACTGAAAAATCAGTATTTGACTCTTCTGGAAATACAAACTTACGACGGGTGTTCATCACATATTCCGTCGTAAGTAGGTCCCAATTCCTAAAATACGAAAAAACTTTCTATCGTAAGTTAATAATTTACGACGTTAATTGCGTTGTAAATTTATGTTTTATTTTATCAAAGGTGGGTCCCACAAGAAAACATTCGACGTTTCCTCTGTCGTAAGTAACCAACTTACGACAATATTTTCCATCGTAAGTTCATAACATACGACGGAATAAATTTTGTCGTAGGTAGATTTATTATTTTATTGAGACGTGGGCCCCTGCATCCTAACTTCCGACACAATTTTATTTTTATGACGGAAAACTGAACTTACTACTTGAGCAAAAACGATGAATTTTTTCAGTCGTAAATGCCTCAATTACGACGATTCTAGTTCAAAAAATCATCGTAAATGGCCTGTTTTCTTGTAGTGCACTGCATTAAGGGTGGAGAAACATGTTTTTTGCAGGGATCCTAAATACTTTAAATTACAGTAGTCCATCCAGAGCTTTACAAGAAAGTGATCAACTTGAACTCCTATCATCATATATATTTACAAGTAAGGAAGTTTCCCCTACCGCAATGGGTCTGATAGGGCCAAAACGTTTGAAGCATTCACTTGAAAATCTGTTCATATCAAGCAGATCTTATATTACTTGAAAAAGAAATATTTTTATATCTAAAACCTATGGCACATACATCTACCATATGTAAAAAATAACATCATTTTAATTTTACAAATTATAAAAGAGAGTGTATTATGTTCTGTAACTGAATATTAGATTCTGTCGAACAAATCTCTTGCATTTTGTTGTACATTCCATGTATTATTAAAATTATACAATTTAATTAGTAACTTCACTAGAATCACTACAACAAATCCGGCTATTTACGACAACCAACTTATGACGGAAAAAAATGTGTGCCTAACTTACGACAGAAATGTCATTAATATATAAATCTATTGAAATTCATACGGTTGGATCGTTGAAAAATATTTTTAAATTAATCGAAACACCAGGATTAAATACTACTTAGTTGTACTAGTCAAATTTATGCTTGACTGTTAAAATGGAAAACCAAATTAAATTATTTTGATATGAAATTTTGGAAATATCACTACTATATATATCTATTGACATCCATATGGTTGGATTATTGAAAAATATTTTTAAAATAATGGAAAATGCCCTCTTAAACATAACTATTAAGAACACTTTTAATATATATATATATATTAAGAATTTAAACAGAACTCTTTTAAAAGTGTTATTAATTATTTATTTTTAAAATGCCCTCCCATAATTATGAAAGATTAGTTATTTTAAATCTTAAAAATATCTAAAGATGGAAAAAGTAATTAGATAATTAATTTTATTTTGAAATTAATTAAATTAAATATTTTTAATTATAAATTCAATTATAATTTTATTTTTATTGGCGGGAGTAAATATTCTGAAATTTCAAGTGACGGGCAATTTGACCATTTTCTTTTTATTCCCCTGAACCCCTCCACTACAAGAAATATGCCCATTTGCGACAGAATTTTTACACTATAATTCATCGCAATTGGCCCAATTGCGAAGAAAAATATTCGACATTTTTGCTAAAGTCTTAAGCTAAGATTTTCGTCACAAGAAACCATTTCGTCATAAGTATCAATTTTGTCGCAAGTCCCAATTTTGTCACAAGTACATATTTCGTTATAAGTAACCATTTCGTCGTAAGTATTCATTTCATCACATAGTTAAGAAAAACGTCGCAAGTTAGGGAAGTGGAGCCCACTTTTAGTGAGCTAATAACTACACTTTCGACGATATATTCCGTCGTTTTATCCTTAATTTCCGACAACCAGTATGTCGTAAGTTATCATCTTGGGCCCACAAGCTTGCCATAATTAATTTAAAAACAAAAAAATGAATAAAATCATGAAGAACAACCTTCCTAAGTAACCCAGAATTCCGTCGTAAGTACCAGCATAATTATAAAATTCTGTCATAAGTAACCCGTAATTCTGTCATAAAATAATTTCTCCAGAGGCATTATCTGTTAGGTCACACACACTGTAGAAGGGGGTTGAATACAATATTTACTACAATCAAATCGAATTAAAGAATACAAGTAACAGAACACAGATTTTATTCAACACAATAAACTCTGTTACAATATGGAACTGTCCTCTCTCAATGATGAACAACTTGTCACGAGAGCTGCTAGGGTTACAATGAATAATATTTTTGATAATGATAACACATATAGTGTAAACCCTATGCATGTGTTTATATACTACACGGTTACAAGATAATCTTCTAATTGATATTGAATATAATTCTGCTTCCTAAAATATATCAATCAGTTATCTTTTCTTCCAACTATTCTATTCTTCATAGAATTCCTTCTTCATGCATATTTCTTCTTGCGTTTGTCTTGATCTTCTTTCCTTTCAATCAGCCGTCTGCCTTATCTGAAAGTCTCCTTAAGTCCTGATATTATCTCCTGATAAATATCTCCTGATAACTTAAGTTCTGATAACTTAAGTTCTGATATCTTAAGTCCTGACTTCAGTATAAGTACTGATTTCCAGTTAAGTACTGATTTGTCCTATTAGTTAAGATCTGAAAACTAAACACAAATCATATTACACATGACATCACAAATATTTCTAACAATCTCCCCCAACTTGTAAATTAGCATAATATACAAGTTCAACAGATATTTGATGATGTCAAAAACATTAAGTACAAATGCATGAGAATTTAACTAGATAACTACAACTTACAGTCCTTGTAGTTTTACCATCTTAAGGTCTGATAACAGCTTCAGTTTGTATACACTTTAGAATTTAAGCAGTTGTAGATCTTCGACTTGGCTTAAATTTCTGATCTCTTTGACGTCAGGAGTTGTTCTGAGATAGTTTTTCAACAAACATCTCTCAGCATATTCAAGTTCATTGACCATCCTCCTTTTAGCATTTATCAATTCAGCTGTATCTTCACCAGTTTGAAAAATAGCTGCTCTGAGATCATTTATCTTAGCTTTTCTTATGTCCTGATATAGTCTGATCAGATATGCCTTGTCAGACTCTAGATTGAATTCCACAGCCTTATAACCCAGAAAAGTGGTTATGATCTTAGCAGTGTTAGGCTTCATTTCAACAATATCATCTTTGTGATCTCTGCACTTGGGACAATATGGGTTGTCAGACTTTACAGAGTAAAGCTTCTTCTGTCTTTGAATTTATGACTTTAAATAACCTGCAACACCATCTGTTAATCTATTTTTCACTTGAAGTAGGAATAGAACATGTTCCAGTTCTTCAAAATACTTCAGTGGAATAGCATTTTTCCTTATATGGAATACCCTTCCATCTGTCATAAAATATAACAAGATATGTTCTTTCAAAACAGAATGGTAAACCATTTGTACAGATTCAAGTTGATTCAATCTTTCAGGAGTTGCTCTTACTCCTGGTTCACTTAAGGAAGTTGGATCATTGGTAGTGTTGTGTATTCTCCTTTCATCAGAACTACCCAATCCAGATTTATCTCTTGCTTCCTTTCCTGTAAAAACTCTTGCTTCAAAACCACTTGTAGTCTTCAAAGGTTGAGTCTTTTTAGCTTTGGTGAATCCTGGTAGGAGTATCTTTGAAGGTTTAACATGAGCAATGTCAGAGGTATCCTTTTCTTTAACTTCTGATATCAAGTCAACTTGAGCTATGTCAGAGGTTGCTTGCTTCACTGTCATATCAGAATTTACTACATCTTGACTCTGAACAACATGAGCCATGTCAGAGGTTGTTTGAGAAATATTCTTTTGCAATAGAGTAAGACTAGCATCTTCATCATCAATTATTTCTTCATCCATGACTGGCATATAAACCTTTACAGGTTCATCAACTTTTTCTTTGCCCTTGGACCTTGAATCTATTTCCACTTGTGATTTGGCTTTGGTTGCCTCGGAATTTGTTCTTTCCTTTATCACAATACCCTTAGGCTTTGGAAATTTCTTTTCAACAACGGAAGCTTTAAATTTTGTCTTGACACTTTCTGCGTTGAGTCTAGCTTCTTCTTCCTTTAGACTCTCAAAGTCCATTCCTGGATTTTCTTTAAGAAATAATTCCTTTGAAATTTCTTCATCAAGTTCCAGATGTTCACCAGAACTCATCCTTTTACCAGTATCGGAACTTATTCTTCTCCCGGTATCAGAATTTGTTCCTTGACTTGAAGATCTAGCTTTACTTGATGAAAATCCTTTGCCTTGACCTTGACCTCTACCCTTATCAGAGTTTCCCTGGTCATCATTTCCATCATCCTTTCCCTTCAGTGTCTGAATAGATTTGCACTTGGACTTAATCACTTTCTCCCCCTTTTTGGCATCAGAAGGTAAAAGAAGAGAGACAAGCAATTCCACTGAGGATTAGATCTCATTGAGTTTAGTTTGCTGAGAAGCTTGATTCGTTAGAATTTCATCAATCTGAGTTTGTTGCTTCTCCTGAGTTTTCTCAATGTAGGCAATTCTGTCAAAGGCTGGCTTGAAAAATCTGTTCTTTTCAAGTTTCACATTCATATCTTGCTGGATCAAGGTTTCTTGAATTTTGTTCACCTTGGCATGAGTTGTTGAGTGTAGACCTTGAAGGTGCCTAGTACTCAATGCAGTAACTCTCAGTTGTGCCTTAAAATCATCATTTATCAGCATTTCATCAGCTTTTTCCAGATGCTCAGCAAGAATCTTTTCAGAGGGAACAAAACTAACTGTGTTCCATTCCTTAGTCCACTCCTTTCCTCTAGGAGTTTCACTCCAAGGTACTGGTGCTTCCCCTCTAACAAACTTTTTGACTAAATCAGCTTTATTAATTGTTTGTTAAGGTACATGTCCTGATGGACCGGCTGCATCAGCATCTAAATTAACAGCAGCTTCACCAGTAATATCCCTATTGGCAGTATTAGAACTTGTAGATCCTGCAATATCAGCATTTTCTGATAGAATAGCAGTATATGAGGCTATAGAGACTTCAACATCATCCTCTAAATTCTGATCTACAGCCAAATTCTGATCAACATCCAAAATTGGTGTTGGTGGTGGAGTGAATTGAGTTGCTGGAGCTTCCAAGTACAGAACCTGACTCAACTGTGTCCCTGTGAGCTCTTTGCTTTTTCATTTTCTGCAAGTGCGGAGACACTGTAGGAGCTTTATCATCAGGATTTAACTTTCTAAGCCTTTTGAGAGGCCTAGAACTCCCAGTTATAGTATCTTTCTGAGAAGAGATCTTCTCAGCTTCTACAATAACAGGTTCTGATATGGGAACCTGTTCCTTAGTTGTTTCCTCAAATCAATAGAATTTAATCAAAACATTCATCACAAAATAAAATTAAAAATCGATGAAGTAAAGATTAATAAATTGCAATTAAACATGCACAGTCACATAATTTGAGAAACAAGGAACAAATCTTGCAATTAAAGAAAATTTCATTGATATATTAGATGAGTACATTTCATGAAATTTATCAGTTACATGCAAAAATTACAAGATAGACCTATTCTACGATTCTTAACATCAACAGCCTTAGTCCTAGTCTAAGAAGCCTGACAAAGCTGATGGTGAAGAGAAACTGATGGATGACAATTAATTCTTCTTCCTACTTTCAACAAAGAGAACAGCAAGATGAATGATTTGCTCCTGCTGTTTAAGAATACGAAGATGAACTTCTCTTTGGAAAGACAACAGATCATTTTTAATGTTCTCTGGAAGTTGAATCCAGATGACGAATGGAATGTTGTTGATAGGATATGAAGTCGGAATTCCATTTCGAAAGATAGTCACAGTTTCTGTGCCATAACAGTAATACCAACTAAAATGTGCCATTGTTTGAGAGAAATGAAAAGATGTGGTTTTACTGATGAATGATCAGTCATTTAAATAGGCAATGGAATACTAAGGGACGCGAGGAATGTGTAATAATTATAAGTAAAAATAATGACCCCTCGACTCCCTAGACTGATGTGTAATAATAACAGTCAGTAAAAGATCTAAAGCCAGAGTTAATGGGCACGTGATATAATAATAATTACTGTGCGCATGCAGTTTTTCAAGACATACACGCTAACCACTAACCCATAATGATTATGACTGATTCATCTCACATAAATCAATATTCTATAAAAATATGATCGTTCAAGTAATGACCAAAAATAAACCAAGTAAAAAAATACTGCCACGTCAGTATCAGAACTTGATTATTATCAGAATTTAAAAGTCATCAGAATATGGCTTCTTTACTCGAAAAGTGAATATTTATTCCTGTAATTCTTCACACAAATACTTATATGGGTTCAACAGAACTTAATCATCAGAACTTCCATCAGAACTTGTCCTCAGAATTTATGCAACTGACACTTAAACTGTTCATCGAAAACAACATTTATTACCACAATAATTTTCATCATTCATATGAAGTGTATGTGTGTGCATTAAGCTAAATATCAGACAAAGAGTAAAGTCTGATTCACTTCAGTACATCTTAGAAATAAGGCATAACTAAGAACTTTGCTCAAAATCTGTCATTATTCTGAAGCCTACTTTAGAATGAGTTCATGCATGAGTCCACCTCAACAGTTTTGTGCTTATTTTATGCATCTTTTGAAATTCTATTTTACAGTGGCTTCTCAGTGTAAGTGAGTCATGACTGCTTATCAGAATTTATGTTGTTATCAGAGTATTTCTCCAGTAATCATAGAGTGTTAAAAGTCACCAAGAAATTTTTTTGCTTTTCTAATGCATATTGCTTAATACCAGTAATGCCCTTGGGTCTTCCCTTCCACATTTTTACTCTAGATCTCAAAGGAGTACCTGATTTTTATTTCTTTTCTTTTTCTTTCGATAAGTGAGGCTTATCAGCACTTAGTACATCCATCAGATTTACTAACATCAGAACTTAACAGATAAGAAGCACTATTCTAGTTTTTGACTTAGTAATAAGATACACAAAGTAAACTTAACTAAGATCAATATCAGAATTTGCTTGTGTTAAAAGATTTCCACATAAACAATTACTTCAAACATGAGATCTTTAGTATATTAAAGACTAATAGGTCAGCATCTAGCACAGTTATCCTCATTGGATTGAATAGTCACATAAATATTCATATCACTATTAGAGTTTAGAAATTCACATCAGACAACAATCAGCACTTAAGCAAATTTCAATTTAAGCACAGAATACACAGAAATATATAGTAATATCTGTAAATACTGATCATAAAGTCTGTTGCATCAGAACATAAACTAGACAAATTTAGACAAAGAACCTGAAACCATTCCAAGTTCATTTACCAATCTTGTAAAAGTAGCTTCACACAGTGGTTTTGTGAAGATATCTGCTAGTTGTTGATCTGTTGGAACAAAATACAATTCCACTGTACCTTCATCCACATGTTCCCTTATGAAGTGGTATGGTAATGCTGATGTGCCTTGTCATTGAGTGTTGAACTGGATTACCTGTCATAGCAATAGCACTTTGATTATCACAGTAAATAGGGATTTTAAAAAATTCTAACCCATAATCCAGTAACTGATTCTTCATCCAAAGAATCTATGCACAACAACTTCCTGCAGCAATGTATTCTACTTCTGCAGTTAATGTGGAAATTGACTTATGTTTCTTGCTAAACTAAGAAACCAATCTGCCTCCAAGAAATTGGCAGCTTCCACTTGTGCTTTTCCTGTCAATTTTGCATCCTGCAAAATCTACATCTGAGTAACCTATTAGCTTAAAGTCTGATTCTCTAGGATATCATAATCCCAGATCAGCTGTACCCTTAAGGTACTTGAAAATTCTTTTCACAGCTGTTAAGTGAGGTTCTCTTGGATCTGCTTGAAATCTTGCACAAAGACAGGTAGCATACATGATATCAGGTCTACTTGCAGTTAGATAGAGTAATGAGCCAATCTTACCTCTATAATCAGTAATATCTACTGGTTTACCAGTATCTTTATCCAATTTTGTTGCAGTGGCCATAGGAGTGGATGCACTTGTACAATATTGCATTCCAAACTTCTTCAACAAATTTCTAGTGTACTTAGATTTACAAATAAAAGTTCCTTCTTTATTCTGCTTGACTTGAAGGCCCAGAAAATAGCTAAGTTCTCCCATCATACTCATTTGATATCTTGACTGCATCAGCTTGGCAAACTTCTTACAAAGTCTGTCATTTGTAGAACCAAAAATGATAGCATCAACATATATCTGTACCAAAAGTAAGTCCTTTCCATGGTTGAGATAAAATAATGTTTTATCAATAGTCCCTCTGTTAAATCCACTTTCCAGAAGAAACTGAGTTAATGTCTCATACAATGCTCTTGGAGCTTGCTTAAGGCCATAAAGTGCTTTATCAAGTCTGTAGATATGATTAGGAAATTTTGAATCTACAAAACCTGGAGGTTGTTTAACATATACCTTTTCTTCCAATTCTCCATTGAGAAAAGCACTTTTCACATCCATTTGAAAGACTTTAAACTTCTTGTGAGCAGCATAAGACAAAAATATCCTTATGGCTTTCAATCTAGCAACTGGTGCAAATGTTTCATCATAATCAATTCCCTCCTGTTGAGAGTATCCTTTTACAACCAGCCTTGCTTTATTCCTTGTAATTATGCCATCACTATCAATTTTGTTTCTAAACACCCACTTTGTACCAACAACAGACCTGTTTTTTGGTCTTGGCACTAGGGTCCAGACTTTAATTCTTTCAAATTCATTTAACTCTTCCTGCATTGTTTGCATCCAATCAGCATCTTGAAGAGCTTCTTCCACTTTTTTGGTTCAATCTGAGAAAGAAAAGAATGATAGAGACATTCATTTAATGTAGTTGTTCTAGTTTTGACACCTACATCAGGATTTCCAATAATTAAGTCAGGTGTATGTGCTTTAGTCCACTTCCTTGAAGATGGAAGGTTATCTCTAGAACTGGATGCTCCCCCATGATCCATGCTATCTCCATCAACATTTTCTGATGCTCCCCCTGAAATTATGCTCTATGAGTTGGATCCTTCAGAATTTGAGTTTCCAGAAATATCAGAACATGAGTTTCCAGAATTATCAGAACTTGGCCCATCAGAACTTGATGAATCAGAACTTGAAGAGCCTATTGTAGATTCTGATGCTTCTTGAGATGTGGTTGGATCTTCAGTATGTTCCCCCTGCACAGGTGCATTTTCCTTTGGCGTATTCACCACAGTTTCAATAACATCAGAGTTTAATCCATCAGAGTTTGCAGTATCAGGATTTAGACTGACAGGATTTACAGAATCAGAATTTAAAACTTTATTTTCGAATCTCAGCTGATCATGATCATTGAAATCTTCAAGTCCAGTAATCTTCTTATCATCAAAAGAGATATTGATAGATTCCATGACTACCATTGTTCTTAAATTGTAGACTCTGAAGGCTTTTGTGGGAAGTGGATATCCAACAAAAATTCCTTCATTAGCTTTTAGATCAAATTTGGATAGCTGTTCAGGATGAGTCTTAAGAACAAAACACTTGCATCCAAATACATGAAAATACTTCAGATTTAGCTTCTTTTTCTTCACCATCTCATATGGTGTTTTTCTATGCTTGTTGATAAGTGTAGCATTCTAAGTAAAACAAACAGTCTGCACAGCTTCATCCCAAAAGTAGGTTGGTAACTTTGCTTCATCAAGTATAGTTCGTGCAGCTTCAATAAGAGTTCTATTCTTTCTTTCAACAACTCCATTTTGTTATGGAGTTCCAGGAGCAGAAAATTCCTGCTGTATTCCATGGTTTTTGCAGAACTCTTCCATAATCAAATTCTTGAACTCAGTGCCATTATCACTCCTTATGATTTTCACAGAGTCTTTGACCAATTTATCCAGTTGTTTGACATGATCAATCAAGATAGATGCAGTTTCACTTTTTGTGTGCAAGAAATACACCCATGTGTATCTGGTGAACTCATCCACTATTACCATAGCATATTTCTTCTTTACAATAGACATGACATTCACTGGACCAAATAGATCAACATGTAGTAGGTGATAAGGCTCAAGAATTGATGATTCAGTCTTGCTCTTGAAAGAAGATTTTCTTTGGTTTGCCTTCTGACATGAATCATAAAGGCCATTAGGAGCAAATACTGATTTTGGCAGTCCTCTCACAAGATCTTTCTTGACTAGTTCATTTATATTGTTAAAATTTAAATGAGAGAGTTTCTTGTGCCAATCCCAGCTTTCTTCAATTGATGCTCTACTCAACAGACAGATTGCAGAACCATCAGTACTTGTTGAAAGCTTGGCTTCATAAATGTTACCATGCCTGTATCGTTTCAGAACAACTTTGCCTGTAGATTTGCTTACAACTTCACAGTGTTCTTCAAAGAAATCCACATGATAACCTCTGCCACAGATTTGACTAACACTCAGCAAATTGTGTTTAAGTCCTGAGACTAGAGCTACTTTTTCAATGATGACATTCCCAAGATTGATATTGCCATATCCCAGAGTTTTTCCAATGTTGTCATCTCCATAAGAAACGCCTGGGCCAGCTTTCTCCACAAAGTCTGATAGCAGGGCTTTATTTCCAATCATATGTCCTGAACATCCACTGTCCAGAACTAGGATGTTTTTTCTGTTGCCCTGCAATCACAAAGACCACTAATGATTAGTTTTAAGGACCCAGACTTGCTTGGATCCTTTGGCCTTATTAAGTTTATTAAACATTTGCAGCAGATTTAGCATCAGAGTTTATGTTAACAGTTTTCTTATCAAGATTTACATTATCAGACTTTGCATCAGAACTTACACTAGAAGGAACAATGCTAACTTTCTTTAAAGAAGGTTTTATTTGATAATAATCATAGTACAAACTATGATATTCCTTACAAATATAAATAGAATGCCATAAACCACCACAATGAAAACAAGGATTGTGTGGCCTATATCTAACAGACTGACTCTTAACTCCTGACTTTGAAGGTAAGTAGTGTATGTTCTTATTCTTCCTGCAAAAAGAAGCCAGATGGTTAGAATTTCCACAGTTATAACATTTCTTTCTAGCAGCATTAGGAACAGGCTTATAATCATTACTTTTATTTACACCTTCCTTTCCATTCCTATTTTTCCTAGGTGGCTTTACCTTGTTTACATTCTTAACATCTTTCAGCTTATGTTTAAGCTGCTTCTTAGTCATTAAGCCTATGTTAACTTCAGTTGGCTTATCTTGTTTTGGTTTGTCAGAAGTTAATTTCTCTTTAACTTCTGATTTATCAATATCAGACTTTACAGCTACAAACTTAACAGGATTTACCTTGGGATTTTGTTTAACAACTATAGGCTCAATTTCTACAGTTCCCTTATCATTCTTATCATCTCCATAACCTAAGCCCTCTTTCCAATTTCCACTACTCAACAAATTCTGAGTTGTTCTGCCAGAGTTAGTCCAAGTCCTGATAATCTCTCTTTCCTTTTCTAACTCAGTTTTTAGAGATTCATTCATTTTAAGCACTTCATCCCTAACATAAAAGGCATCATCTCTATCTTTCTGAGTTTGTTGGAACATGACTAACTCTTTTTCTAAATAATCATTCCTTTTTTTATAAGCAAGATTTTCAGAAGTTAATCTTTCACATGTTAAAGTTTGATCTCTATAACTAATGAACATGGTTTTAAGATATCTTCTCAACTCATTAATATCATCAGTATGAAAGGCATAAGTAGTTTGAGGTACCTTTAGGTCAGCAGTATCAGAACTACTATCAGCATTTGCCATCAAGGCATAGTTCACCTCACTTTCAGAATCTGAAGTGTCTGTCCAGCTTTCCTTCTTTATAACAAGAGCCTTGCCTTTGTCACTCTTGACTTTCTTGTAATCAGGAGATATGTGGCCTTTCTCACCACAGTTGTAGCATTTGACATTTGAGTAATCTCCTCCGTCAGACTTTCCTCCTTTGCCTTCAGATTTTCTGAAACTCTTCTTATCAGAACTTGCACCTTTCCTGGAAAATTTCTTTCCCTTTCCGAATTTCCTGTATGCAATCCTTGTGATTCCTTTCACCATAAGAGCATATAGCTTCATCATCTCTTCATCAGGATCCATCTCAGGTAAGCTTTCAGTTTCTGAGTCGTCATCACTATCAGAACTTCATGACTCAGTATCAGACTTTGTGATGAGAGCTTGTTCCTTGCCTTTTCTTGAGGCAGCTACTTTGGGGACATCCTCCTCAGCCTTAAGAGCAACTGTCCTTGACTTCCTTCCATTCCTCTTGCTTCTTTGTTCCATCTCAAGTTCATGAGTCTTGAGCATCCCATAAATTTCATCAAGAGTTGTTTCATCAAGAACATAGTTGTCTCTTATAGTGGTGGCCTTCAAATCCCAACTTTCAGGAAGAGCTAACAGGAATTTAAGATTTGAATCTTCAAGTTCATATTCCTTGTCCACCAGTGACAGATCATTTAAGAGTTTGACAAATCTGTCATATAATCCAGTTAATAACTTATCAGGTTTTGAGTCAAAATGCTCATACTCTTGAGTGAGTATAGTCCTCATGTTCTTCTTAATTGAATCAGTTACCTGACATCTTATTTCTAAGGCATCCCATATCTCCTTTGCAGTCTTGCAGTTGATTACCCTGTTTGACATGACATTATCAATGGCACTATGCAGCAAATGTCGTACCTTTGCATCCTTAGCAATAGATGAGATATCTTCAGCTGTATATTCACTTTCCTTCTTTGGTACTATCTGTGCTGGTTGATCTGCAACTACAACAAATAGCTTGGTTGGCTTGTGTGGTCCTTCATTGATTCTGTCAAGGTATTCTGGATCTGTAGCTTCTAGAAACATAGACATCATCACCTTCCATATGGGATATTCAGATGGTTTCAGTATGGGAACTCTAATAGTCTCATATCGATTATGGATTTGAGTCTTCGGAGGTTCTTCAGTTTTGGTGGGCTTGGTTGGAGTTTGTTCTTCTTCAGACATGATTGTTTTTGGATCTTAAATTGTTTGTGTGTTAACAAATTTGCTCTGATATCACTTGTTAGGTCACACACACTATAGAAGGGGATTGAATACAGTGTTTACTACAATCAAATCGAATTAAAGAACACAAGTAATAGAACACATATTTTATTCAACACAATAAACTCTGTTACAATATGGAACTTTCCTCTCTCAGTGATGAACAAATTATCACGAGAGCTGCTAGGGTTACAATGAATAATATTTTCGATAATGATAACACATATATTGTAAACCATATGCTTGTGTTTATATACTACACAGTTACAAGATAATCTTCTAATTGATATTGAATATAATTCTGTTTCCTAAAATATATCAATCAGTTATCTTTTCTTCCAAGTATTCTATTCTTCATAGAATTCCTTCTTCTTGCATTTGTCTTGAACTTCTTTCCTTTCAATCAGCCGCCTACCTTATCTGAAAGTCTCCTTAAGTCCTGATATAATCTCCTGATAACTTAAGTTCTGATAACTTAAGTTCTGATATCTTAAGTCTTGACTTCAGTATAAGTACTTATTTCCGGTTAAGTACTGATTTGTCCTGTTAGTTAAGATATGAAAACTAAACACAAATCATATTACACATGACATCACAAATATATCTAACATCAACCTTCTGGTTTTTCAGATTCCAGACTTTTTCGGCTTTTAAATTGATCCTAAACCTGTCCAATCACAAATCCCAATCTATACACAATCGTAGTGCAATTCAACAGCAAAATATATAAAATATGCAAAACCAATAATGAGAAATCATCTACACATTTAAACCAACCTAAATATGAAAGATACCATACTTTACAAAAATATTATCATAAAACCATTTCAACTACACAAAAAGTTAAAACAATCCGACATTAGCTTAGATCATCTTACAAATTTGCATAGATATAGTTCACAGGGATAATTCAAATTATCCTAAAAACGTTCATAACCCATTACATCGATATTTAACCCCTAATTATGGGACCTCCACGAGGGACAACGTTATAAGGCACACTCATATCTCGGTCATTGTCATCATCGGATTCTGTGCCCCCACCATCATCAGCATCACTGTCGTCGGCCGGGGCCTTTCCCTAAAATATACATAAAAATACAACATTAAAATCAAGTTGCGTCTTACAAATATATATTTATATTTTAATACAAATATAAAAATGCTCTTTTTCAGCATGGTGTAATTGTATATGAAAATTTGTAGTCCTGTTCTCAAGGTCTTATATATAATATTTTGCACGACACGATTAAACAAAAATGAATAATATCTAAAGTTGCGGCAATTTAAACATTTCATCGTAAGTTAATTATATTTATTAAAATTTAAACTTGAAATTGAATAAAAAATATTTTATCTAAATTTATAACAAAATATTTTTGACGGAAAAAATTCGAAAGACAAATTTCTGACGGAAATTAAAATTCGTCATAAGTTATCAAAGAGGGAAATTTAACTTTTCCCAATTTTTGGTCGGGAAAATAAAAGTCATTTGAAGTTACGACGATTTGAACATTTCGTCGTAAGTGAAATATTTTATAAAAATTTTACTTGAAATTAAATAAAAAATTATTTCATCTAAATTTATGACGAAATATTTGTGACGGAAAATATTGGAACATCCAATGTACGACGGAAATTAAAATTCGTCGTAAGTTATCAAAGAGGGAAATTTAACTTTTTCCCAAAATTTTGGCGATTAATTTGACTTTTCTCAAATTTTTTGTAGATAATAATTTATGACGGATTTCTTCGTAAATTGACACATGATTTTTGATAATTTAAACCATAATAATTGCAACATTTATTTGTTTGGGTGACATTTCAAGAATATCATAAAAAAATAAATATTTTGATAAAATAATTTAATATGAAACATTGATTATATCACTTATATATATATTGTCATCCATACGGTTGGATCGATGAAAAATATTTTTAAAATAATCGAAACACAAATTCAGAACTAAACACTAGTTAGTTGTACTAGTCGAACTAGTGCTTGACTGTTAAAATGACAAACCAAATAAATTTATTTTGATATCAAATTTTGGTTATATAACTAATATATATCTATTTACATCCATATGGTTGGATCGTTGAAAAATATTTTTAAAATAATCGAAACACCAATTTAGGATTAAACACTAGTTAGTTGTACTAGTCAAACTGACGCTTGACAGTTAAAATAGCAAACAAATAAAAACTATTTTGATATGAAGTTTTGGTTACATCACTAATATATATATCTATTGACATCCATACGGTTGGATCATTGAAAAATATTTTTAAAATAATCGAAACACTAATTCAGGATTAAACACTAGTTAGTTGTATTAGTCAAACTAATGCTTGACCGTTAAAATGGCAAACCAAATAAAATTATTTTGATATGAAATTTTGGTTATATCACTAATATATATATATATATATATCTATTGACATCTATATGGTTGGATCGTTGAAAAATATTTTTAAAATAATCGAAACATTAATTCAAGATTCAACACTAGTTAGTTGTACAAGTCAAACTGAAGCTTAACTGTTAGAATGGAAACCAAATAAAATTATTTTGATATGAAACTTTGGTGATATCACTAATATATATCTATTGACATCCATATGGTTGGATCGTTAAAATATATTTTTAAAATAATCGAAACACCAATTCATGATTGAATACTAGTTAGATGTACTAGTCAAACATCAGTTTGACTGTTAAAATGGAAAACCATATAAAATTATTTTTATATGAAATTTTGGTTGTATCATTAATATATATATATATATATCTGGTGACATCCACACGGTTGGATCGTTGAAAAATATTTTTAAAATAATGGAAATACAAATTCAGGATTAAACACTACTTAGATGTACTAGTCAAATAGATGTTTGACTGTTAAAATGGAAAACCAAGTAAAATTATTTTAATATGAAATTTTGGTTGTATCACTAATATATATATTTGTTGACATATAAGAAAATTTACCTAATTATATATATATACATATATATATATATTATACTATACTGAGACAAAAATAATTATACACCAGTCTTAGTGTTAGTTATTTAATTTAGTATATTTCAGCTACCTTATTTGATACATACGTATTATGTTGCATAGATCAAATAGACATAAGCATAATTGAACATGAAATTTAGTTTATATACAGTAGGTACCTTATTGGATTACCAAAGGGAACAAACTCCTCCTACAATTGTGGCTTGATTTAGTCCCTTACCTTTGCTCATTTTAACCTCTGTATTTGTCATCTGTTCATCTTAAGCCGTTCATCTTGCGTTGTGTAACCGCTGTTCATTAGTTTATATATTGTGAAATATGGTAACAAATTTTTTTACTGATCAATTAAATTAAAGTTGACTATTTGGTCTTTATACAATCGTTTCCAAAATTTCCCTCTTCCCTAAAATAAAATTTTAATCTTTTTTTTTAAATCTTCCGTGTGAACAGAGAAACATCTAGTGAGGTGTATCGTGCATGGACTTCTCTAAGTTCTCTGTACACAAAATATTCTGCCTAAATAAATGATTTTGATTACAAATTTCTAATTTATTTAAGTGTATATTGTAAGGGAAGGCTCTAGCTACCGAAGATGATTCTAATGATGGTGAGAGTAATGACGAGAGTACCGAGTCTGATGAAGATCGTGATATGAGCGATTATTATTATGATCATGAAACTCGTTATTAGAGATTGAAATATTTAGCTTTATGTATTTGATAATGAATGTTTGTAAGATAACCAAGTTGTGTTTGTAAACTGAATTTGGTTTTGGGGTGTTTTTAAACTAAATTTTGTTTAGTGGGTGTTTGTATTTCCACCTAGTTTGCTTTCTACGTTTGAATGTGAATTGGTACGGATATATGGTATAACTAATGTAAATTATGGTATTGTGTCTTGTAGCATTAGTTTTATATTTTGATTTTGTTGAGTTTGTGATTGGAAGCCGGAAATTAAATTAGAATTTGGTAGGTTTAGAGTTTGCGTTGAGTTTGTGATTTTATTACACTTTGGCAGTTTTAGAATTTAAATTGGAAGCCGAAAATGGTTGGAAACTAAAAAATCAGTATTTAACTCTTCTGAAAATACAAACTTACGACGGTTGTTCATCACATATTCCGTCGTAAGTAGGTCCCAATTCCTAAAATACGACAATTTTTTTCTATCGTAAGTTAATAATTTACGAATTTAATTGCGTCATAAATTTATATTTTATTTTATCAAAGGTGGGTCCCACAAAAAAACATCTTACATTTCCTTCGTCGTAAGTAACTAGCTTTCGACAATATTTTCCGTCGTAAATTCATAACATACGACGAAATAAATTCTGTCATAAGTAGATTTATTATTTTATTGAGACGTGGGCCCCTGCATCCTAACTTTCGACGCAATTTTATTTTGTGATGGAAAATAGAACTTACTACTCGAACAAAAATGACGAATTTTTCAGTCGTAAATGCCTCAATTACGACGATTCCAGTTCAAAAAAATCATCGTAAATGGGTTGATTTCTTGTAGTGTACTGCATTCAGGGTGGAGAAACATGTTTTTTGCAGGGATCCTAAATAATTTAAATTGCAGTAGTCCATCCAGAGCTTTACAAGCAAGTGATCAACTTGAACTCCTATCATCATACAGATTTACAAGTAAGGAAGCTTCCCCTGCGGCAATGGGTCTGATAGGTCCAAAACGTTTTGAAGCATTCACTTGAAAATCTGTTCATATCATGCAGATCTTATATTACTTGAAAAAGAAATGTTTTATATCTGAAACCTATGGCACATACATATACCCTACGTAAAAAACAACATCATTTTAATTTTACAGATTATAAAAGAGAGTGTATTATGTTCTGCAACTGAACACTAGATTCTGTCGAACAAATCTCTTGCATTGTGTTGTACATTTCATGTATTATTAAAATTATACAATTTAATTAGTAACTTCACTAGAACCACTATAACAAATCCGGCTATTTACGACAGCCAACTTATGACGGAAAAAAATGCGCGCCTAACTTAAAACAGAAATGTCATTAATATATAAATCTATTGAAATTCATACGGTTGGATCGTTGAAAAATATTTTTAAATAATTGAAACACCAGGATTAAATACTAGTTAGTTGTACTAGTCAAACTTATGCTTGACTGTTAAGATGACAAACTAAATAAAATTATTTTGATATGAAATTTTGGTAATATCACTAATATATATACCTATTGACATCCATACGGTTGGATTGTTGAGAAATATTTTTAAAATAATCGAAAATGCCCTCTTAAACATAACTATTAAGAACTCTTTTAATATATATATATATATATATATTAAGATTTTAAACAAAACTCTTTTAAAAGTGTTATTAATTAATTATTTTTAAAATGCCCTCCCATAATTACGAAAGATTAGTTATTTTAAATTTAAAAATATCTAAAAATGGAAAAAGTTATTAGATAATTAATTTTATTTTGAAATTAATTAAATTAAATATTTTTATATATAAATTCAATTATAATTTTATTTTCATTGGCGGGAGTAAATATTCTGAAATTTCAAGTGACGGGCAATATGACCATTTTCTTTTTCTTCCCCCGCACCCCTCCACTACAAGAAATATGCCCATTTGCGATGAAATTTTTACACAACAATTCGTCGCAATTGGCACAATTGTGACGAAAAATATTCAACATTTTTGCTCAAGTCCTAAGCTCAGATTTTTGTCACAAGAAACCATTTCGTCATAAGTATCAATTATGTCGTAAGTAACCATTTCATCATAAGTAACCATTTCGTCGTAAGTATTCATTTTGTCACAAAGTTAAGAAAAACGTCGCAAGGTAGGGAAGTGGAGCCCACTTTTAGTGAGATAATAACTACACTTTTGACGGTATATTCTATCGTTTTATCCTTAATTTACGACAACCATTATGTCGTAAGTTTTCATCTTGGGCCCACAAGCTTGCCAGAATTAATTTAAAAACAAAAAAAATGAGTAAAATCATGAAGAACAACCGTCCTAAGTAACCCAGAATTTTGTTATAAGTACCAGCATAATTACAAAATTTCGTCATAAGTAACCCATAATTCCGTCGTAAAATAATTTCTCTACAGGCATCATCCTTCTGGTTTTTCAGATTCCAACCTTTTTCGGCTTTCAAATTGATTCCTAAACCTGTCCAATCACAAATCCCAATCTATACACAATCATAGCGCAATTCAACACCAAAATAAATAAAATATGCAAAATCAATAATAAGAAATCATCTACACATTTAATCCAACCTAAATATGAAAGATACCATACTTTACAAAAATATTATCATAAAACTATTTCGACTACACAAAAAGTTAAAACAATCCGACATTAGCTTAGACCATCTTACAAATTTGCATAGATTTAGTTCACGGGGATAATTCAAATTATCCTACAAACGTTCATAACCCATTACATCGATATTTAACCCCTAATTATGGGACCTCCATGAGAGACTACGTTATGAGGCACACTCATATCCTGGTCATTGTCATCATCGGATTCTGTGCCCCCACCATCATCAGCATCACCGTCGTCGGCCGGGGCCTTTCCTTAAAATATACATAAAAATAAAACATTAAAATCCAGGTGCGTCTTACAAATATATATTTATATTTTAATACAAATATAAAAATGCTCTTTTTCAGCATGGTGTAATTGTATATGAAAATTTGTAGTCCTGTTCTCAAGGTCTTATATATAATATTATATGATTATCTTAAGTTTTTAATTTTGAATTATTTATGATACATTGTTGGCATCTTTGTGAAACTTAGTCTTCTCAATTATCATATAATCTCCTGGTCTATTTTGCAAGAGTTACAAAACAATCCCAAATCAAATACTATAAATTTGAAAAAGAATCCACAATTTACAACACCAAGCACATAGCATTTCTATATTAATTTGATGATATAATTACTATTTAAGTACTTTAGAGTACAAAGCAAGAATATAGCATACACCATAAGGTCAGTTTATCACCAAAGGTTTACCTGAATATGTGAAGCAGTTGTTGAAGCTCAGAATCACCTGGAAAAAGAGCTTGTCTTCTTGCCATTTCAGCTGCAGAAATTACCGCAGATATTTTTTTAAAATAAATTATAATTTGCACAAAAAGGGTAAAGAGATCACAACCCTCTGGTTTTCAGTCTCAAAGTAATTACCTACCATGCCAAATGATTCCCGCAAATCAAATTCTCACTAATTTTAGAACAACAGCTGAGATGAAATATAAACATTTGGCTCAAGGTAATTTAATTCACTGGTAGCATGCTCGAGTATATCTCATCACTAAATGATGTGGAAGATGCATCATTCATAATTGAACTTTAGTTCACGAACCACGGATTAATATTTAAATTGATAACGAGGATGTCTAATATTCTAGCATGCTGGTAATATCAGATTAAACAGCGATGCCTATAACTGACAAGCTATATCGCAGATCAATTGACATTAAAATGTATTAGAAATGGACCATTATGTTTCATTATCAAATATATCTGCTTTATTTTTCTTGTGCTAAATACTTTGATCTGTTTTGATCAAAGTATCACTGAATTTTTTGTATCTTAAACAACTTCTAATAAATAACTTGCAAATTTATTCTAATCTCAGCTCCTATTTGCTTAGTGGCATTGCAAATATACAATGCATCTTTTACAGTCACACCACAATATCATGGCGCAAATCATAATATACCCTGGAACTATGTTATTATCGTGGGGCGGAGCGGAGCTACACACGGGCTAGTGAGGTCTAAATTTCTTGCTAAAACTACTAGAAAAAACACCTTAGACATTGGTTAAAAACCGATGTTTATGTAAAAATGGACTGATGTCTTCGCGAATGATGTTAAATATATTTTTTCATAGACATCGGTTTTTACCCGATGTCTAAAACTGTCTTACACAACGCTTTGGAAAGATTTTTGATGTCTTATTCCCTATTACAAAAGCTAATAAATGGAATAAACATCGATTCTTGATAATATAGAACATTCAATTTTCAGACTGATAATTTATGAAAACATAATTACAGACTCCTACTTACAGACTTGCAATGCCGATTTTTGTGATTCGATTGGAATAACATTCCAAATCATCAACCACTTATCAAATACATATCCATGTGGGATGTGTTTGTTTGTAAAGAACGATAACAGTTGACAATTTGACAAATAAAAAATTTATACCTCAGTAATTGAAGATTTAGTAAGCTCCAGATCTGTTGAAATATGAACAAACAAACAACACAATCAAACTCGAGTCACTCACAAAATCAAGTAGAAAACAAATAAAACTCAATCGAAAAAGAAAACCACCAAGCTTTGTCAAGAAATTGAAGTTTCTCAAAAATAGGGTTGAATAAATTGAAGATACTCTTTAATTAGGTTTTTTTAATTCGGACTTCTTTCATAGACAAAGTAAGATGATGATGGAGAATTAAGTATTAGTTACAGGGAGATGGTGAGGGAGAGAGATTTGAGAGGGAAGAGAGCGCACCAAGAGAGGGTGAGAGATGTGCAAGAGACAGAAGGGAGTGAGAGGAAAGAGGAAAGGGGGAGAATAAATTTTTGGTTAAGGGGGTAGGGTGAAATAATTGTGAAATAAGTGGGGAAGTGAGCCCAGACCTTTTTTCAGTTTTTTTAAATTAATCATAGACATCGGCTATTATTTAGACCGATGTCTAAATAAAATCGACAACGGTTATGTTTTGGACCGATGTCTAATTCATGTTTTTATTTTTTAAAAATAACTATCAACATCGGTTATTTTATTGACCGATGTCTAATAAACGCAGTAACATCACTTTATAAATAACCGATGTCTAAAATACTTTTGACATCGGTCGTTTGAGCAACTGATATCTAAGGACCGATGTCTATTGACACAATTCTAGTAGTGTAAAATAAAAAATAGTACGGGTGACTACTTATGATTTTGAAAAAGTAACATATAAGTACTTAACATAAACTATTTTTATCCAGCGTTGCATGAAAAGCGTTGCATTATCTACAAAATTTTCAGTTTATTACAACACAGTGGTGAAAGCGTTGTATTACATTGAAGCTACCATTGCTAATAACTGTTACTGTTGCGCAGCATGTAACAGTAGAGGTCAAAGCGTTGTATTAGATTTTTTTTTCTTTAATAAATGCTGACGTGGAAAATAAATCTGAGGTGGCATATTGGAGACCCACGGGTGCTGACGTGCCATGCCACGTCAGCCTTTTGGACCACATATGTGGGACCCACTGGTGACGTGGCATGCTGACGTGGCAGGTCACGTCAGCATGCTGACGTGGCACTAGTGGCCTAAAATGCTAACGTGGCTCACGGTGAGGCCCAGTTGCTGACGTGGCACTTCAAGCGTTGCATCTGCTTTCTGGTGTTGCAATAGGTTATTTAATGTTGTGTTAGTTATTGTACTATTCTTAAAATTTATTTGTTATATTCATGTTCTAATTTTTTTTAAATAATTTTTAATTAATCCAACTATACGGATGTTGTTTCCTACTAGTTTTAGAGATGTGTAATTTATTTAAAAAAATAAAATTATATCACGTGCTTTTTTAATAATCAAACCCCGGTGCACACGGGTTCACATTACGTAGTCTTGTTCCGGGTGGTGATTCTATTTTTTTAAATTTTTTGTTCAACAATCCAACCGTACGGATGATGATACCTACTAATTTTAGAAATGTCTAAATGTTTTTTAAAAAATTTAGATTTTATATCATGTGTTTTTATAATAGTCAAATTACGTTCAACACGGGTTCCTATAACCAAGTCTTGTCCCGAGTGATGATTCTATTTTTTTAAAATTTTTGTTCAACGATCCAACCGTATGGATGATGATACTTACTAATTTTAGAGATGTTTATATTTTTTTTTTAAAAAATTAGATTTTATATCACGTGCTTTTTTAATAGTCAAATTACGGTCAACACTGGTTCCTGTTACCTAGTATTGTCCCGAGTGATTATTCTATTTTTTTAAAATTCTTGTTCAACGATCCAACCGTACGGATGATGATACCTACTAATTTTAAAAATGTGTAATTTTTTTTAAAAAAAATTAGATTTTATAGCGTGTGTTTTTATAATAGTCAAATTACGGTGAACACGGGTTCCTATAACCTAGTCTTGTCCCGAGCGGTGATTCTATTTTTTTAAAATTCTTGTTCAACGATCCAACCGTATAGATAATATTACCTACTAATTTTAGAGATGTGTAATTTTCTTTAAAAAAAATAGATTTTATATCGTGTGTTTTTATAATAGTCAAATTACGGTCAACACGGGTTCCTTATAGATTCTTGTCACGAATGATTTCTATTTTTTTTTAAAATTCTTGTTCGATAATTCAATTATACAAATAATTGTTCTGATTAATTTTATCATTGACGTGTTATTTTGACATATATTTTACACTAGTTATATAATTTTATTATAATATTTAAAATTGTAAATATTTAATAAAATACTGAGAAATAATTAAATATTGTTGAGACACAGATCTGCACACTTTCCCAGGCCAATAAATTGGGCGGCTATTCCCCCCCCTAACAAAATTCACTCTCTTTCCTTCTCACTCTCACTCTTTCCTTCTCACTCTCACAGTTTATTTTCCTTCTCTCCTCTCACTCTTTCTCACTCTCTCCTTCTCACTCTTTCTCTCTAAACTCTTTGGGCGACCAAATATCTGAGCTGATATTCGAAGGCTGATATTCACTCTCTCCTTCTCACTCTTTAAACTTTCAATTGGTGGATTTTGCAACGTTTTTTCTAAATCTGAGCTTCGTTTTCTAAATATGGGCAACATTTTCTAAATCTGAGCTTCGTTTTCAACTTGCAGATACTTTGGGGGCTTTACATTGGTGGATTTTGCAGGTAATTTTACAGATATTTTGAACTTTTTTCGATTTAGGGTTTATTTTTAGGGCTTTTGATTTGGGGCTTTAGTATTTCGATTTAGGGTTTATTTTTAGGGCTTTTGATTTGGGGCTTTACTATTTTGATTTGGGGCTTTAGTATTTTGATTTAGGGTTTATTTTTTAGGGCTTTTGATTTGGGGTTTATAATTTCCTTTGTTTCAAACTTATAATTTAGGGTTTCTTTTCTCTGTGTTTTAGGCTTCTGTAATAATGTATATATAACTGTAATTTAGTTTGATTTGATTTTGAATGTTACTGATGTTGTATTGTATGTTTGATAGGGGGATTTATATCACTGGAAGTAGCTTGATTGGTGCGGCGATTAAAGCGCTTGGTATTATTTCGAAGAATCTCATCAGGTTATACTCGAATCCTAACTTTATGTATTTATGTGCGTTGTTATTTTGATATGATTTTGCGGATCTATTTTAGTAATCAACTTGATCTGTTTCGGACTGTGCATTGCTGGTGATGTATGTACTATTTTCATTTGATTTTATGTTTTATTTAGGAACAATTTTAGCCTTATACTTCTTTTGGTATTAATTTACACTCACTTCTCTCTTTTTACAACAGTATAAATAAAGAAAGATGTCATGATCATATGTTATTCAGTTTTACAACAGTAGTGATGATTTTAGATTGTAATGGTAACACTTTAAAGTTTAGGTTTTTCTGTGGTACTTTAATCTATGATGTTTATGTTCTTCTGATGTATTTTTATTTTTAATGTTAATGGATGCAGTAGCTTTCTTTTCACTTTTAGTTCCCCTGATAAGCTCTGTTTATATTTCTATGCACTTGTGTTCATCATTAGTTTTCAATTTAATGTCACTAGCATTGAAGATTAGAATCAGAAAGTTGAAGCAACAGGAAAAATTACTAGTGAGCTTAGAAATTCTTGGATAACCGGAATGGTATTATATTTATTTCATTACATCGAGTTACTATATAACTCTTATCTTATTGTACCGCATTGACTTGCAAGTATCTAAACTTACTGAAGTAAATGCAGTGATAATAATAGAATTATATACTCGCCATTAGGATATTAATGCTCATCAACCTAAAATTCCTTTCTGTACCAGTAGACTCCTTTGGTCTCACCTTCATCTTTCTCGACATAAATGCATTCCTTCATTTCTCAGTACATTGCCTTGAGAATGGAGTCCCGTCATACTGATAAAAGTTTCCCAGTAACGGCTTCATTGCCTTTGTTGCACCTCCATTTACTTTCATCACTCTCTTGTTACTTGTATCGCCATATGTCTTGTTCAACTATTTCTTAACTACTGCATGACACATTTTACTTCTTGTACACCTTGTGTTATTTGCAGGCTCTCTGTTAGTCAAGTATAAAACCTTAAGTTCATTGTCATATCTACTCTATTTTTTCTAGGTGAAGGTAGGTTTAAACTAAGTTTAGACATTTGTAATGGACTCTGAGAGTAACGTTTGGATAGGACTACCAAGATATAACGCAGAATACGGACAAGGGGTGACAGATTTTTTAGATAATGCCTTCCCAGTTTGTGCGAGGGGCAACGAAATGAAGTGCCCTTACAAAAACTGTATTGATCGTAAATGGCATACAAGAGAGGTCATCAACGACCATCTTGTTTGTAGTGGTCCTTCCCTAGCACATGTCAAATGAATTTATGAAACTTCACAAATGAAGCCAAAGGTTAGTACTAACTTCATGGATTACGAAACAGGGATGGATTTTGGGAATAACTTAGAAGAGATGTTCAAGTGTATGGGTAAAAAGTGGGAAAATTGTGGAGGAAGACCAAATGCAGAGGCACAAAAGTTTTATAGAAAGGTTGAGGAAGGAAAATAACCATTATTCCCGGGATGTACTAACTTTTCTTGATTAGGTTTCATGATCAGACTCTATCATTTAAAATGTGTTCATGGAATTAGTGAGTACGCATTTGGGGAGTTGCTTAAGCTAATGAAAGAAGCGTTTCCTAAAGCCCACATGCCTTTGTCCTTCAATGCTGCAAAGAATGTCATTAAGGATTTAGGTCTTCATTATGAGAAAATACACGCATGCCCAAATAGTTGCATGTTATATTGGGCAGAAAATAAAGATAAAGATGAATGTCATACTTGTAGAGTTTCAAGGTGAGTTGTACAAGAGAAAAAAGGCAGTGGTGTTAATAACGAGCCGGAGAAGTTGATTCATAAAGTGCCGACAAATGTAATGAGGTATTTTCCACTAAAGCCAAGGTTGCAAAGAATGTTCATGTGCAAAGAGTTTTCCAAGATTATGACATGGCATGCAGTGGGACGTAAAAAGGATGGGAAACTAAGACACCCGGCTGATGGCGAGGCTTGGAAAATGATGGATGCTCAATATCCTGATTTTTCCTCGGAACATTGAAATGTGAACTTAGGTGTAGCAGCAGACGGATTCTGCCCGTATCGTACAACGAATTTAACTCATAGCACATGGCCAATTATGTTGGTAAATTATAACCTTCCACTTTGGCTGTGCATAAAGCAAGAAAACTTGATACTCTCGACACTAATATCGGGTCCAGATTCTCCAGGCAATAATATTGATGTGTATATGCAACCTTTGATTATGGAGTTAAAAGAATTATGGGATGTCGGCGTTGAAACTTATGATGCCTTGACTAACTAGAATTTTAAGTTGCGTTCACGCGTGATATGGACCATTAGTGATTTTCCCGGATATGCAATGTTGTCCGGCTGGAGTATGAAGGGAAAACTAGGTTGTCCTGTTTGCCATTACGAGACTTCTTCATGTTATTTAAAACACAGCAGAAAGATGTGCTACATGAACCATAGGAAGTTTCTTGAGCCTACACATAAGTGGAGGCTGGATAAAAATAACTTTAATGGTGATATTGAAATGGGACAGATTACACCAGTTCTATCAGGAACTGATATTGAAGAGTTGTTGCAGGGGTACGAAAACCATTTCGGGATGGGCAAGAAAAAGGTTAAAAACGAATCTCCTTTCAAAAAGAAATCAATTTTTTATTAATTTATCATATTGGAGACCTAATCCACTTCGACACAACCTTGATCCCATGCACATTAAAAAAAACGTATGTGACAAAATATTAGGTACTCTACTTAATATTAGTGGCAAGTCAAAGGATCATTTAGAAGCGCGTTTCGATTTACAAGAACAGAATATAAGAAAGCCCCTTCATCCTGTTTTATCTGCTGATGGAAAGTCATATGAAATTAGACCTGCAATATTCGACATGACAAAAAAGGAGAAAGAAATCTTTTGCTCCGTATTGAAGAATGCAAAACTGCCATACGGTTGTGCTTCGAATATTAGTCGGTATGTAAGCATAAGTGAGAAAAAGGTGGTTGGGTACAAGAGCCACGATACTCATTTCATGCTTCATTATTTTTTACAATTTGTCGTGAGAAGAACATTAAAGTCGGAGGTTGCATTACCGTTGATCAAACTGGGCACATTTCTCAGAGGTCTATGGAGCAAAGTGATCGATTTAAATGACCTCAAGAAGCTGCAAAAAGATATTGTCGACATACTTTGTCGATTTGAGATGATTTTTATACAATCATTATTTGATATACTGGTCCACCTTCTTGTTCACTTGTGCCGGGAAGTCGAATATGGAGGACCAGTACAACTTAGGTCCATATTTCCTATTGAGCGGTTCCTTGGAAAGTTAAAATCTTATGTTCGAAATAGAAGTAAACCATAAGGTTCAATTGCAGAAGGTTATTTGGCAGAAGAATGTGTCACATTCTGTTCAAGATTTTTGACTGGTGAAGGAGAAACAGAAGATACCATGTCTCATTCTGCAAGAAATGCAAGTTTGGAGTACCATATTGGAACAAAAAAAAATCAAGATGGAAAAGTCTATAAATTGAAACATGCAGATTGGAAGGCTTCTCATCAATATGTTATATTCAACTCCGGCAATAATGAAATAGAGAGTCTGATTAGGTAAGCTTTTAAGTCCTTTTCTCATTTAATTCAGTTTTATTTCATCACTGTTTACCTTTCTTAGACCGTGTAAACTTCATTTTTCTAGGGAGCATCGAGTTTTATTGGATGGTAAGGCAACTTCGAAAAGATTTAAAAGGGAAAAAACGCACACTTCAGATTTTTGGATATGGTTAAAAGAAGAGGTTATGAGTAAGGACTCGATTTCTAGAGATTTAGAGGTTCTCGCATTGGGTCCTAATAGAGCAGCGAGACGGTTTACCGACTACGTAGTAAACGGATATAGATTCCATACCAAGTCCAGAGATTCACTGTGTATCACACAAAATAGTGGTGTTTTTGTAACTGTAGAGACCACTAGTTTTGCTAGTTCGAAAGACGAAAATCCTGTAGTTGGGAATGTTAACTACTATGGATCAGTCGAGGAAATTTTTGAACTAGATTATTGGGGGGGTTTTAACGTGGTCCTTTTTAAATGTTGTTGGTACAAAGAGGAGAAGGATGAATATGGTCTTACAAAAGTAAATTTTAATAAGTTAAGCCACAAAAATGATCCTTATGTTCTGTCATCGCAAGTGAAACAAGTCTTTTATGTTCAAGATCCAATTCAAAAAATGGTTCATTATGGTATTAAAAAGTTGCCAAGGGACGTGTGTGATGCTGAGAATGAGAATGCAACTGAAGAAGAGATCAGAACCACTACTTTAGATGATATCGATATTGATCCTGGAATAGAATTTGAAGTTGGCGACGGGAGTTGCTTCAGAGATGATGTCCCCCAAATACAAAATACATTTATGTCTCCCTAGATCACATAACTTGTTTCTTATAGAGAATTACTTTGCTCGATTTTAGTCATGTTTTATTTTCCAGATTAAAATATATTGTCCACTATCTATTTGTAATTTGATCAAATGTCGTGAAACTGTTTGATGTTTCAGATTTAATGGTTAATTGTTATGTCAGATTTGAATCATCCTAAAATTGATATTTACGTTCAATTTTAACTGTTAGTTTCAGGAGATTATATGTTTTTTTGTAGATTTGGTCTATATTTGTATTTTTTGTTGTTAGCCTGTTCAATTTATTGTGTTTTTATTTCTTGGCATATGGCACATTGTTGTTGTTAATGCCTGATTAGAAATATTAATCATTCTTTTTAAATAATAAAAAACTCCCTGATTTGTCTGGGAATCTGGGTTCTGTTGCTATTGCTGAATCTTTTAAAATGTAATTATATTGCTAAATTGTGTATTATGCATAAAAAGTAATTATATTGATCAAATCTGTTGTGTGTCTATGTAGTACTTTTCTTGCTATTGCTGGTAGAACAGTCTGCTAGGTTTAAGACTTTGGTCGGTTTTAACTGTTGTTGGTTCTACTGATGATGAGAAGCATACGTGCGTATGTAAATAACCCAATTGCAAGTTATTGTTCTCCTTAATCAGTGAAACACAACGAATGATTCTGAACTCTTTTGATTGTATAAAAATATCAGCACTTCTTGTTTTAATTTCTGATACATATTTAACTAAAATATCAGCACTTCTTGTATAAAAATATCAGCACTTCTTGTATAAAAATATCAGCACTTCTTGTTGCTGTGCAGTATACATATTTTTATTCTGAACTCTTTTGATTGTATAAAAATATCAGCACTTCTTGTTTTAATTTCTGATACATATTTAACTAAAATATCAGCACTTCTTGTATAAAAATATCAGCACTTCTTGTTGTTGTGCAGTATACATATTTTTATTCTGACTAACTTTATAAATATTTAAGCTGTCTATTATCATTTTTATAAACTTGACTGGCTTTTATGTTTTATTCTTAACAGGATAGACGACACAACAGTTAATGTGAGGTTGCACTATGAAGGGAAGTTTAAGAAGACATCATATATTGGTGGAAAACATTTCATTGTGATGGGCTTAGACGTTGAATCCTTTTCTTATTCTGTGCTTATGGAATTGGTCAAAAATAACCTCCATTTTACTGAAATTGGAGAAATCTATGCAAACAAAGGAAGAAAAGGTGGTTGGCAGCTGTTGTCAAATGATAAGCAAGTCATGGCTCTTGTGGAAGATTGTACCTTATTTTTTTTGTACCTGGTATATTAAGTACGTGCTCCTAGAAAACGTAGAGGACCGACAAAAATGACTAGGGTTCATGGAAGGAACCCTAATGAGAAAGTGGTCATCTCTTTGAATGCAAAGGGTAAGCAATTTCGGATATAGAAGGAGATGTAGTAGAGCTAAGTAATTTCTTGGGGACATTGGCAAGGGATAATATGTCGCTGACTTATGTCAATTGGCACGTTGTTCCTGATCAATTGAAACAGAAATTGTGGGAGTATACTCTGGTGATTTCTATGCTCTATAACATAGATTAAATCACTTTACAAATTTCTACATTATATTAATAAATTATAGTCATTCTTTTTGTGCTTAATATATTACAGGGCAAGTATGTTATTCTCGATGAAGGGAGAAATGGGTTTATACTACCCATAGTAATGCTTGGAAACTACACAAGGCTCGTGTAAAAAAAAGCTCATTACACTAAATACAACACCGATGAGGACAGACTGGATAATAGACCAAACCGGGTCCCATTGGAGGATTTTAAAATGCTGTTAAAGTACTGGGGGGATGAGGCGGTTCAAGTAGTAAATAGAAAAACTTTATTTACTTAAATAGTTGCTTAACAGAAACTGGCATGATCTGTGTAATAACCCCAATTTTTGGAAATTTTTGAAACCCTTATGAATAGTGATTTTGCAGATTATGCTGAATGAGAAAACTTTTCATGCCACACTATGTAGGGGTTCTGGTATGGATATTCTGAGATTTTATTAGTACTCTATATGGTATATAAGTGTATGTAAAGATCGTCAGAATCCAATTCCGAACACTTTGGTTTTTCCCGGAAATCCACTAGATACGGAAAGAATTGAGTATAAGGTAACACGATAAGAAGGATTTAAATTAAAGGATTATAAGAGAGGATCATAAAAGGAATATAATATATTGAGAAAGGTTAAGGGAACCTAAGTAATAAGATCCCGGGTATGATCCCTCAAACGATAAACGAAAACGAAAGTTAAGCGAACCGTATAACGGATCAGCGATCATTAGGCAAACAATTAGGAAGTTAATCAAAGGGATAAGAGAGGATGATGTCATCCAACCAATGGGAAGAGGACAAAGAGGGAAGGATGACACCACATGATGACATAAGTATGACATTGAAGGGAAGGAAGTGTGGTTGAATTATAACCACACAAAATCAAGGTTAATTAAGTAATTAACCTAAAACAACTCAAAATTCAACCAACCAAGCAAACATTTCATTTTTCACCAAACAAAACACAAAAACTCCTCCATTTCTTCATGAAGCTCTCGGCTTCTTTTCTTAAAAAATGAAGATCCAAGCTCCACCACTTACTATTTAGCAAGGTATTTATCTAAGCTTCCCCATGGATAGTTACATACTTCCTATAAGTTTAAGCTTCTAATTCCAAGCCAATCTTTTTCTATAAATCATGGAAGAAGATGGTGAATAGTGTTTTTCAAGAACTAAAATTTGTGTTCTTGAAGTTTTGTTTAGATTAAGCTTGGATAAGGACTTTAAGGGTGATTCCAAGCCATTCTCTTGATTCTCCACTCTCCAAGGAAGGTATAAACTACAAACCCTAGCTTTAGTTTTGAGTAATTAGGAATGAATATGTTTGATATAGTATATGTGAAGCATGATGCTTGTTTGTTTAAAGTTTGGTTGAGTTTGTAGAGATTAGTTGGTTTGGTGGTATTTTTGGAGTTGTAAATCTTGATAATTAGTTAAAGAACCTAAGTAAAGCTTTTAGTTCATGTGGGGAATAAGTATAAATTGTTAATGTTGAGTGTTGGGGATGTTATGATGTGATAAGGATGGACTTTGGTTGTATGAATGGATTGGGGTTGTTTGGTGATGAATTGGAGTGATATAAAATTGGGTAATCGCGTAAACATAGCCGTCGTAATGTCCGATTTACTTTAGACTGCTTTTGTTCATAACATTTGGACCCGAGAACTCTCTGCTAGATTTTGACCATTGCCATGTTTAGATAGTTCATGTTACGAGCTTCGTTTTGATATGTAGTTCGTTTGATTCCGATGCACGGTTTAGGAGAAACGACCGTTTCAAGTAACGGCGTTTCGCGAACGAAACTTTTCCCCTCGCTTTACTTTGAAACATAGGTTAAAGACCAAAAAGGGTTAATTAGTGTATGAAACAATTATGGTAAGAGTGTTAGGCAGTTGGTAAGACACTCGCGAAGGAATCGCCTTAAAACTCGTAATGGTTAAATTATTAAAAATAATGGAGCCGAGGGTACTCGAGTGACTTAAGAGAATCAGTAAGCGCAAAGCGAGCGGTAGAGTCTAAGTTGGTTAAAGTATAGATTTACAAGTGACTTTGGTTTAATTCCAACTTACTTTTTGTTTATAGGTTACCAGACTCGTCCCGAGCCATTGTAACCCCTAGTCGCTCAGGCAAGTTTTCTACCCGTATAACTGTTGGTGTGATGTATATATGTATATGCATGATCTTGCGATAAATGCATATTTGTTATTAGCAAATTCTTGCAATATATTGTAGCATGTGATATGGTATATATGCATGCCTGTTTCATATTCTTGAATTATATATCTGTTGGTTAAAATGCTTATAGTTGCATAATACCTATGCTAGAGATAAGTTGTATTTGAGTTACCCTTAGTATAGGGGATAAAAAGGGTGAACATATTTCTAAACCGGGAGTCGATGTTCCCGAGTATAATATATATTATATATATATATATATATATATATATGGTTATAGTTTTAAAAACTATTAATCGAATAAGGTTTATTCGATAACTTTATATTATTTTATTGAATATTATCTTGAATATTCATTTGAGGACTTATGACTCCTTTATATTAATTAATGAATATTACTTGAATATCCATTTGAGGACTTATGACTCCTTTATATTAATTAATGAATATTACGCGAATATTCATCCGAGGAATTATGACTTCTTTTATTTTATTTAATGAATATTATTTCGAATATTCATTCGAGGGCTTATGACTCAGTTTATTTTATTAAATGAATATTATTTGAATATTCATTTGAGGATCTATGACTCCGATTATTTACTGAGATATATCCTTTATTTTATTAAAGAATAAGGTGTCGATAATCAAACTTACTTTTGATTATTCAAATAAAGATATTACTTTCGTATAAGTATATCTTTGATTATTTACTATTCATTTCAATTATAAGTTTTCCAACTTCTACCTCAATTATTCTTTATGGGAATATTATTTAAATAATAATATTCAGATATTTTCTAAATATATTGGGACTGATTTATTTTATTAAATCAGCATTACTCCAAACACTCTTTAAAGTGTTTTCGAGTCTTCAAAATGATTTTTAAAAGTTAGAGCGGATCCCAAAACTCATTTTTATATTTAAGATCTTCCTTTTAAAAGGGGATTTAAATACTCGCTCAAAACCTGAGGGATCCGGCTCTATGGTATATTTTATATTCGCAACAAGGTTGTAGTTTTGGTAAATGAATTGATTACTTACCCAACGTTCGGGAAGTAAGTCCATCTATCGAGTCGGCATAAGCAACATGGGCTCAGTGGGCGTCCATGATAGTGTAAGTGGCTCAGTGGGCGTCCATGATAGTGTAAGTGGCTCAGTGGGAGTCCATCAAATGCATAAGTGGCTGAGTGGCAGTCCAGCATAAGGTCCTATTACGACCAGGGTGATGACCAGTGGGGAATTCGTCCATCTACTAGTAGAAAAGGTTACTTATTGGTATCTTTGCCTGATCAGCAAGATATCGGGTTTATGCCACAATTCTTTCTCCTTTCCAAATTCATTGGATATTACAACTCTGTTTATAATTTTCATAGCAGAGGTATTCAAGGAGTGTATGAAATGTATATATATAGGTGTATATATATATCGGGACTTAATGAAGTATCTCGTAACTTCATTTTATTTTGATGATATTTTAAAGATTTAATCTATTCAAATCTGGTCTTGTTGTCTCATCTATGTGATGAACTTTTGAAACTAATTATAACTTGAATGGTGGTAGTTCAAGTAGTATTTGGAAAAGATATAAGTATATTGGAGTATCTTGTAACTTCATCTTTTAAACTTATATCTAGTAAATGATTATCTTATGCATGACAAAGATTTTCAGAAAAACGTTGATACAAGGTTAGATATATGAGATCACCTTGCAACGATATTTTTATACAGTTATAAACTGGAACTCTGTGTATATTATGCATGGAAGAGGACTTCCAAGATTTTGAAAAGTATATATGTATATATACTGAATATTTTGCGACTTCATCGCATTAAGATATCAAACTTGGTTCATTTCTTTTGACCAAGACTTTCATGAGTACTATGAGTATGCTCATATATTGTTAATCAGTATACATATTATTTTGGTGGGCTTGCTGCTCACCCTTGCTTTCTTCTTTCATCACACAACAACAGATAGAAAAGATGAACAGGACCAAGCTCCCGATTCGCAAGCGATTAGGAAACGTTCCGCAGTTTCCTATAGGCGTTGATGTCGCTGTAGCTGAGGTAGGAACTACCAATAGGCTAGGCTTTCAACTTTGATGTACCAGACTTATGTATAATTATGAATTGTAATAATGGCAAAGAAATGTAAATTTATTCAGAAACCTGTTTAAGGTGCATTGGCATATAATTGTGGAATAAAACGACTTGTGATTATTTTTGGATGATCATCTCTGAGACTATAACTTGTGGTGTGTGTGTTTATTGTGGGGTCACAGTACAGAGTAGTTGATTAATTATTAAGATTGGGTGTTATTAAGGGAAATGGAACTCGTGACAACCCGGATCCCCGACCCCGGATTTGGGGGTGTTACAGAAGTGGTATCAGAGCGAAGTGTTATAAACCTCAGAGATGATGTGACGTTAAGATAATAATTAAGATAATAAGAACTCTTGCCAAGTTCATAGTCGGACTACCTAACGTAGTACTGACAGTTAAAACCCTTATGGGAACCCTTATAAATATCGTGATAGAAGCGTAGTTCGTTATCGTATATGGTAGCGGGACACCGAACCCTGAGGTTGAGGAGTAACAGCGCGATGATGTTTTATTACTAATTGGAGATCGGATTGTGGATCCGATAGAGCGTCCTAACACAGGACCGGATGATGTTGATATTGAGGATGTAACGGTTGAGGATGTTGTCCTAGAAGGGATTGTTGCTGAGGAGGATCCCGTGAAGGATCCTGACAAGAATGAATAAAGGACCACTAAGGAATTGATGACCATGGTTAGGGAACTACCAGAGGTAGGATTGGCCGGTCACTACCAGAGGTTCGTTCAAGTTTGTAAAGATAGTAGCCCCTTTAACGCGGCTTACTCATAAGACTGAGAAGTTCGAATGGACAGAGAAATGCGAGGACAACTTTCAAGAACTGAAGCAAAGATTGGTGATGGCCCCTATGTTGGCATTGCCGGATGGAAAAAGGAGATTTTGTGATTTATATTGACGCTTCGCATAAGGAATTAGGGTGCTTCTTATACAATACAGCAAGGTACTCGCGTACGCGTCAAGAAAATTAAGGGAATATAAAATTCGATATCCCCACCCATGAGCTTGGGCTCGTGGCAATAGTTTTGCCCTAAAGATTGGAGGCACTACTTGTATGGAGAGAAGTGTACAAGTAGTGTGAGATTTACCTAAGCCATAAGTGCTCTAGTACATTTTCACGCAGAAAGAGCTCAACATGCGCCAGAGGAGGCGGTTAGAGCTAATCAAGAATGATGAGTGGGAGATTCTTTATCATTCAGGGAAAGCCAATGTGGTGGCTGATGCCCTTAGTAAAAAGGAGAGACTCAAGATAATAATGTCTTGGGGAGAGTTTATAAGAGATTTTGAGAAAATGGAAATAGAAGTGAAGGTAACCGGAGCCGGTACCGAAAAGCTGTTTGAGATTGCAATACAGCCCGAATTATTGGAAAAGAACATATTGTGCCAGTAAAAGTGATGAATGAAGGCAGAGAGCCAACAAATAGATATGAGATTAATACCGAGAGAGATGATAAGGGAATAATGAGGTATTCCTATAGAATTTGGGTTCCAAATGTTTAAGAGCTTAAAGATGAGATCTTAGATGAAAGTCATAGTTCAAGGAATAAGATTTAGGGCAAACCCTGAATGTGATAGTCAGGGAGGACGCCATCAAGATAGAAGGAACCCATAACATAATGAAGTGGAAAATGAGGATTTTAACGTATAAGATAACCCCAAGTACGGGGAGGAGGAGGAAACGTTCAGACTAAGGAAACAGAAAGTCGAGTAAGGAAAGGAGACCCGAGACGGTACTCCTATACGGCAATTCATGGACCTGTCTAAAAAGAACTTAGACTATTATCCCCAACCACCACCTTGAGGAAACAATGCGGTAGGAAATCCGTTCATGACCTTTAAGTCGCTAAGCTCTCGGAGTTCCAAGGAACAGGTTGACCCAGTCGAGGCAAGAGCCTAGCTAAAGGAAATATAGGAATCATTTAAGATTCTAAATGATTGACGAATCACAAAAGACTGTTTTTGTCACTTACCCTCCTAAGAGAGAGGCCACCCGCTGGTGAAAGGCCAAGGAAGGCACGGAGCAAGAGATTATAATAAACTGATTTAAGTTCAGTCAGTTGTTTTCAGGAAAGTACTTCCCAAGGTTATGGAGATAGTGTAAAAGCTTTAGAGCCAGAACAAAGGCAGACGAGTATGATGAATTATGAATCTAAGTTGTAAAAGTTGTCAAGATTCGTTCTGAGGACACGAATTCAGAATGACGGGATGTTTGAAATCAATGCTTATGTTGTGTTGGTTCATGAAATAATGATAAGAGAAAGGAAAATAAAAAAGAAATTGAAGTGGAAAGGAATATAAAGGCAATAGAGATTGAGGAATGATAAGGAAGTTGGGTATGAGGAAACCCTAAAGACTCGTAGCAATAGAAATAGAAAAGTATGTAATTGTCTGGATGAGGGTGAATCACCATGAGTTAAATAGATGGTTGAAGGCATAAGAGATACATATATTTTATCCCCTGTAGGTTGGGAGGACTCAAGGAAACCTTGAGATAGTTCGAAGGATAAATAATGAGACGCGGATAGACTGAGGAGACAAGAAAGTAAGAAATTAAGAAAATTGGATGAAGGAAGTGACCTTCAAGAAGGTGAAGTGTAAGACCGGTGGCATGATACCCAGAAAGGGAGATGCCAGATATGAAAGATATCCCAACATTGAGGTGACTATTGAGATAAACAACAAAAGTAAATAAGGAATTATTAAGAAGCGGTTCACGTTGAACACGACCAATATCTTCCAGAACATCCTTGTTATCATTACCAAATTAGGCAAGAAAAGCGGATAACCGTTGTTATCTTTTGGAGGCCATATTGATTGACCTCATTTTGAATACAGATATTATTGTGAAAATTAGGCATATACTATCGAGGTGGGAATGATTGAATAAGACACCCTTATCAGGGATATATGACTTGATTTATCCATAGAAGGATGTATGTACCTTTTAAAGGTGGAATTAAGGATAGAACATCGGTAACTTAAAACGAATCATAGGGGAATGCATAAAGGTTGGCATTTCACCCTTAATAGGGACATCATGAGTTTTGACAGTATGAATTGGAAAGGATTAAGGTAACAACAACCTTTAAAGAATCAGTGGAGAAATTTTTTTCAAAAGTATATAGACAATGGTTCTAGTATTAGTAAATGGTATTTTGATATGCCCCGTATCTAGGAAATACAGGAGGAACGATTCAAAGATAACCTTAGAGGTTTTATAAGGAAAAAGGTAATATTTAAAGTTCTCAAGAATAGAAATATTGATAAAGGAAATATGACGTAATTATAATGATGCCAAGTGGGGCACGTGTTAAACCACGAGAAAGTATGGATTGAACCAGTAAAGGTCGAAATTGTTCAGGGCAATTAGGACCTAAGATTAAAGATGTTCTAAGTATGATTGAGAGTCAGCCGTGACAGTGATTAACCTCTAAAGACTGATGCATTAACTTATGGAAAAATGGTGATAAACTTTGTTTATTTTACTCATCAGATTTTAAGGAAAATATCTTCACACAAGCAGTGATGGGAAATGAGGTAGATAATTAGTGAAAGTGATTAAGATGACATTGATTGTAAGGATATTTTACTATCAGGAAATGCCAAAGAGGTGGCCGACACTTTAAAGGTAAGAGAATAATTATAGGCGCTTGTGCCAGAGGAATACAGTGATAATGGTTGAAGTTGTGATGGTTGTATTATGGTTTGGAAGATTGGCATTCCTTCTGATGACTGTGCAATACCCAACCGTAATAGTAATTGGTAAAGGTTTAATTCGTATAATCTCCATGAGCGGGCTATCTATCTCAGAAGGTACTATCTTGAGATAAGCCAGGACCATATTTCAAAAAGGACTAGACGAACCTTTGAGTTAAGTCTTCTATTTAAGGCATATGATTAAGAATGGTATTAACCTGCTATCGTTGCTTTGACTGAAACTCTTCTGCAATTTTATCTATTTCATGTCATGAAAGTACGTCAGAGTTTGGAGTGTTCTTCATGAATTATGATTGGTGGTTATGTTAACTCCTTAGAAGTATTCTATATGACGTGTATGGACTCCGTATGGTTAGATGTTAAGATTTCATGGAAAGTGAATGACGACAGTAGGTCAGTGGTGGACCATAGTAATGCAGCAATGATTCTGCGAGTAATGAGCTGATTATAACTGTGAGAGTTGTATTGGAATGGATGTTGAGATTGAGTACCACTAATTGGGTCGTGGTAGTGTATAAGTTATCATTGATAGACTATTTAAGTAGAGTATCTACCTATTGAATATTTATTCCCTCTTATGAAAAGAGAGTCGTATGACTATATGAGGAAGGTTGCGGTGCAAGCATAGAATTCTAGTAACGATGATGTCTAGAATGAGATCCCAGCTTCGATTTTCAATATCGAGGGAGTTTCAAAGGTGATTGTGTATAAGCTCAAGGAAGAGCATGGGTCCATAGAATGATGGACGGAATAGCGAAAATATTTAGGCATGTGAAATACGATGCTATAATACTTGATGTTGATATAAATACAAATATGTTTTGTTCTCCTATGACAAACCTCTATAGTTCAGAGGTAGGTTCCAAGCCAGATATTCTGTGGCAGTAAATTTTTTTTTTATATATACAATTCTCTTCAATTCGTTCTTTTCTCTTCTTTTCATTTCATGTAAGCTGAGAAGAACAACCCTTCCAGAAAGGGGAGGTATTGCCGAATGACTATCTATCTGTGTGATAGAAGCCTAGTAGGATACCATCTATTGTTTAATTGCTTGTCAAGTACTAAAGGCTGGCCACCTTCTGTACTAACTATGCGATATAACAAGTGTTCATGATCATAGTGATCTCTCAATAAATTCTTTTACTTCTATATGAAGGACTAAGCTTTCGAAGATAGAAGCAGCTGAAAAAGGAGTAGTAAACTTGTGGTGGTATTCGGAATGGAAACATATTCGTGATACTAAGGTTGACGAGGTTATTAAAAAAATTATAGAACGCTAACGAGCAAAAGTGTAACCAACATAGTATTATGTACGGAAGACAGTAACGCTTACAAATTAGAAAAGAATGAGTATTGAGAAGCAAAAGCTATAACGCTAGAAGCTATAATGAGAGTCTGTGCAATAGACTTGAAAGAAATTGGAATGATCACTTAACACGGATTGAGTTTTCTTACGACAATAGATCGTATGTCAGATATCGAGATGTCGTCTTATGAGATCCTTGAGGGAAGACAATGTCGATCTCCCTTATGTTAGGATGAAGTCGTAGAGCGCAAGATGCTCGGACCCGCAGTAGTCCAAAGGAACAGGGATATAATAGATCTAATCAGAGGACGGCTGGTAGTAGCCCAAGATGGACATAAGAAGTATGTTGATTTAACACGAAAGGACAAAGAATAGGAAGTAGGGGACCTAGTGTTTTTAAAGGTACCCCCTTGGAAACCCTTGGAAAGGATTGATGAGATTCGGAAAGAAAGGAAAGCTAAGTCCACAATTTGTCGGACCCTTGGATATACTAAAACATATTGGGAAGTTAGCATATGAGCTAGCCCTACCCCCGAACATGTAGCAAGTCATAACGTGTTCCACGTATCAATGTTAAGGAAGTGTAATTCGGATGCCAGATAAATCGGACATTACGACGGCTATGTTTACGCGATTACCCAATTTTATATCACTCCAATTCATCACCAAACAACCCCAATCCATTCATACAACCAAAGTCCATCCTTATCACATCATAAAATCCCCAACACTCAACATTAACAATTTATACTTATTCCCCACATGAACTAAAAGCTTTACTTAGGTTCTTTAACTAATTATCAAGATTTACAACTCCAAAAATACCACCAAACCAACTAATCTCTACAAACTCAACCAAACTTTAAACAAACAAGCATCATGCTTCACATATACTATATCAAACATATTCATTCCTAATTACTCAAAACTAAAGCTAGGGTTTGTAGTTTATACCTTCCTTGGAGAGTGGAGAATCAAGAGAATGGCTTGGAATCACCCTTAAAGTCCTTATCCAAGCTTAATCTAAACAAAACTTCAAGAACACAAATTTTAGTTCTTGAAAAACACTATTCACCATCTTCTTCCATGATTTATAGAAAAAGATTGTCTTGGAATTAGAAGCTTAAACTTATAGGAAGTATGTAACTATCCATGGGGAAGCTTAGATAAATACCTTGCTAAATAGTAAGTGGTGGAGCTTGGATCTTCATTTTTTAAGAAAAGAAGCCGAGAGCTTCATGAAGAAATGGAGGAGTTTTTGTGTTTTGTTTGGTGAAAAATGAAATGTTTGCTTGGTTGGTTGAATTTTGAGTTGTTTTAGGTTAATTACTTAATTAACCTTGATTTTGTGTGGTTATAATTCAACCACACTTCCTTCCCTTCTATGTCATGCTTATGTCATCATGTGGTGTCATCCTTCCCTCTTTGTCCTCTTCCCATTGGTTGGATGACATCATCCTCTCTTATCCCTTTGATTAACTTCCTAATTGTTTGCCTAATGATCGCTGATCCGTTATACGGTTCGCTTAACTTTCGTTTTCGTTTATCGTTTGAGGGATCATACCCGGGATCTTATTACTTAGGTTCCCTTAACCTTTCTCAATATATTATATTCCTTTTATGATCCTCTCTTATAATCCTTTAATTTAAATCTTTCTTATCTTGTTACCTTATACTCAATTCTTTCTGTATCTAGTGGATTTCCGGGAAAAACCAAAGTGTTCGGAATTGGATTCTGACGATCTTTACATACACTTATATACCATATAGAGTACTAATAAAATCTCAGAATATCCATACCAGAACCCCTACATAGTGTGGCATAAAAAGTTTTCTCATTCAGCATAATCTACAAAATCACTATTCATAAGGGTTTCAAAAATTTCCAAAAATTGGGGTTATTACAGTCTCCCCTCCTTAAAAGGATTCCGTCCCGGAATCAGATAGAAAATGAATAGGGATACTCTCTTAGCATTGCACTTTCTAACTCTCGAGTAAATTTTCCCACATTGTGGTCCCACCACCAAACTCTGCCTAGTTTGATAATCCTTCTCCTAAGCACTTGTTCCTTTTTACTCTATAACCCTTCCTGGTTGCTCCATATAGGTTACGTCGGGTTTACTTTAGACTGCTTTTGTTCATAACATTTGGACCCGAGAACTCTCTGCTAGATTTTGACCATTACCATGTTTAGATAGTTCATGTTACGAGCTTCGTTTTGATATGTAGTTCGTTTGATTCCGATGCACGGTTTAGGAGAAACGTCCGTTTCAAGTAACGGCGTTTCGCGAACGAAACTTTTCCCCTCGCCTTACTTTGAAACATAGGTTAAAGACCAAAAAAGGTTAATTAGTGTATGAAACAATTATGGTAAGAGTGTTAGGCAGTTGGTAAGACACTCGCGAAGGAATCGCCTTAAAACTCGTAATGGTTAAATTATTAAAAATGATGGAGCCGAGGGTACTCGAGTGACTTAAGAGAATCAGTAAGCGCAAAGCGAGCGTTAGAGTCTAAGTTGGTTAAAGTATAGATTTACAAGTGACTTTGGTTTAATTCCAACTTACTTGTTGTTTATAGGTTACCAGACTCGTCCCGAGCCATTGTAACCCCCAGTCGCTCAGGCAAGTTTTCTACCCGTATAACTGTTGGTGTGATGTATATAGGTATATGCATGATCTTGCGATAAATGCATATTTGTTATTAGCAAATTCTTGCAATATATTGTAGCATGTGATATGGTATATATGCATGCCTGTTTCATATTCTTGAATTATATATATGTTGGTTAAAATGCTTATAGTTGCATAATACCTATGCTAGAGATAAGCTGTATTTGAGTTACCCTTAGTATAGGGGATAAAAAGGGTGAACATATTTCTAAACCGGGAGTCGATGTTCCCGAGTATAATATATATATTATATATATATATATGGTTATAGTTTTAAAAACTATTAATCGAATAAGGTTTATTCGATAACTTTATATTATTTTATTGGATATTATCTTGAATATTCATTTGAGGACTTATGACTCCTTTATATTAATTAATGAATATTACTTGAATATCCATTTGAGGACTTATGACTCCTTTATATTAATTAATGAATATTACGCGAATATTTATCCGAGGAATTATGACTCCTTTTATTTTATTTAATGAATATTATTTCGAATATTCATTCGAGGGCTTATGACTCAGTTTATTTTATTAAATGAATATTATTTGAATATTCATTTGAGGATCTATGACTCCGATTATTTACTGAGATATATCCTTTATTTTATTAAAGAATAAGGTGTCGATAATCAAACTTACTTTTGATTATTCAAATAAAGATATTACTTTCGTATAAGTATATCTTTGATTATTTACTATTCATTTCAATTATAAGTTTTCCAACTTCTACCTCAATTATTCTTTATGGGAATATTATTTAAATAATAATATTCAGATATTTTCTAAATATATTGGGACTGATTTATTTTATTAAATCAGCATTACTCCAAACACTCTTTAAAGTATTTTCGAGTCTTCAAAATGATTTTTAAAAGTTAGAGCGGATCCCAAAACTCATTTTTATATTTAAGATCTTCCTTTTAAAAGGGGATTTAAATACTCGCTCAAAACCTGAGGGATCCGGCTCTATGGTGTATTTTATATTCGCAACAAGGTTGCAGTTTTGGTAAATGAATTGATTACTTAACCAACGTTCGGGAAGTAAGTCCATCTATCGAGTCGGCATAAGCAACATGGGCTCAGTAGGCGTCCATGATAGTGTAAGTGGCTCAGTGGGAGTCCATCAAATGCATAAGTGGCTGAGTGGCAGTCCAGCATAAGGTCCTATTACGACCAGGGTGATGACCAGTGGGGAATTCGTCCATCTACTAGTAGAAAAGGTTACTTATTGGTATCTTTGCCTGATCAGCAAGATATCGGGTTTATGCCACAATTCTTTCTCCTTTCCAAATTCATTGGATATTACAACTCTGTTTATAATTTTCATAGCAGAGGTATTCAAGGAGTGTATGAAATATATATATATATATGTGTGTATATATATATATCGGGACTTAATGAAGTATCTCGTAACTTCATTTTATTTTGATGATATTTTAAAGATTTAATCTATTCAAATCTGGTCTTGTAGTCTCATCTATGTGATGAACTTTTGAAACTAATTATAACTTGAATGGTGGTAGTTCAAGTAGTATTTGGAAAAGATATAAGTATATTGGAGTATCTTGTAACTTCATCTTTTAAACTTATATCTAGTAAATGATTATCTTATGCATGACAAAGATTTTCAGAAAAACGTTGAGACAAGGTTAAATATATGAGATCACCTTGCAACGATATTTTTATACAGTTATAAACTGGAACTCTGTGTATATTATGCATGGAAGAGGACTTCCAATATTTTGAAAAGTATATATGTATATATACTGAATATTTTACGACTTCATCGCATTAAGATATCAAACTTGATTCATTTCTTTTGACCAAGACTTTCATGAGTACTATGAGTATGCTCATATATTGTTAATCAGTATACATATTATTTTGGTGGGCTTGCTGCTCACCCTTGCTTTCTTCTTTCATCACACAACAACAGATAGAAAAGATGAACAGAACCAAGCTCCCGATTCGCAAGCGATTAGGAAACGTTCCGCAGTTTCCTATAGGCGTTGATGTCGTTGTAGCTGAGGTAGGAACTACCAATAGGCTAGGCTTTCAACTTTGATGTACCAGACTTATGTATAATTATGAATTGTAATAATGGCAAAGAAATGTAAATTTATTCAGAAACCTGTTTAAGGTGCATTGGCATGTAATTGTGGAATAAAACGACTTTTGATTATTTTTGGATGATCATCTCTGAGACTATAACTTGTGGTGTGTGTGTTTATTGTGGGGTCACAGTACAGAGTAGTTGATTAATTATTAAGATTAGGTGTTATTAAGGGAAATGGAACTCGTGACAACCCGGATCCCCGACCCCGGATTTGGGGGTGTTACAATCTGTGTACTTGTTTTTATTTTATGAAAACTAGTCTGATCTGCATATTTTATTGTAATTTTAAAGAAATTGGCTAGGGAAAATGTTGAGCATCGTAAGTCATTGGTTGAGACGCACACATTGGGTCGTAAAACTGTTGCCCTAGTTGTTGAAAAATTGGTAATTATTTTTCATTTTGCAAGTTTATTTTTAACACAATGATTTACATTATGGTTGTTTGTTATCGTAAATAGGTAAATATATTTTATCGTGTCCTTTTAGGTATGCTTGTGTTATGTAAGAATTTTTATATATTATTTATAACATGATGGGTGTTTTATTTAAGTGTGATTGTTGTATTCAAGTGTGGTTGTTAAATAGATTTTTGTTTGTTTAGGGAAACAAAGATTAGTCTAAAGTTAAGTTTTTTTTTATCTATATGACAGTAGGAGTACTAAATAGTTAATACAAACATATTTCCAGGTTAAATTTCTCCTGCATCCACACTTAAAAATCTTGTTTCCTTTATATTTTTATTGATATTAGGTTTTCCGCATGCTGTCCTCTGAAGGATATTTACTCATGCATGCATCTCTTTTAACTTAGTTCTAAAAGAATGGAACAAGCATTCAGAATTTGACATAACAAGTTATTGCTGCAAAGACCTATATTTATATGAGCTGAACTCGCTTCTTTTGTGTAGAACCCTTATTTCCTAATGCATAATAAATCATAACCATGGTGAAAGTAAACTTGCTCAAGTGTATGAAAATTTGAAGATATAATAAGAATAATAGCTTGGAAAAAGTTGAGTCACTTAACTCAGAGGCAGCAAGCCTGACATAATTATATGCATTTTCTGAGTAGCCTCTTGTATCAATCAGACCACCAAACCATAACAGACATCCACTTTTGTTTGTAGCATTTGTACTTGAATAAGCTGTGTAATCACATTTCTTCAGGCATTCTATTTCACATTTTGCTCTAAGTGCCTGTGTATCTTAGGTTTTGAATATGTTTTTGCATTATGGTTGCAGCTTTATATCTTTTTCGATAAACGATTATGTCTTGATTGTACAGTCGTAACTTTTTGTCTTTTTCTGGTCTAAATTCTGTAATGCTGAATATTACTCCCTCTATATTGATCGAGATCGATTAGTCTTTAAAAAGCATGATTTTGCGCTGATCAGCTTAGTATATTAGATTATTTAAATACCTCTATTTTTCAGGCATTTAAAGGACTAATTTTGTACATTTTTGACAGAAAAAGGCTGATCCGAATCTTGAGCATCCAAGTGATGCTCAAATATATTCAATCACTCGTAAACGAGAAGAAGGGCGGGAATACAAGTCAAATACTGAACAAATGAAGGAGAAACTTGTAAGTATATTTTATTGTATAGAGGCAGTTTATATTAATGGCATATTTAGCTACTGCACTAACCAATTTTTGCAGGCAAAAATTCAGAAGTTGATGGAAGAGGGAAAGGAGGCTGAAGCAATTGCAGTTGCTTCTGATGGAAAGGCCCATGCACCTAACTGGCTACTTGGAAGGACCGGTACTAAGTCGGTCTCGACGTCAACTAAGGCCTCAACTGCACAGCAAGTGCAAGAGTTAACTAAAAAGATAAGCGTCATTGAGAGCGAATTGGAGGCCAAGTTTAATAGGAAATTGGAGGAGAACATGGCTTGGATGGTGAAAAAATTGGGAGAAGCAAATCCTGATATGACATTCAATCTCGAAGACGTATGTGCCACGATTTCCAGTGATCAAGAGGAAAATGGTACTCCAGTCACTCAAGGCACTCAAGGCGCAACTTCTTAGTGACTTTGTTCTTTGGTATTTCTGTTCGTTTGAAGAAAGATTTGATGTACTTTTGGTGTTTTAAATTTATAATTAGGTGTATGTAGTTTGGTACTTTCGTATATTTAGAACTTATTGTATGCGGGCTGTTTATGTTGGATGCCTGATAGGGCTGTTTTTGTTGGATGCCTGATAAGACTGTATTGTTGGATGCCACTTATGGCAGGTATCATGTAAAAACAGACCAGTTATGTCCAAATTTTATGTTTGCAAGTGTTGCATTTTCCAGAATATGATGTTGCATATTGCATTATATTGTGTTGCACTAGATTATAATACTGTTGTAATTTAAAAAATGGTGTTGCATAATGTGGTATATACTGTTGCAATTGAATGAAATTGATGTTGCATATGCATCAAATTGGTGTTGCATAAATAATGTGGGCCCCACAGATGACGTGGCAAAAAGGGTCCCACTGCTGAGGTGGCATTGTGGGCCCCATATACTGACATGGCAGGTGGACCCATGCTGACGTGGCAGGATGTGATCCAGCTGATGTGGTGTGCTGACGTGGCATGCTGATATGGCTCTAGGGACCCCCCCCCCCCCCCCCGTTGCTGACGTGGCATTTGATGTGTCAGTTGCCACATAGGACCAAGTGTACTATCCTGTCAGGTCTAATACAATATTTTCTGTTGTTGTCAATAGGTGATTTACTGTTGCAAAATCCACCTGATGCAAAACTTTCAAGTATTGCACAAAGTGTTGCATTAGGTGTCTACGGCCACTTCCACATTGGCAACCCCCCTTGGTTTTGCCTATTACCTTATGCAACACCATTTGGGCCTTATGCAACTGTATAGTAGGGATTGCCTATGTGCACTTATGGCGTAGTGAAATAAACGTGCACCGGAGGCTTATAAAGCACAGAAGCATGTTTCGACAGCAGATAATGTTTCCACATCAAAGCTTACTCGAGTCAATGTTTTCATATGAAGGATCTTGGGGTTTTAAAATATTTTATGGGTATTGAAGTTGCCCAGAGTTCTTCAGGTCTGTTTTTATGCCAACGAAAGTATACCCTGGATATTATCTCAGAAACGGGTTTGTTGGGCGCAAAACCTGCTACTTTTCCCATCGAGCATAATCATAAGCTGGCACATGCTAAAGGTGATTTACTGGTTGATCCCGAGCCGTATAGACGTCTTATGGGTCATTTGATTTATCTTGTTGTCACTCGGCCAGATTTGGCTTATATTGTTCATTTACTACCTCAATTTATACATCAACCTCGTCGTGAGCATTGGGAGGCTGCTCTTCGCGTGGTCCGTTATTAAAAAGGTACACCAGGACAAGGCGTGCTTCTTAGTTCAGATAGTGATTTGGGTTTGACAAGTTGGTGTGATTCTGATTGGGCCGCTTGTAGTCTCACTAGAAGGTCTCTTTCATGTTGGCTCGTGTTTATTGGTCATTCTCCTATTTCCTGGAAGACTAAGAAACAACAAATTGTGGCTCATTTTTCAGCCGAGTCTGAGTATAGGTCCATGGCTTCTATTACATGTGAATTGAAATAGTTGAAAGGTTTGTTAAAAGATCTCGGTGTTCATCATCCCAAGACCATCCCTTTGTACTGTGATAGTCAATCTGCACTACATATAGCTAAAAATCCTGTTTTTCACGAGCACCAAGCATATTGAAGTGGATTGTCATTTTGTTCGTGATGCTATTATAGATGGCCTCATTTCTCCGTCATATGTTCCAGCCAATATGTAGTTGGCAGATATCTTTACTAAGGCTCTAGGGCAGAAGCAATTTCAGTTTCTACGAGGCAAGTTGGGCATTTACAACCCCCATGCTCCAACTTGAGGGGTGTGTTACCATATCTTATGTGATCTTCCAGCATATAATTCACACTAATTCAGGGATATTATCTTCATATCAATCTTCTGTAATATTTTCCATGATTCGTTATAATTTGTTGTACTTTCTTTTTTAGCTGGACTCTGATGTATATATATTTGACAAGATAATGAATACAATTCCAGGACTTTACCCTGTATTTTCAACTTGTTTAGCTTGGATGTTATGTTTCGATCCCTGTCTTTATATAGAGTTTCTGATGAAAAGCAATATGGAATACAAGGACAATGTTTTTATGAGAGGAGCATGATGGATAGTTGAGAAAATAGTACTTTCATAGTCACGAGACCTTTTACAAACTCCAAAAGTATTCTCTCTTCCCTTATCATCAGCTTGTGTCTTGTATTGTGGAGTTAAGAATGTTAGTTGACATAGTTGATCTCTCATAAAATCATACATATTACTTATACAGATACATTACATCTTGTTTTCGAGATTGAGATTTGTGCATGGAGGACCTTATGAAATAGCCTTTAAAGTTTTAATCGTTGTACCTAGTTCACTGTATTCATAAAATGTTCAGTATGTTTCTAGTAAAATGTTAGATATATTTGATAATGTCATGGCTAATATGTTTTATGTTTAGATTTCAGATCTTATTTGAACAGAACAAATCAGTACTTAACTGATCAGTACTTATACTGGACGACAGAACTTAAGGGATATCAGTACTTATGTTATCAGGAGATAAGCATCAGGAGATAGATATCAGAACTTAAGTGCTGAAGGACGATCAGATAAGGACAGTAGCTGATTAAAGTTAAGAAGATCAAGATAAACATAAGAAGAGATATGCATGAAGAAGGAATTCCGTAAAGAATGGAATACTTGGAAGAAAAGATATCTGATTGATATATATTAGGAAGCAGAATTATATTCCATATCAATTAGCGATTATCTTGTAACTGTGTAATATATAAACACAGACATAGGGTTTACACTATAAGTGTTATCATTATCGAGAATATTATTTACTGTAACCCTAGCAGCTCTCGTGATATTTTGTTCATCACTGAGAGATAACAGTTCCAGATTGTAACAGAGTTTATTGTTTCAATAAAGTTTGTTTTCTGTTACATAAGTTCTTGAAGTTTGATTTGATTGTAATAAACACTGTATTCACCCCCTCTACAGTGAAAGTGTGACCTAACAAGTGGTATCAGAGCCTTCTGTTAACACACATACAGTTAAAGATCCAAACACAATCATGTCTGACACAGAAACTCCAACTAAGCCTACCAAAACTGAGGAATCATCAAAGACATCAACTCAGAGTCGATATGAGACTATCAGAGTTCCCATATTGAGACCATCTGAATATCCCATATGGAAGGTAAGAATGACCATGTTTCTGGAAGCAACAGATCCAGAATACCTTGATAGAATCAAGGAAGGGCCTCACAAACCTACCAAGCTCGCTGTTGTAGTTGCAGGTGAAGCAGCAAAAACCGTACCAAAGGAAAAGAGTGATTACACTGCTGAAGATATAGCATCTATTGCTAAGGATGCCAAGGTACGACACTTATTGCATAGTGCCATTGATAATGTAATGTCAAACAGGGTAATCAACTGCAAGACTGCTAAGGAGATATGGGATGCACTGGAGACAAGGTGTCAAGGAACTGAAACAGTTAAGAAGAACAGGAAGACAATACTCACTCAAGAGTATGAACATTTTGACTCTAGGACTAATGAGTCATTGACTGATGTATATGATAGATTTGTCAAACTCTTGAATGACTTGTCATTGGTTAATAAGGAGTATGATCTTGAAGATACAAACCTTAAATTCCTGTTAGCTCTTCCTGAATGTTGGGATTTGAAGGCAACAACAATAAGAGACAACTACAATCTTGATGAAACAACTCTTGATGAAATCTATGGAATGCTCAAGACTCATGAACTTGAGATGGAACAAAGAAGCAAGAGGAAAGGAGGAAAGTCAAGGACAATTGCTCTCAAGGCTGAAGAGGAATCCCCCAAACCACCTTCCTCAAAGAAAGACAAGGGTAAAGCTCTTATCATAAAGTCTGATACTGAGTCATCAAGTTCTGAGAGTGATGATGACTCAGATTCTGAAAGCTTGCCTGAAACTGATGCTGATGAGGAGATGATGAAGCTGTGTGCTCTTATGGTGAAAGGAATCACAAAGATTGCATACAGGAAGTTCAGGAAGGGAAAGAAGTTTTCCAGGAAAGGCATAAGTTCTGATAAGAAGAATTTCAGAAGATCTGAAGGAAGAGGAGGAAAGTCTGACAGAGGAGATTACGCTAATGTTAAATGTTATAATTGTGGTGATAAAGGCCACATATCTCCTGATTGCAAGAAGACCAAGAGTGACAAAGGCAAAGCTCTTGTCACAAAGCAGAAAAGCTGGACAGACACCTCAGACTCTGAAAGTGAGGAGAACTATGCATTGATGGCAAATGCTGATAAATCAAGTTCTGAGAGCAGTTCTGAAGCTGCTGAAACAAAGGTACCTCAGACTACTTATGCTTTTCATACTGATGATATTAATGAGTTGAGAAGATATCTTAAAACCATGTTTGTTAGTTATAGAGATCAAACTTTAACATGTGAAAGATTAACTTCTGAAAATCTTGCTTTTAGGAAAAGAAATGATTTCTTAGAAAAAGAGTTAGTCATGTTCCATCAAACTCAGAAGGATAGAGATGATGCTTTTAATGTTAGGGATGAAGTGCTAAAAATGAATGAATCTCTAAAAACTGAGTTAGAAAAGGAGAGAGAGATTATCAGAACTTGGACTAACTCTGGCAAAACAACTCAAAATTTGCTAAGCAGTGGAAACTGGAAAGAGGGCTTAGGTTATGGAGAAAATAAAAATGAAAAAGGAACTGTAGAAATTAAGCCTGTTGATAAGCAAAAGCCGAAGTTAAAACCTGTTAAGTTTGTAACAGAAAAATCTGAAAATGAGAAATCAGAAGTTAAAAAGGAATTAGCTTCTGACAAACTAAAACAGGAAAAGACAGCTGAAGTTAACATAGGCTTAATGACAAAGAAGCAGCTTAAGCATAAGCTGAAAGATGTTAAGAATGCAAACAAGGTAAAATCACCTAGGAAAAACAGGAATGGAAAGGAAGGTGTAAATAAAAGCAATAACTATAAATCTGTTCCTGATGCTCCTAGGAAAGCGTGTCATAACTGTGGAAGTTCTAACCATCTGGCTTCTTTTTGCAGGAAGAATAAGAATATTAACTCCTTATCTACAAAATCAGGAGTTAAGAGTCAGTCTGTTAGATACAAACCACAAGATCCTTGTTTTCATTATGGTAGTTTATGGCATTCCATTTATACTTGTAAGGAATATCATAGTTTGTACTATGATTATTATCAAATAAAACCTTCTTTAAAGAAAGTTTCTGTTGTTCCTTCTAGTGTAAGTTCTGATTCAAAGTCTGGTAGTATAAGTTCTGATAAGAAAACTGTTAACATAAAATCTGATGCTAAATCCGCTGCAAATGTTAACAAACCTAAAAAGGCCAAAGGATCCAAGCAAGTCTGGGTCCTTAAAACTAATAATTAGTGGTCTTTTTGATTGCAGGGCAACAGGAAAAATATTTTAGTTCTGGACAGTGGATGTTCAGGACATATGACTGGAAATAAGGCCCTGCTATCAGACTTTGTGGAGAAAGCTGGCCCAAGTGTTTCTTATGGAGATGGCAACATTGGAAAAACTTTGGGATATGGCAATATCAATCTTGGGAATGTCATCATTAAAGATGTAGCTCTGGTCTCAGGACTTAAACACAACTTACTGAGTATAAGTCAAATCTGTGACAGAGGTTATCATGTTGATTTCTTTGCAGAACATTGTGAAATAGTTAGTAAATCTAAAGAAAAAATTGTTCTGAAGGGATTCAGGCGTGGTAACATTTATGAAGCTAAGCTTTCAACAAGTTCTGATGGTTCTGCAATCTGTTTAGTGAGTAGAGCCTCAACTGAAGAAAGCTGGAATTGGCACAAGAAACTCTCTCATTTAAATTTCAACAAGATAAATGAACTGATCAAGAAAGATCTTGTGAGAGGACTGCCAAAATCAGTGTTTGTTCCTGATGGTCTTTGTGACTCATGTCAGAAGGCTAAACAAAGAAAATCTTCGTTCAAGAGCAAGACTGAATCATCAATTCTTGAGCCTTATTATCTACTTCATGTTGATCTATTTGGTCCAGTGAATGTCATGTCTATTGCAAAGAAGAAATATGCATTGGTCATAGTAGATGAGTTCACCAGATACACATGGGTGTATTTCTTGCACACAAAAAGTGAAACTGCATCTATCCTGATTGATCATGTCAAACATCTGGATAAATTGATCAAAGATTCTGTGAAAATTTTGAGGAGTGATAATGGCACTGAATTCAAGAATCTGATAATGGAAGAGTTCTGCAAAAATCATGGAATAAAGCAGGAATTTTTTGCTCCTGGAACTCCACAGCAAAATGGAGTTGTTGAAAGGAAGAATAGAACTCTCATTGAAGCTGCACGAACAATGCTTGAAGAAGCAAAGCTTCCAACCTATTTCTGGGCTGAAGCTGTGCAGACTGCTTGTTTTACTCAAAATGCAACACTCATTAACAAGCATGGAAAAATACCATATGAGATTGTGAAGAACAAGAAGCCAAATCTCAAATACTTTCATGTATTTGGATGTAAGTGTTTTGTTCTCAAGACTCATCCTGAACAGCTATCCAACTTTGATCTAAAAGCTGATGAAGGAATCTTTGTTGGATATCCACTTTCTACAAAAGCCTTCAGAGTCTATAATTTGAGAACAAAAGTGGTCATGGAATCTATCAATGTCTCTTTTGATGACAAGAAGATTACTGGACTTGAAGATTGCATTGATCATGATCAGCTGAGATTTGAAAATGAAGATTCATATTCTGATACCTCAAGTCCTGACAGTCTAAGTCCTGATACTGTAAATTCTGATGGATTAAACTCTGATGTTATTGAAACTGTGGTGACTATGTCAAAGGAAGATGCACCAATGCAGGGGGAGCATACTCAAGATATTATCACATCTCAAGAAGCATCAGAACATACATCTGGCTCTTCAAATTCTGATTCGTCAAGTTCTGATAAGTCAAGTATTGACAGTACTGAAAAGCTAAATATTGAAGGATCCAACTCATAGAGCATAGTTTCAGGGGGAGCATCAGAAAGTGAAACCGAAGACAGCATGAATCATGGGGGAGCATCCAGTTCTAGAGAAAATCTTCCATCTGCAAGGAAGTGGACAAAATCACATACACCTGATTTGATAATTGGAAATCCTGAGGCAGGTGTCAGAACTAGAACAGGTACTTCGAATGAATGTATTTACAATTCTTTTCTCTCTCAGTCTGAGCCAAAGAAAGTGGAAGAAGCTCTTCAAGATGCTGATTGGGTGCAAGCAATGCAGGAAGAGTTGAATGAATTTGAAAGAAACAAAGTCTGGACCTTAGTGCCAAGACCTAAGAATAGATCGGTTGTTGGTACAAAGTGGGTATTCAGAAACAAAACTGACAGTGATGGCATAATTGTAAGGAACAAAGCAAGGCTGGTTGCAAAAGGATATTCTCAACAGGAGGGAATTGACTATGATGAAACATTTGTGCCAGTTGCTAGGTTAGAAGCCATAAGGATATTCATGGCTTATGCTGCTCACAAAAAGTTTACTGTCTTTCAAATGGATGTGAAAAGTGCTTTTCTCAATGGAGAATTGGAAGAGGAAGTATATGTTGAACAACCTCCAGGCTTTGTAGATTCCAAACATCCAGATTATGTCTACAGGCTTGATAAAGCACTTTATGGACTTAAGCAAGCTCCTAGAGCATGGTATGAGAATTTAGCTCAGTTTCTTCTGGAAAGTGGATTCAACAGAGGAACTATTGACAAAACACTGTTCTATCTCAACCATGGCAAGGACTTACTTTTGATCCAGATTTATGTTGATGATATTATTTTTGGGTCTCCAAATGACAAACTTTGCAAAAAGTTTGCCAAACTAATGCAGTCAAGATATCAGATGAGTATGATGGGAGAACTTAGTTATTTTCTGGGCCTTCAAGTCAAGCAGAGTGAAGAAGGAACTTTTATTTGTCAATCTAAGTACACCAGAAACTTGCTGAAGAAATTTGGAATGCAAGACTGTTCAAGTGCATCCACTCCCATGGCCACTGCAACAAAACTGGATAAGGATACTGGTAATTCAGTAGATATTACTGATTACAGAGGTATGATTGGCTCACTTCTCTATCTAACTGCTAGTAGACCAGATATCATGTTTGCTACCTGTCTTTGTGCAAGATTTCAAGCAGATCCAAGAGAACCTCACTTAACAGCTGTAAAAAGAATCTTTAAGTATCTTAAAGGAACAGCTGATCTAGGATTATGGTATCCTAGAGAATCAGATTTTAAATTAATAGGTTACTCAGATGCAGATTTTGCAGGTTGCAAAATTGACAGGAAAAGCACAAGTGGTAGCTGCCAATTTCTTGGAGGCAGGTTGGTTTCTTGGTATAGCAAGAAACAAAAGTCAATTTCCACATCAACTGCAGAAGCAGAGTATATTGCTGCAGGAAGCTGTTGTGCACAGATTCTCTGGATGAAGAATCAGTTACTGGATTATGGGTTAACATATTTCAAAATCCCTATTTACTGTGATAATCAAAGTGCTATTGCTATGACAGGTAATCCAGTTCAACACTCTATGACAAAGCACATCAGCATCAGGTACCATTTCATCAGGGAACATGTGGATGAAGGTACAGTGGAATTGCATTTTGTTCCCACAGATCAACAAGTAGCAGATATCTTCACAAAACCACTGTGTGAAGCTACCTTTACAAAATTGGTAAATGAACTTGGAATGATTTCAGGTTCTTTCTCTAAATCTGCTTAAACTTGTTCTATGTTATCAGACTTTATGATCAGTATTTACAGAATTAATCTCTTTGTATATTCTGTGCATTAATTGATAAATGTCTTTAAGTACTGACTGTTGTCTGATATATGTTTCTAAACTCTGATAAGTGATATGTCTGTTTCAGTAACTATTCAATCCTATGAGGATAACTGTGCTAGATACTGATCTAGTAATCTTCAATAAACAAATGATTCCATGGAAGAAGTAATTATTTCAGTGGAAATCTTATGACACTAGCAAATTCTGATAACTGAGCTTAGTTAAGTTTACTTTGTATATCTTATTACTAAGTCACAAATTAGAATAATGCTACTCATCTGTTAAGTTCTGATACTAGTAAAACTGCTGAATGTACTAAGTGCTGATAGACCTCTCTTATTAAAAAAAAAAAATAATAATAATAATAATAATAATAATAAAATCAGGTACTCCTTTGAGATCTAGAGTAAAAATGTGAAAGGGACGACCCAAGTGCATTGCTGGTATTAAGTAAATATGCATTAGAAAAGCAAAATATTTTCTTGGTGACTTTTCACACTCTATGATTACTGGAGAAATACTCTGATAATAGCATAAATTCTGATAAGCAGTCGTGACTCACTTACACTGAGAAGCCACTGTAAAAGAGAATTTTAAAGATGCATAAAATTAGCACAAAAACAGTTGAGGTGGACTCATGCATGAACTCATTTATCAGTAGGTTTCAGGATAATGACAGCTCTTTAGCAAAATTTTAATTATGACTTATTTCTAAGATGTACTGAAGTAGATCAGACTTTACTCTTTGTCTGTTATTTAGCTTAATGCACACACTAATCACTCCATCTGAATGATGAAAATTTCTGTGGTGGTCTATGTTATTTTAGATAAACAGTCATTGTGTCATTTTTGCACAAATTCTGAGGACAAGTTCTAGTTACACGTTCTGATGATTAAGTTCTGACGTTCATAACTAAGAACTTGTATGAGTATTTACTAAGATGAGCATTCCTTTTTCGAGTTAAGAAATTATGTTCTGATGACTGTTAGGTTCTGGTATAGGTCTAAGTTCTGATTTCTCAATCTAATCCTTTACTTGGCTTATCCTTGAATGAAATTTAATAACAGTCTCAGTTTGTACTCGCATATGTTGAAGTGGAAGATTAATAGTCACTATGATTAGGATTAATGGTTTTGTACTTGAACAGTCCACTGTTTCTTGTGTCTTGTGCGGTCTAGACCATGATTCCTCTTTCCAATGACTGTTATTCTTTTTCAAAGTCTAGGGAGACGAGGTAGAATTAATTCTACCTGTCAGCATTAAATATCTTTGCGTCTCTTGGCATTCTCTTGCCTATATACACAGCCACTTCACATTAGTCTTCTCATCACACTTGTATCACAAATTCAGTCTTGTTTTTCATTTACTATCACAAATGGCTGAATTTGGCTGGTTCTACAATTACGGTGATGAGACTGTGCATGTCTTTTTGAATGGAATTCCAACTCCCTACCCTATCACCAACATCCCTCACAATCTCTGGATTCAATTTCTAGAGGTTATCAAACGTGATCTGGTGGCCATTCGAAGAGACCTTCACCTTCGTCGTATCCGTCAGCAAGAGCGAATCATTCGACTCGCTATCTTGTTTGTTGAAGATAGGAAGAGGAAGATGACTTAATCTCGTCTTCTTCCTGTTCTTCTTCATCCTCAGCTTTGTCAGGCTTCTTAGCTAGGACTAAAGCTGTTGACGTTAGGATTAGAAGCTTAGGGAAAATCTTGTATTGATGTAATTTCTATTTCATATATGTATTGACTTGATATATTAATGAAAACTGTTTTTACTTCAAGATTTTGTCTCTGAGTTATTTTATCTTGTGTTGTTAAATCCTGCTTGATATTCTGATGACCATTTAAATTTTGTCTTTATTTAAGTTCTGATTCTTTGTCAGCACTTATTCATCGAAATTATCTCGGTCATTTTTAACATGATTCATTTTCAGAATATTAATGTTGCAGTGAAAAATAATTCAATCAGTGCTAACGGTTTCAATTTTGAATTAAAACTGTGTCTCTTGATAAATGAAATGGTTTTTCCTTGAAACAAGGCAACTGGGTAAGTAATCATTCCTGTTTTCTCGAGCCCAGTAACTATCCGTTATTACTGCATGTCTGACAGGTGTCCAACGGTAACATTTTTTTTCAGAGTATAAGAACAACAGAGAGAAGATTTCTTTAATCTTTTATTTTCTTTATACTTTATCTCTCTTCTTACTTTTACTCTCTTTCCCATTCTTTCTCACGTTGGTTTTTCATACAGACATTATCTCAAACACCTAACAGGCATACTTCAATTTCAATATTTTTTTCACATGGCACCAAAGGATTTAATCATTGATGGAGCAAAGTTTGTTCCAAACAACTATGCTGCAATTCTTGATCATGCTGAAGCTCCATCTGAATTGCATTTTGTGCAAGATCTTCTTGCACATAGTGAGGTTGGGTACGCCTTAACTCAGCCTGAATTATTTTCAAGTCAACAAGTTCTGCGGTTCTGGAGGACTGGAGTTTTTGATGATGGTGGTAAACGAGAAACTCCCAGTATTATCTTCCAAGTGGGTGATTCATCCTATGTAGTCACTCCTGGTACAGTACGAAGAGCATTACATCTTCCAGAAGATTGTACCTTCTCTATACCAGAGGAATCAGAACTTCGGGGGTTAATGACTGATTTGGGATATGAAAAGAGTCTGACGAAACTTGGACAGTTGAAACGGGCTAATATCAGAAGAGAATGGAGTTTCTTCTTCGATTGCATCATCAAGGCTTTTGGCAACAAGTGTTCAAATTTTGATGCCATCCCAATTCTGAGTCAGCACATCGGGTATGCTATTATCCATCAAACTCATTTTGATTTTGCAACTGGAATAATTGGTTTTATTGGGGATAGGATGACAGAGGATCGAGATGTTGTTTATTTTGCTAGATTCTGTCAACTTATTTATACGTATTGTACTGCTGAACCCCAGTTAGTCAGCACTCAAACCCCACCTTTTAAGGTTGCAAAAAGATACTTTAACGACCTGATAAATGCTGACACAAAGAAATCAATGGTGAGACACTTACAGATTCCTCAGTCTGTGAAACAGATTCTGGTAAATGCTGATCCTGCTACTTACAAATCTGTTTACTCAAATGTTCAACCAACTCACCATAACCAAAATCCATCAACCTCAGTACCTACCTCTCATTCTACTCAACCTACCCTCAGAACTTATCTTAAATCCTATCTCTCCACTTCATAGACTGCTCAACCTTCTTCTTCAGCACCTACTGTGAAGCCTACATCCTCTAAGCCAAAGAGAACAAAGACTGTTCCTCAAACACCTCAAAAGAGGAGAAGCATTACTTTGAGAGATGAATCAGATTCTGAGGATCAGATTCTCTCTTCAGAACCTGTGGTAAATGAAGCTGAGAAGGCAACTTCTCAGACGGATTCTGCAATTGGGGGTTCTAGGCTTCTCAAGAGGCTTAGACGTATGACGGTTCCTGAAACTCCCAAGGAATCCAAATCAACAAGGAAGTACAAGAAACAGAGGGCACAAAGGCCAGTTTCAGATTATGAGGAGGAAGCAGCTAAGGAAGGGGATCAGGAATCTCTGATCTCACAAGACAAGGAATTTGCTCCAGTCACTTCTTCTCCATCAACTCCATCTCAGGAACCTGTATCTGACAAGGCTAATTCACCTTCTATGTCTCTTGTTGATCCAGGCACAAGTGCTGAAATTGATATTCAGAACCTGGTTGTGCCTGAAATACTTTTCTTAGAAGCTCCAACAGCAAATAATCCTTCCACAACACCTGTTACTGATGCTGTTCAAACTCCTGAGTTATCACTAACACCTTCTCTGCATCAAGATGCTGATGATCAGATTTTAGGTGAGCATCAGGATATGGCTGTTGATCAGAACTTAGTATCAGATCAGCAATTAGAGGATGTTGAAGCCTCCATTGCTACTCACACAGTTGTCTTATCAGAAGATACTGATTCTCTAAGTTCTGATGCTGCAAATGTTGGAGATACTGGTGAGGCTGCTACAACTGTAGATGCTGATGAAGCAGGTCCTTCAGGACATACTCCTCCACTGACTCTTCCTAAGTCTGAACTGGTAAAGGAGTTTGTTATCAGGGATGCACCAGTGCCTTGGAGTGAAACTCCTGCAGGACAGGAGTGGACTAAGGAATGGAACTCAGACTCATGTATTCCATCTGCGTTACATCTTACTGAGCACTTTACTAAAGCTGATGAAATGTTAAATTCTGATGATTTTAAAACCCAGCTTAGAGTCACTGCATTGAGTACTAAACATCTACAAGGTCTTCATTCCAACACTCATGCAGAGCTACACAAGATTCAGGAGAACTTTATCAAACAGGAACAAGTTTGGAAAATTGATAAGAAAAAGTTCTTCCAACCTACCATTGATAGGGTTGCTTATATTGAGAAAACTCAAGAGAAGCAACAAGCTCAGATTGATCAAATTCTGACAAATCAAGCTTCTCAGCAATCGCAACTTACTGAAATCCAGACCTCAGTGGAACTACTTATCTCTCTTTTATTACCTGCTGATGCCAAAAAGGGGGAGAAGGTAATTAAGTCCAAATGCAAAACCAACAAGACACTGCAAGGAAAGGATGATGGAAAAGATGACCAAGGAAACTCTGGAATGGGTAGTGGTCATAGTCAAGGTAGAAGGTTTACATCAAGACAAGCTAGTCACAGAACAAGTTCTGATACTGGGAAAAGAATAAGTTCTGCTGCTGGTAAAAGGATAATTTCTGATGAACTTCTAGATCTTGATGAGGAAATGTCAAGACAGTTATTTCTTCAAGAAATTCAAGGGATGGACTTGGAAAGTTTAAAGAAAGAAGAAGCCAGACTTAAATCAGAGAAAGTCACATCTAAATCTGAAGCTTCTGGTAAAAAGTTACTTCCAAAACCTAAAGGCATTGTGATCAAAGAAAGGATACATACTGAAGAAACTTTGGCTAGATCACAACCACAGATAGATCCAAGATCCAAAGGTAAAGAAAAGGTTGGTGAACCTATCAAGCCTTATGTACCTCCTGAGGAAGAAGAAATTACTGATGGAAAAGATGATCTTGCTCTGACTTCAAGAAAAGTTCTTAAAACAACCTCTGACATGGCTCAAGTTGTTCAGAGTCAAGAAATTAAAAGTTCTGATATTCAAAAGAAGCAAGTAACCTCTGACACAGCTCAAGTTAACTTGATATCAGAAGGAAGATCAAATACACTCCTACCAGGATTCACTAAAGCAAAACAGACTCAATCTTTGAAGACTACTCCAAGTGGTTTTGAAGCAAGAGTAGTTACTGGAAAGGAAGCTAGAGATAAAACTGGATTGGGAAGTGCTGATGAAAGAAGAGTACACAACACTACCGATGATCCAACTTCCTTGAGTGAACCAGGTATTGGAGCAACTCCTGAGAGATTGAATCAACTAGAATCTGTACAGATGGTTTACCATACCTACTTGAAAGAATACATCATGTTGTATTTCATGACAGATGGTAGGGTTTATCATATAAGACAAAATGTCATTCCTTTGAAGTATTTTGAAGAATTGGAGCATGTACTTTTCTTACTTCAAGTGGATAACAGAATAACAGAGACTGCTGCAAACTACTTAAAAGAACAGATTCAGAGACAGAAAAGGCTTTATTCTGTTAAGTCTGACAGCAGATATGTTCCAAAGTACAGAAATCACAATGGTGATATTGTTGATATGAAGCCTAATACTGCACAGATCAGAACATATCTTGGTATTAAGGGGCTTGAATTCAATCTAGAGTCTAACAAAGCTTATGTCATAAGACTAGATCGGGAGTTGAGAAGAGCAAAGATTAATGATCTCAGAGCTGCAATATTTCAAACTGGTGAAGATACTGCAGAGCTTAAAGATGTCAAACGGAGAATGATTGATGAACTCAGATATGCTGAGAAATGTTTGTTGAAGAATTATCTCAGAACAACTCCTGACATCAGAGAGATCAGAAAATGATGAAGCCAAGTCAAAGATCTACAACTACTTAAATTCTGATGTGTATACAGACTAAAGTTGTTATCAGAAGTTGAATTGGTAAAAGCTTTAAGGACTGTAAGTTGTAGTTATCTTGTCTATTTCTCATGCATTTGTACTTAATGTTTTTGACATCATCAAATATCTGTTAAACTTGTATATTTTGCTAATTTACAAGTTGGGGGAGATTGTTAGATATATTTGATAATGTCATGGCTAATATGTTTTATGTTTAGATTTCAGATCTTATTTGAACAGAACAAATCAGTACTTAACTGATCAGTACTTATATTGGACGACAGAACTTAAGGGATATCAGTACTTATGTTATCAGGAGATAAGCATCAGGAGATAGATATCAGAACTTAAGTGCTGAAGGACGATCAGATAAGGACAGTAGCTGATTAAAGTTAAGAAGATCAAGATAAACATAAGAAGAGATATGCATAAAGAAGGAATTCCGTAAAGAATGGAATACTTGGAAGAAAAGATATCTGATTGATATATATTAGGAAGCAGAATTATATTCCATATCAATTAGCGATTATCTTGTAACTGTGTAATATATAAACACAGACATAGGGTTTACACTATAAGTGTAATCATTATCGAGAATATTATTTACTGTAACCCTAGCAGCTCTCGTGATATTTTATTCATCACTGAGAGATAACAGTTCCAGATTGTAACAGAGTTTATTGTTTCAATAAAGTTTGTTTTCTGTTACATAAGTTCTTGAAGTTTGATTTGATTGTAATAAACACTGTATTCACCCCCTCTACAGTGAAAGTGTGACCTAACATAAAACACAAACTACTCGAAATGGCCAAAGCTAAAAAATAGTAAACTGGATTCTAAAGGTTGCACCAGATAACAAAGTCTTTTAAACATAAAGACGGGCAAAGTGTTATCTTAAAATATTTCAAAAAAATTCTTTAAAATTCTATGATATTGGACAGTTGACACGGACCGAGGCTCACTCTGGTTTCCCAAGTTCTGCCGCTGATTGAGTTAATGAAACTGCACCTTGCCTTGCTATAATAACATAAGCTTTAAGTTCAACCAAATTATATCTTAAGTAGGTAGAAGCCATAGATGCACCAAGAAACCAATCCTGTAGCTCGCAAGAAGTCTTCATAGAGTAAAAAATTGCAAGCTCTTCGTGACCCTGCATGTCAACTTTTAAAAATCATATTTAATTGTGCCTTCAAGTCTCAACAAAATTTGGTAGATTAGGTGATGGATAGTAGATGTAACACCCCTGTCCCACATCGAGGAGATTTGGGACTTTTGTTCAGTTTATAAGGCAAACTACTACTACTACTAATATTACTATGTGCACCAACAAATCATGATCTTTGGGGGCCTGTGGTGGGCTTGTCGTAACCCAGGTTGGCTGCACTCAGGACAGTATGCTGCGGCTTATTTCGGACTCGTAATCGGGACTTGACCCGGTTTTCGAAAAAGGCTCGGGATTTGACCAGGGTTGTCACATATGGTATCAGAGCCGACTCTCGAAAGCTTGATGCGTCAAGTTGCCGAATGTGGGGACACGAAGGCCGGTTGTATTATTCCATAATGGCAAGAGGTCCGGAGGTGGGGACACGAAATCAGCCGGTATTATCCAACAATGGCTAGAGAGGCAAAGATCTGGACCGATGGGTTGTCTATTCTGACCTGACGAGGACGTTAGGAGTTTAAATGGGGGAGTTTGTAACAGCCCAGTCCCACATCGAGAAGATTTGGGACTTTTGTTCAGTTTATAAGGCAAAGTACTACTGCTATGTGTACCAACAAATCATGATCTTTTGGGGGTCTGTGGTAGGCTTGTCGTAACCCAAGTTGGTTGCATTCGAGACAGTATGCTTCGGCTTATTTCGGACTCGTAATCGGGACTTGACCCGGTTTTCGAAAAAGGCTCGGGATTTGACCTTGGTTGTCACAGTAGATCTTTGACAAGCTTGGAATTCAATTCAATGTAGCAGTTGTGTCTTTTTTTAACGATTACTTTGGTCACTGCAATATTTAAGTTATTGTCCAATGCCCATTGTAAAATTAGTAGGCCAAGATTATGCTATGACTCTACCAATTGTAATACAAAAATATCTAGAAATGAATGCAAGAAAATAGACCCTAATCCAATATAGCAGTTCGGGCCCAACTGTTCTCTGCACGTTGAGCTTTCCAGAGAATAGAAGGAAGTTGGTGCGTCCCCCTGTGAGAGAGGTCACGAGTTCGAGTCCTAGCGTGTGTGTGATTAATTATCAAAATAGAAAAGAATGGAAGGACAGAGGATTGGAAAAAATCTTTCAGAGATAAAAAAACATGAAAGGAAATAGATAGAACAAGATTATAAAACATCTTCTGATGACGGGGATAAAGACATATAATCCCCACAGCCAATTTCAGAGACTCTTGCGGCGATCAACCAGAGTTAAACTTAGCACACTATGTAAACAATAGGTAAGAAAATTACAAAAAAAATGAAGAGGGAAAAAAAGAAAAGCTCTCTCATAAGTCTCAGATATCTTCATGTTTTTTAAAATTAATAAAAATAAATCACACGTACTCCTATATACATTAGGTGTTCGAGATTAAGATTTGAGCATATTAATTCACTGTGTTGGTAACATGTTCACTATATTTGTAAGTGGGTAGAAGGCTAGAGGCCATAGGTGCACAAAGCAATCAACAATGCAGCTGGCATTCACGCTACACGAAAGTAAAAATATATATTAGCTGAAAGATGCGATCTTGCGACAAGCATGGCATTCTTTCTCTAACAAGTCCTTTGGTTATTGATGGATTTACGGAGTTTATTGATGAAGCCTTGTTTAATTAGTCCATTAATTCTTTAGCTACTTCATCAAAAATTGATCCAGTAATGATGGATTGATGGAGTAAAATGAACTAATGGATCATAAATCACTGGTGCATCAATAAAAAAACCATCAATTCATTCATTAGTTAGACAAATCGTATTTTTTTATTGTAACCGCCGCATAAAAAATAGTTATAAACCACATCTAAGTAAATTAAAAAATAAAAATTAATTTAAGTCCTAAAAAAGTGGCGCTGCCCTGTCTATGTTTCAAAAGAAAGAATCAGGATCAATCCAAAAAAAAATTGCACTTAGCAAAAGCATTATAAGCAAAAAAACACAAACACAAGTACATTGAATATTTTGGATTTTTGTAGGCAAGTGTTGCTTATTAAGATCAATGAAATTTATTTTTGAACAATAATAGGTTAAACAATCTTAACTTTATGAGAAATCGTATGTCAAAGGTAACAAACGAAATGTGATAAATCAAATTAAACCAAACGTATTCAGTATATCCCGCAAAAGCAGGGTCTAGGGTGGGTATGATGTACACAGTCTTTCCCTCATTCAAAAGAACGAAGAGGATGTTTCTCAAAAGACCCCGGCTTGTGTGTGAACATATGTAAATATAGAATATAACTATAAAAAGATATAATACGCAATACCGTATAAGTTTTAAAAATGTAAGAATATTTATGTTTACATGTAGACTTTATATACAATTAATATTGGTATATTTTTACTGTTATACACGAATAAATAACATTTGGCAGATTCTATTAAATTTAATCGACAAGACCCTTTTCTCCAAGTAAATTTAACCAATCCGACCCTTTTCTTGATCGATTAAATCAATAAAAAAATTATACATTTTTTTCCATTATATTGTACTTGAATAAATTGAAATTTTAATTAAATAGATTTTTTCACTACTAGTGAATATTCATATTTCGAGAGGGCAGTCGGCTTTTAGAATGTTATCGAGTTATATTTAAAATTGATAACCGTTGATTGAAAAGATTACGCTCCTACGATAATTATTATTTTTCATATTTACGACTTCTATATGATTATTAAAATTTTAGATATATAAGATTACCTTCTTTCAACTAATTATTCATATAATTTGTTGCAATATTTTAAAACAACTCTTAAAATAGTTATCGAATTAATTTTACATAATAAAATCAATTTTTAATATACTTATAATTGAAAAAATATATGAAACTCACGAAGCGCGTATAAGTTACATAGAATCATAAATAATAATCAATCAATTCGTGTACATATAGTTGGTTATTTTTTCTCCAAAAACAAGATATGTATTATTCTTTTAATTTTGATAAAAAAAATGAAGGACGTTTTAAAGTATTTAAAACATAACATATTATTTTCCCTCAGTTTAATTAATAATTATATTGACGGCTCTAAACTCGTTTTTTTAGCTTCTTATCAATCAAAGGTCGATTTCATTAGTTACATACTCTAGGACTCTATGTTTTATATAGAAAAAATGAGAAAAATACCATTTTTTTTAGAATCTGTGACATGAATACCATTTTTTCAAGTATATGGCCAAAAATACCACTCTAATACGCATTTCTAAGTTGGATATCACTAATACGCATTTAACAAACGAGTAATTTGTGTAAAAAAATGTTTAAAAAAAAATAAAAAAAATATATAAAGGAGATACGCATTTTGGATATGCGTGTCTTTTGTTTTGTTTTTGTTTTTTTATTTTAATTTTAATTTTTTTTTACCTAATACCCATTTCTCAAATGCGTATTAGAGTTACCCATTTTACAAATACGTATTAGATGGGTATTTTTGACTATATACTTTAAAAAGTGGTATTCTTGTTACAATTCTTTAAAAAAAAGGTATTTTTAGCCATTATACTTTTATATATGAACTAATTGTCCAAAGTAAATGTCATTTACTCTCTCAAAATACATGATCCTTTGTATCATTTGACTCGGTAAACGGGAGAAAAAAATGCGACATTTTTATTAAAATCCCATTTTTATTCAAGTTAATTGGGTTGAAACTCTTGATCAAACAGTCCATAAACAATTTTGTAACAAACGAGGTGTTAGCAAAAAACGTATTTACATTTTATAAATACTATTTAATTAATGTTTTTAATTTTTTTGCTAAATAACATTTTAATTGAAATAAATGAATGTAATTGTTAGTTTACAATAAAACATGAGATCGTAATCTAAAATCAGTTATCTTTAAAACATTTTTCGTATAAAAAATTAGTGTATAATACTCCCTCTGTCCCTCTCATTTGTTTACACTTTCCTTTTTGGGATGTGCCTTCGAATTGTTTACATTTCAAAATTTTTCAAAAAAAGTAAAGTTTTTATAATTTTTAAGTTAACTACATCCACTATTTTACCCCACTATACCCACTTTATACATATAATATTAATCGGTGTCACTACTTTACTCATTTTTTCAACTTTTCTTCACTATTTTATCATTTTTTTTAAACTTCACGGCCCACTCCACGCCCCACCCAAATGTAAACATTTGGGAGGGACGGAGGGAGTACCTTATAACAAAATTTGCATAGTTACGTGAAACACAATTAAGTTCACATTTATGCAATATATAATGCATACATTTTAATTTACGGTATTAACAAATAATTGATCTAATTTGATAATATATTTTTAATCCCTAAAATAATTAAATGTCGTGCATAAAGCGCTTCTATATTCTAGTTTATATAATCACGAATTAACAAAATGGCACACAAGTGAAAATAGAAAAGTATAACATTTAAGGGATAATTTTACACCCACGTCTTGTAATAATACAGTGGATCTTTGAGCGCATGAGATCGTTTAAGTGATTAAGGGTTTATTTCTTGTCATCTTAGGTTCTGTGTTCGATTCTCGCTCATCCCTAAAAGAAAAAAAATACAGTGGATCCTTATTCTTTTTTCATCAATTAGACTAACAAATGAGATGAATTTGGAATACAAGAAGTACTCTTGGTTACAGATTTCTAAAATCGAAAATATTCGATTAAGATATCAATTTATGATTTTTCAAAGGATTTTTTAAAAAGTAAAAATTTATCAAAAATCGATTAAATAGACAAATATTTTTTTTTATCAATTGTTAAGCGATTTTGAAAATTCTGCTGCCGATTTCTGGGAAGGACATGGATAGAGGAGGCACAATCCTAATCATAAAATAAGTTATATTAAAAATAATTACGTGACGGTGACACTATATTAGGGTTGAGCAGAAAATCGCACAAATCGCAAAAATTACCCGCATCACACTAATCCGCACCGTAAAATGCGGTTTTTAATTTTCGCGGTGCGGTTGCGGTTTGAATATTTAATAAACTGCGCAGTGCAGTGCGAGTTGTTATTTTAAATTTCTGAAATGCGTTTCAAACCGTACCGCACCGCAATATTTAATAAGTTATATATATATAATACTTATATTTTTATCGAGTCAGCCCACTAAATATTTACATCTCAATATTTAATAAGGTATTTAGGTAATTAAAATATAGTTTACTAATCGGATGCTCTTTGCGACCATAATTTGTGTTGGAGATTATTCAATGTTTATTAGATGATGATTATTACTTTTCGGTTTAAAATTAGTATAAAATATCAATTCTGGATGCTCTTTGCGACAATAATTTGTGTTGGAGATTATTCAATGTTTATTATATGATGATTATTACTTTTCGGTTTAAAATTAGTATAAAATATCAATTCTGAATACACACTTGATGGTACAAAGTGAAAACAAAAGTAGAACAGAGGCAGAAAAGAATAAGCAGCGACAGAAATAAAATAGTATCAACACTTAGCAGTGTACTGTAGACAAAATCACTTAAAAATGGTTAAATTTTGGAACTGCTGTTTATGTCTTTTGCTTTACATTTTTAAGCTACTTTTGTTTTGTAATTGAATTCCTAAAAGAATTAAATTTTCCGGTGTGTAATTTTTAATTTGTATTATTGAAGAATATTGGTGACTTTATTATATTATTCGAAAATTATATTAAGTTTTGTATATATTTAAATTTTTTGAACTTGTAAAGTATAAAGGGCAATGAACCGCACCACACCGTACCGCATTTTCGTGGTGTGGTTTATGCAATTTTTAAGGGTACGCGGTGCGGTTTGGAAGTTTGATCAAATCGCATATACGCTTTGATTTGCTGTTTGAGAAAAAAACCGCACAGTCCATGCCGCGCTCATCTCTACATATATCGTCCAATCATTATAGTTTTGTTATGTGGCCGACCAGTCAAATCAGTACAGGTAATAGTGACCCCGAGCCTGCTCGTATTTACACCATAATTAGTGTATTTACCATGTATGGGGTCATATCATATTCACGGTGAGCATAGGGCTCCGTATTTACTCCTCCTAGGGTCCTAGTCACCAAATGTAGTTTAAGTAGGTAGAGGCCATTGAAGAACAGTATGGTTGGAGCATTTCTAATTAAATAAAATTCTTAGTTAAAAATTATTAATACATATTTTATATAAAAAAATTTAAAAATTATGTAAAAAAAATCAATCTTTAATGGTACATTTTTCTTTTTTATAAATATAGTCAACTTTTTGATCTTATCTATATTTGTTGAATTACTACATATCTGTAAAAATCTGTAAAAAAATTATTCATTTATTACCATATTGAAGTAATATATTCTATTTATAACAACATAAAATTTTAATAACATACTATTTTTAAAATATAGCTAATTATCAATTTATCTAATAATATCGAAGTATTCCAGTTCCAACAAATTTTACATATTATTTTATAGGTCCAATTTAGACAATGAATTATAACTAACATTATTGGAGATGCTATTAACCATGACTGTAAAAGTATTTTTTACTAGATCTCAGATTCTCATTTGTAAGACTATAAATCATATTTGTCAAAAAAAAAATTATGTGCAGCGATCATTTTGTCAAGGTGTATGGATCTGATTAAATGTAATTTTTAAGATTTAACTCACTTTCTCATTAGTTTTATTACTTAAGTTCAATACAGATTTATGTTGTTGCTGCTGAAAATCAGTTAAAATTTCACCATCAAACCTTACCAAAATTATTATTATTTTTAATTTTTTGCATCAAAACATATACATATTAAAAAAATTATCAAACAGTTATCTGATTTTTATAACAGCAAATCAATTTTTAACACTAATTCCAAACCAGTGGTATCCGTTAGGGGTGTACGCGGTTCGGATCGGATCGGTTTTAGGGTAAAAGTCGAACCAAACCGCGAAGAGCGGTTTTAGAAAATTGTCATCCGCAAACGCATTTGCGGTTGCGGTTAACCGGGTCAATTGCGGTTGCGAATTTGCGGTTATTGCGGATCGGTTTGCGGTTCAACCACTTATTTTAAAATAATTAATAATTTGCAAAAAAATAAATTCGGAATATTAATAAATTCAAGTTTAAGTTACGTGATAAATTTACATTCAAAAATAAAAATACAAACTAATGCTCCGTATGGAGCAAGAATATTAAAAACATACAAAAATATGGAGACGAGAGATTAGAAAAAAGAAAAGTATAAAAAATTATATTTCGATTACATTTTCCATTTGTTTAGTTATATATCTTATAATAATTGTGAATATTATGAACTTAGTCTTAACGTTAACCTGAGATTAGTTAATAAATGTGTATATTTATTAATTTATATGATATCAACTATATTTTTGAAAAAATATTTTCTTATAAATATATGTTGCGGTTGCGGTTGCGATTTTGCGATTTTCAAGAATTTAAAACCACATCCAAACCGCGAATGAGTGGTTTTTAAAATTTAAATTCACAACCAACCCGCGTTTCACGATTATCCGCAAAATGCGGTTCGATTGCGAGCGGTTGAGCGGTTTGTATGTACACCCCTATTATCCGTGTCTCAGTTAGGGTAACTGTAGTGGTAGGTTTGTTTTGTAAAAGGCTGATGCCTCTTCTTTATGTACATCAAATTATATAATATTAATCTGCTTATTTAAAAAAAGAAAAATTTAATGAAGTTATTATTTGGTTAACATAAGGCTTGCCATTCAGTAGCAAGCATTACAGAAAGTATTATTAGAAGTGGGTGAAAGTTAATTTTGTAATCATTAATCTTAATATATCCAAAATTTTTGTTATACATTCTCTTTTTTTTACCCAAAAATTATTTTCTTATTTATAGATTGAGCACAATTTGTTGAATTTTAGTGTCTTATCCATTAATATTTGATAACCAATTTTATCGTTTGTTAACAAAGTTCTTTGTGTCGTGAAAACAAAATTTTCCCGTAAGTTGTGAGGTAATTTAGTGAACTCAATATTTTTAAAGATAAAACACAGAAAATCAATCTGTCCCATGTAAGTTTCCTCTACCTCAGATCCTTTTTCTTAAAATTATTTTCAAACATTACTAATCATCAAAAGAAAAGTTCGTAAATATAAGCCAAAAAAAATAAAAATTTACTAATCAAATTGTTGCCCGATCTTGAAGACAGTGCCGAGGAGCTATCATATCTAAAATTTACTAATCAAATTATAATTCCGATGATATTGATTATTTTATATTATATTTACTAATCAAATTATAACCCCTATGGCATTGCTTATTTTATATTATTTTTAGGACCAGCTAAAACACATTTTTTTTAATATTAATAAAAAAGTTTTTAAAATAATTTTTTTTAATTAATAACTTGCGAAGCGGATAAAAGTTCTAGCATCAGTATCATAAAACCATGACTACATGAGTATTTTTGACTAGATCCGATAATATTTTACGGAGCATGATATACAAACACAAAAATTTAATATTTATGTTTGTATTGTGGATATATGGTAAGAAAAATACACGAATAAGAAATACACGATCAAGATGTAAAGTTGATTTTGTATTTATTCTTTGAGTTACGACACGAGTACATAAAATAAATATATTTATATCTATTGTAAATATGCATATTTATAATAAATATATATATTTACAATAAATATATTTCAAATATAGCATAATTATAATATTGTAAGTATAAATGATTTAAATGCATATATTTCACATAATTTTGTAAATATTTGACCTAAAAATCCAATATTTGTATTTATTTATGTATTAATATTCAATTTTACACGAAATATGATACGAGAACGACACGAAAACGGAAATATACGAAACAAAAATATACGAACGCTAGTGAATTGGTTTTGTATTTGATATATAAATAAACGCCACGAAGAAATACATGACGCCAAAGTATACGACATAACACATGTTATATGGAGCATTAATTATGTGCGAACCCAATTAGTTAAACATGTCAAATTAACAATTATCATTATTTTATTTTCTTATACTTTTTACACATTTCTTATTAATATTTACTTCAATTATTGGCAACTAATGTTCCCAAAAAAATTCATGCATTATGTATTTTTTTTTAAAAACCAAGTAGGAAAATATATGTGTTTAGTGGACCATTTTGTGAAGGTGTCAAATGATGCCGAAAATTCGGCCATTTTGGTTGCAATTCCTAAGTCTATTATTTTATGTATAGCGAAGAGTATCTCCAATAAAAATTGTCAAAAAATTATCAAATCTTAAGTGATATGTCAAATTTATTGCCAATTTATTGAAGTTGTATGATTGCTATAAGGTTGCCACCAAAATTATCACAATTTGGCAAGTTGCCGAATTAGTTGAGATAAATATACTTGCAAAAATTGTATATCAATAATACTATATATAATAGGAGAATAAGGATATAATTTCATGAGATTAAAAAGTCTCATTGAAAAGACTAAATTATCCCTATTTTTAAAATTTATATAAAAGATGTGGTTCGTAAGAATCGAACTCAAATTATTTCAATCAACTATACCAACTATACAACATCTTACCACTACATCATATTGTCACGTGTACTTTTTATCAAACACACATAATATGTAAGTGTGTTAAATGAATATTTTATTTAACTTTAAAAATACTTACTTGAATTCCGCAAAAAAAGGATAGGTAGTTGAATATACGGTTAATTTTAAAAAATTGAATTCCAGATTTAAAATTAGGCATAGTACATAAATAAATTATTATCTTATTTATTAATCATTTTTTAGTTTGAAAATATATTTCATATATTTTAACATATTTTTTATTATAAAAAGTAATTAAAATGCACATATATAATTTTTAAAAAATTATTGAAAATAAAATCGCTTATATATAAATAATATATATTTGTATTACATATTTAGATAAGTTCGAATTATAATGAGTCAATGCATTTTAGAACTTGGCCCATTATTCAAAAAATACTCGAAATTTGACTACAAGACCCAGCCGAAAAACATCATCACATACTACGTTTAGTAAATTTAAATTACAAGCTCGGTGAGAGTATCTTACCAATAATGTGAAATTTTTTAATATATTATGTTAATATAAATTAATGTGTTTGAGGTCTTTATAGGATCAAGTCAATTGATTATTTATATTAAAATTACCAACTTCACCTGGTACCGCATAATTAATTTTGGGATTTGTCCCAATTTTAAGAATATTTGAAATTTGAAATGAGGTCTCACTAGATTTGTTAAAACTACGATAATATATTAAATCGGTTTATTTTTCATTTTTCACTTTTAAAAAACTAACTTTTTAAAAAGAATTCTTTTAGATCAGTAATGTTCATTGATCAAGATAATATTGTACAAATATTTTGAATTATTTTAATATTTTGAATTATGTAAATAAAGTTATATCTATACTATATTGTAGCATTTGATTCAATGCATTTTATATTATTTAAGGAAAAAGATATATATTATTCAATATTTGAAGGAATGAACCAGTTCAACTGATATTTATAAAACTTTATCGAGCTGAAATTTTTTAATTTTGGAAGAATAGTATAAAATTTTATCAAATTATTATATGAAGAAATATTATAGTCGTAATGAAAGAAACTTAAAAATGGTTTAAATAACGATATAAATACAATATTTCTTTCGAATTCTTGAAAAAAAAATCATGAATATAAATAACATGTCTTAAAAACATATAATTCATTTTTATGTTACAACCATGATTGATACCCGGTTGCGTAAAAAATAGATATGAATTGTTTGTCGGTGATAATGTTAATACCTTATATAAATTATAGCAATTTATTTATTACATAATTTCAATTTTTGAATAATTATAAATGCATGATAGTTAAGTAATCAATTATCTCACTAGATGTTAATAATGATTATACATTTACATAAATCAGATATTTAGCATATAATTAATTGAAACCATCATAATTTATTAAAAGATGTAAGATACAATAATTTACATATTAACACACACAAATACATATAACTTAATCTTACTTTGTTAACTGTAGTGTAAATAAAAAACTAACATTTTTTCATACATACGTTGAATTTCAAAAACTAATATTTTTCATTAAAATCAACTTTAATATTAACAATAATGTAAATTTTACATTATTGTATATTATGATTGCAAGTCATTCTGACTTCAGTTATGCATTTTTTTATCTTTTTAAATTGAGGAAGTTAATTGTAAGTTAGTAGTGAACTCAGTAATAATATAGAGCATTACATATAGTTTATTAAAATAAAATTCAAGATTTTGGTCAACTCTGTATTCAACATATATGTTAATTTGTACTACTTCCGTCCCATGAGTTTCTATACGTTTACTATTTGCACGTATTTTGAGACTTCTATAAAGTATAGTTTCATAATATTTTTTTTTTAAAATTGAATAAAAGTTTAAACATGATACTTTTATTCAGAAAAAAATTTAAAAAATATTGTGGAGTTATGCTTTAAAGGAATATTGAAAAGCGTGCTGAAAAGTAATGCATAGAATTCAATGAGACAGGAGGAGTAGCTTTTTATTTGTAAACATACTAACGACATTCTACAGATTAAGTTTAATCTTTTCGTTTTAAACGTACATTTACTACATGTTTATATTCATTCATTAAATATAAAATAACGGGTAAGAAATATATAATATAATAATAGTTGATAGAATATTCACTCCTAAAAGTGAGTAAGCATTCGAAGTTTTTAATGTTATAGAGGGGGACATGGAGCTTGTTGGAGAGAAATTTTATCTCCATTTTTTCAAAATTTGACTCAAGAGCCTATATAAGAATATTGTTGGAATTTCTCTACAAACATTATAATTGCATGATGCATTAAAAAATTCTAGAAAATGACACGTGTCTCGCACGGGTTATTATGCTAGTTTTAGTTTATGAGTCATTTACAATTTAATTTAGGGATCACGTATTATTAACTATTGGAATAAAATGTTGTCAAATGTGATTTATCTTGGTTCACGTGGTTTGCGTGGCTATTGCGTGAGCCCGTAGGGTTTACTCAGTGCGCACCCAAAGGGTAGCGGCTGCGGGTTACCTACGATAAAAAACAAATTGATATGAAATTGAGTAAAACTAAAATATTAATATATATGATGATTTGATAAGGTTGACAACTATTTTAGAAATCTCTTGTTGGAGATGCTCTAATTAGGAGTGATATGCCACGTCATACCACATAACATTTTTGACATATTTTTTGGCAAACGCGTTGGAGATGCTCTAAAAAGCAAGTGCATGGTGTCCTAGTTTTCAATAGATATTATAAACACTGTCCAATCCATTGCTTTCCACTTTCTTTTTTTGGATGCCGTTATCATTTTTTTACATTACAAAAATTTCCAAAACTAGTAAAAAATTATAATATAAAATCAACTACATCCATTACTTTTCTCCGTATACTCACTCTATACATTAAATATTGATTGGTCCCACCTCCCACCGCTTTACTTATTTTTTTTATTTTTCAATATTAATTTATATTTTTTCTTAATCTTAATATTTAGAACATCATTTTGTTTAGCATAATAATTGCACAACTTGTGATTAACGTGTTATTGTACCAACATTAAGATAAACCTACCCGTGGTCAAAATATTAGGAAATTGTAAAACGTAAAAGCAAGAACATATTTTTCCATTAAAAATAGCTAAAAATAAAGCGATAACTATTAATAATATTTCTAGTAGGGGTGTATAGACGAATAGCTGAATCGTATTAACTGCTCGCACCATTCACATGCGGATAATCGCAAATACGAATTGCTTGCGGATGAAAATTTTAATAATCGTTTATTTACGGTTTATATGTGATTTTAAATTTTTATAAATCGTAAAATCACAATCACAATCGCAATCACAAAAAATATTTGTTATTAATTAGATTATATAGTATATAAACCGATAAGTAAACATATTTATTTTGTTAAAATTTTAAGAGTAAATTGCATATTGCATTCCTTTAGTTTGGGAAATTGGCACTTTTTAATACCACTTGTTTCAACAATTGCACTTTGCATCGCATACAAGTTTAGGCGTTGCACTTTACATCCTTTCCGTTAGTTTTTGCCGTTATCGTTAAATATGTTTGGGGTAAGAGAGTAATTTGACCATGTCTAATTGCACTTTGATCATTCAAGTTCAACAGATTTTTCATTTACACCTCTAAACAATTTTTTTTACAATTCTGACCTTCAACTAAAAAAATTGAACATTTAAACCAATTTAATAAAAATTTTAATATTCAAATTTTTGTATTTTTTTTTAAGAAATTATATTAGAATTTTTATAATATTCGTATCACAAAAGTTATATTCAAAGTTTAAAAAAAATATATATTTGAATTTACAAAAAAAATAAATTTGATTTTTTTTAAAAAATTATACTCGTATCATAATTTTTTTATAATTTTTTAAAAAAAATTAGTTCATATCATATTGAAAATTTTATAAAATTCATAAAATTAAATTCGTATAATATCAAATTTGTATCATATTCTAAATTAAGAAAACTGACAAGTTTTTTAATAATTTTTTAAAAAATGAACCTTTAGATTTCAATTTTTGACCCTCCAAACCATATTTTTTGGAAAATAGTATAAAATATTTAAAATTCGAATATAATTTTTATGATACGAATATTATAAAAATTTGAACATTTTTTTTAAATTATAAAAATTTGAATATTAAATTTTGTAATAAATTAGTTAAAATGTTTAATTTTTATTGTTGAATGTCAGAATTGTAAAAAAATTGATCAGATGTATAAATGAATAATCTATTGAACTTTAATGATCAAAGTGCAATTAGACTTGGTCAAATTATTTTTTTACCCCTGTCATATTTAACGGTAACGGCAAATACTAACGGAAGGGGTGTAAAGAGTAACGCCTAAATTTGTATGGATGCAAATTGCAATTGTTGAAACAAGTGGTAGTAAAATGCTAATGACCCAAATGAGATGGATGCAATATGCAATTTACTCAAATTTTAATAATTTAATTGTAATATATGTGAATTGTAATAATAATAATAATAATAATAATAATAAACATTAAAGTAAAATATATATTATGTGTTACTTTATGAAGAGAATTAGAACTAGAATAATATATTATTATTATTGTTTTAATTTAAGTTCTCAGAATTCTAATCATAGTACGCATATCAAGGCTATATATACTTCGAATATATTATATTGTATTGTGGGCTCAACGACAAAATCCTAGTAGTATTGAAACGTGCACTGGCTTGGTTCAATTTTGTCTTTCTGTGCTTTCAACGACTCATCAAGATCAGTACAAATACATAGTTTTTTTTGAGTAATTAGCTATTTAAATAAGGAGTGTTTATTGTATAGAGTAAAAATTTATTATCGAGATAAACTTATATAAAATTTCCTCGAACACCCATCATTATTTACAAGGTTTTGATTATTATTATTATTTTTATCTAATTTTTGATGTGTTGTAATTTTATCGATCATCTATTATAAATTCATTGTTACTAATTAATAGGTAATTCAAGAATTAAACTATTGGTAGTGTTTCAAAGATATATTTGTTTGTAGTATAAATAATCTTATATAAGTATTTTGTAATTTATATTTAACTGGTTCATCGAAAATTATGTCTAATATATTGATATTTTGGAATATCAGATGTGATTTGATTAAATCATATGAAGTCCTGATACAATTCTTTAATGTTATTATTATATTATTATTTTTGGTTGGTTTTCACGTGCTGATTAGTTTGTGTAAACTACTCGTGTGGCAGTGTAGTAATAAGCTAGTCAAACAACTAATTCACACAGGGTCTGGACTAATTATTATGCATATAAGTACTTGTAATATTAACTAACCATTGATAATCAGAGACACTAATAGCGTAAGTTTATTTATATAAATAATAGAGCATTAATCATAGTTAATATTTGTATTTGTTTTATTAGACCGAGAGCTGGGTTGAGAATATTTTAGTGCTCGTAATCGCTATTGAGGTACGGATTATGTCCCCTTTTTATTCGGCGCTACTCCTCTTGTCCATTATATTTATTTGATTCGTTATGTTCTACTTTCCGTTCATTCCGTAAATAATTGCTTTGACAGTTTTAACTTCCGAAAATTATTTTAAAAATTAATTTTGAAAATTTTAGATATTTGTTTATGCGGTTTTCAAAAATTATTTATGACACCCTCTACTTTGGAAATCTGAATTATTTTTCTTAGGTGGTTTTAAAATTTTGCGAGAATATTTTTATTTGACCCTTAGAGCGATATAGGGTATACCGAGTTAACCAGTTGTAGGGGTACTACAGCCATGTCATTGCGGCACCAGTGACATGACACTTCCGTGACAGTGTGATTGGTCACGGCGTATCCTTCTGTTAGCTCTTGGGAGGAGCTTTTGCGCATTTGATATTTGTTCAGGATACGTGGGTGCACCCAGAGTTTGATTTGTGATTTGATTTACGGTAACGTGGTATATGCCATGCACGTTATCCGTTTTGTTGCACTTATTAGGTACCCTATGATGTGTGTATTTGTATATGTCTGATCTCGGTATGAAATATCCTAACCCCTTAGCCATGCTTGTTTTTAAATTATTATTTTTTAACGTTGTATATGCCATGCACGTTATCCGTTCTGTTGCACGTATTAGGTACCATATGATGTGTGTATTTGTATTTGTTCTGATCTCGGTATGAAATATCCTAACCCCTCGTTGTTTTAGCCATGCTTGTTTTTAAAATTATTGTTTTATTTTAAACTGTGAAATCTTCATTTCTGATTTTTGTTTTATAAATTGTATTCCAAATCCGTTGTGACGCCCTCAATCTCGGGGTTAGGAAATGAGGACTCACACACCTCGATTCTAATAATAAAATATGCATAAACCCCGATTAACTCCTAACAGGATCAACAGGATAAAGTATGAGACAAGATTACAACTACCAATCACAGAATATAACTACAAACCCAAAATATTATTAAATAATCAATATCGATTCCGGCTGGGAACCGACATATAACCCATTGTATCTTTAAACACCACTTTCTAGGCGCGAGCTCACTCATAACCTGTACTATCTGCTCTGGCAACTGAAAGCCCTCAACACGATAGGGACCACCAGGTACGCTCTTACGAGCAGTGCGCCTAAGCCTGGCCATCTTCTTGCTTAACTGCCATGGTTAGATTAAGACAAAAGAATGAGTATAAAACTCAGCAAGTAACTAAATAGCAGTTCTACAATAACAATTCTCAATATGCTTTGAACAAACTAGGGCATTCTATTTTAGCTAATCTAGGTGGCAGATTTCCATATATTCATTTTTGTTTTCTTTGAGATAAGGAAAAGTATCCGAAGAATAGTTGGGCTTTCAAGAAACAAGGCTCGAAACAGGATGAAAGCCGACATTCAACACAAATCATTATAGGATCAAAGTAGATCTTTCGGTAGAGGAAAGCAACGGTATTTCAAGATATAGAATCATTCATATGATCAACAATTTCAGGAATCAGGGTTCTGAGCCTTAAGCTCCACAATAACATAATCAGCTCTTTTCAAAGCAGTATAAAACATTTTCATTTCCAGAAATCAATTTACTGAATAAAAGTTTCAGTTCCCTTTTTAAATAATCATTTAGAACCCATGATTGGATCACTTATCTTTCCATTTCATTATATACGGGTGATCAGCCCGTATCGACCTCCATTCCGGTCTTTAAGGTACCATTCGGCATAATTTCAGCCATAAATTGGACTAGTCCCACTAGCCTCTTACCATGACTGGACTAGTCCCACTAGCCTCTTACGTCTCAATCCAATCCATCAGGAATTCATTTGGAAAACCTTGAGTTGAAAAAACAAATAGGTTTTCTAAAATCCATTTTATCATTACCAAACATTTGAAATCATTCGGACTCTTTCAAGTCGAAACTCATTCTTAATTCAGATTTTAAAGAAACAAAGTTCAGGGAGTGAATCAAAGATACGCAAGGAACAATTCTCAAGGATTCTGCATCAAAGATAATAAGGTACTAAATTTGAAGGATCAGTAATAACTTAGGGATCATTAGGGCGATCAAGAGAAATAGGGTATCATTAACAGAGTTATCCAAGATAATTAAAGGTTCAATATGATTCATGGCATTATAGGAAACTGGAACAGAAAGGCAGATTATCAAAGGGTGAAATCAATAGGATTATCAATAACAGGTTATCAAGAACAAGGGTACTTCAAATCAATATCAGGGTTTCATAAAGCAAGGGTTTCATACTTTAACAGTTCAATACTCTACATGGTATGAACAACATTTCCTTTATAATCATTTACACAAGTAATCAGAGTTACTTGCCTGAAATTGCTTTCCTGAGGGTTGAACTACTGCCACCTAGTATACTTTTCCCTTTCCTAGCCCGAATGCCCTCACGCTCCGAATCTACAATAAAAACCAAAAATCTTAATTAGATTCCCAACTCTCGTTCCCGGAACGATCACTCTATACGATAACTCGATTATATCTTTGACTCGAGCATACGAATATGGCTTATACAAATAAGCACACAGCACAATCCTTTCTCATAGTTTTTATATCCTTATATTCCTAGCAATCAAAGCGTACTCGCTTGACCTAGGCTATTTCTCAAATCACACTAACACGACTCTTTTACGAGTACTAGACCCATTTACAACCAAACATTTACGTGCATACTATCACTTATATCAATCGACTTCATTCCCTTTTCTTTTATTCCTTAAATTCGAACCACATTATACAATCAACTAAATAATCCATAGATATTCACATATACGCATCCAATCATTTCATATTTGATTATCAAAAACCAAGTTTTGACCTTAAGTTCATATGGCCTATTTGGCCTAATTGCAAATACCACCATAAAATCAATCAAATACTTACTTTAATTCACATAAACACGTATTTCATTTAACAACCTTTAAAGAACCACTCTCCTTTCTTTTAATCATAGAAATCCGAACCATAATCATACATATACAATCAAATTTCTCAAAAATTACACCATACAACTTTAGTTCTAACATGATTCCACATTTAAACTAGCACCATTTTCTTGATCAACAACCATTTGAATCAAAACATACATACATGCTCACATGCAATTCAATTTCAACTTAGCACGATATCAAACACTTTATCTTTATCATGTAAGCCAACTAAGTTCCTTAACACAATTGATTTTTATCTAAATTACAACATACATCCATTCATTCATCAAATTAATCTATTTTAACTCAATTTCATTCGGCAATAACTCAAATTCACATCTCAAGGACAAATCATTGACATGCACATCTTGATCCTTTTTAAAACTAATATGCAATCACTTTTAGGCTATTCATACTTAGCATTTACCAAGATTATCTCACAAAAATCAATTCCCTTTCTTATTAACATAAAAATTCGAACCTAACTTAGCATGCATCAATAATTTCATTTCTTTTTCAAGCTAATAACAATCCATTATTACTTTAAACAAGTTTACTCAAATCAAACAACTTTAAAGATTAAGTCCATTCGGCCTTTTTCAAAAACAAGACATGCAACTTGATATTCTTACTCCTTGAATCACAAATCATCCTATTTCTTAACATCAAATCATTAAATCATGCAATTAACCATAATCAACTTGATTTCTTTTAAAATTATAATGGTCATTCGGCCTTTTTCAATCAAAACACCACATGCAAACATAAAGAATTGATCTTAAGGTTCTAGAGCTCAGTTTTTAACATCATAGCTCACCACCGGTTCACCGGAGTTCATCACCGGTGGCGGTGGCATCTCGGTGGTGCCCTCATTCGAGGGTGTCCAACCATGAGCCCCCGATTCCATCAATTACACAAAAAGAACTAACATGCACATCTTCTCTATCATTTGTTTACAAGGAATCAAGCTTAGCAAGATGACATCAACAACAAATAGCAAGAACCATGTGGTTCTCGGGTGAACACACACACCGAGCACCCACAACACACACACACATCGACATGCAAGTGGGTATACACACATGCACATACTTTTACCTACAAAAATGTGTTTAACAAGAAGATTTGGGAATGATTGATGTGTTTGATCAAAGAAAAGAGAGGTATACCGAGAGAGATTGAAGAAAGCCGAGAGAGAGAGTGAGAGGGTTCGAATGAGAGAAGGAGAGAAAAGAGAGAAGAGAGAAGTGATGTCACGGGAGCAAGAAGAAGAAAGAAAGGAAGGGAGTGAGGTTATATAGCACTCAAAAACAAGGGCACTTTGGTAAATTTCTAATTCCTTTTTCATTCTTACTTGTCCATCTTTTTACTAAAATAAAACAAAGACTAAATATAAAATATATCTCTCTCGGGAAGTCAAGAATTATTGAAAATGACATTTTTAACGCGTAGGGCTCGAAATTAGCTTTTTATCCATTACTCATAATAAGAAATTGAGCGAACGGTTGATTTTATATGAATTTCGCAAACTCGCTTTAATAAATACCTTTTCCACTTAAAATTGATTTAAAAATGCAAAGATCAATAATTAAATTCACTTATTATTTTTTAAATAGTCTCTTAGACCTCTACGAAGATAACAGAACAAATCCCATGTTTTTATCCATCTCAGGTGATTTTATAAAAATGCACGAAGGTTAAATAAACCCTTATTTAAATCAAATAACTCCATTAAATCCATAAAAATGTCACAGAGCACACAGTCATGCACACAGGCAAGCAATCACACATATACGATCATATAACGACTCAGGTCTGATTATAAAATATATCACTTTAAATCTTTATCCTCTTTTACGCGTACCGGGTCACGTTCAGCCTGACGGCCCGACGCTCAGCGTTTCGATTACGCTTCTCATTATCTTTGCCAATTAACACGTCTCTTAAGACGAAATACTTTATTCATTCACTTCACATATAATTCACATTTTATATTATTTAATTCCATATTAGGGCGGGTTCCGTTCTACCTGACGGCCCGACACCACAGCTCGACTTCTAAGCTGACTCTTTAAATTGGAACGTGTTTATCCACGCTCCTTAACTCTAGCATACAGATAAGACAAATAATCATCGCTTAATCACATAATCTCATCACATAACACATACTTTACTTTCTTAATTACGACGCAAAATTCTCGGTCGTTACATCCGTACTGGGCGTTTGGCTCATGCCGTATTCTTTTTCTGGAAGGTGCTTAGGGGGATCTGGGACTGTGTGATGGAGAGCTACCTCATTTATTGATTAGGATTTCATACTTTATCAGTATCTAGATTTAATTATTTAGAAATTTCAATATTTATATTATTGGTTTAGACAGTTTGGAGATTTAATAGTATTTTTGAAGATTTTTAGACTATTTAATTATTGTTTATAAATATATTAGTGCTTTTTTTGTAGGTTTATGGATTACTGATTATATGGCGAGGTTTATAAGGTTGGCTGGATTTGCTGGGACAGTTGCAGGGACTGCTGCACATCAGGCTGATAAATTTAAATGGGGGGTTGAAGTCTTATCTGAGGGGTTCCATAATCTCTTTTAAATTTGATAATGTAATAGAGGTGGCTGATGCAGCAAAGAATGTTGAGAAGAAGCGCATAGATTTCAGGACTTCCAGGTCTAACAATGGTAGCAAGAGGACTAGGGATGATCAGGGTTTTGTACAAGGTAGACAGTGGTATGGAGGTCAGAGTGGTCAGCAGGGATAGTGGCGCGGACAATATCAGAATAGGGGTTGTCAGTCATTCCATGGCCGGAATCAGTATGTTCGTCAGAATCAGAATCAACAATTTCAGCGACAGAAGCAGCCTAGGCAGTGGCAGAATCGTCAACAGGGGCAGAGCCGTTACTCAGTGTATGGGGGAAACCCCAATATGATTCCAGTGGCTCCTTGTGCTACATGTGGTGGACATCATCCAGGTAGAGCTTGTTACAGACAAACTGGGGCTTGTTTCTTGTGTGGTAGCATGTCCCATAGGGCAAAGGATTGTACAGTATCATGCAACACTGGTGGAGGAGGAGCTGGCGATGGTAGTGGCAGTCAACATAATCCTACAACCAGAGTGTTTGCATTGACTGCAAATCATGCAGCAACTAATTCAGGTACCATTTCATGAACACTTCTTGTTGGTAGACGTAATGCTTATGTGTTATTTGATACTGGTTCGCCCATTCTGTTGTGTCTTTATAATTTGTTCGTCATCTTGGCGTTGCACCTTCATTATTATATCTTCATATGTCTATTGCTACCCCGATGGGGAATTCTGTTATTATATCTGATGTATATCTAGAGTGTCTGATAGTTGTGGGAGATAGAAATTATAAGGTTAACTTGCTTCCAATGGAGATGCATGACTTTGACATTACCTTAAGCATGAACTGGTTGAGTGAACATCGTGCCATCATTGTTTGTCAAGGAAAGAGGGTGATCTTTGGGGATGCAGACGAACCATAATTTGTATACCAAGGATCTCAGCCGAAAGGGGAGGTTAAATTAACTTCTGTTTTAAAGCCGAGTAAATTGTTGTCTAAGGGTTGTGATGGCTACCTTGCTTTCGTGAAGGATACATCGAAGGATGAACCTCGCATCGAGGATTATCCAGTTGTCATGGAGTATGAAGATGTGTTCCCTGATGAGCTACCAGGTTTTCCACCAGATAAAGAGGTGGAGTTTACTATTGAACTAGTTCCAGATGCTAAGCCTATTTCTAAGGTGCCTTACCGGATGACACCACTTGAGTTGCAGGAATTGAAGGAGCAGTTGCAAGAGTTGCTGGATAGGGGATTTATCAGGCCAAGTGTATCTCCGTGGGGAGCTCCTGTATTGTTTGTGAAGAAGAAGGATGGTTTCACGAGATTGTGCATTGACTATAGGGAGTTGAATAAGGTGACTGTCAGAAATAGGTATCCTTTGCCACACATTGATGACTTGTTTGATCAGTTGCAAGGGGCGAAGTACTTTTCGAAGATAGATTTAAGATCTGGTTACCATCAGTTACGAGTTAGGGAGGAAGACATTTAAAAGACTGCATTTCGCACTCGTTATGGTCATTATGAGTTTTTCGTGATGTCCTTTGGGTTGACGAATGCACCAGCGGTATTTATGGATTTGATGAATTGGGTCTTTCATGATTATCTGGATAAATTCGTGGTGGTCTTCATCGATGATATCTTGATATACTCTAGGAGCAGAGAGGAGCATGAGGAGCATTTACGTACTGTACTTGAAATTTTGAGGGAGAAGAAGTTATTTGTGAAATTTTCCACGTGTGAATTCTGGTTGGAGGAAGTGGTATTATTGGGGAATATTGTGTCTGGTAGGGGCTGTGACGCCCTCAATCTTGGGGTTAGGAAATGAGGACTCACACACCTCTAATCTAATAATTAAATATGCATAAACCCCGATTAACTACTAACAGGATCAACAGGATAAAGTATGAGACAAGATCACAACTACCAATCACAAAATATAACTTACAAACCCAAAATATTATTAAATAAACAATATCGATTCCGGTTGGGAACCGAGAGATAACCCATTGTATCTTTATACACTTCTTTCTAGGCGCGAGCTCACTCATAAACACCACTACCTGCTCTGGTAACCGGTAGCCCTCAACACGGTAGGGACCACCAGATACGCTCTTACGAGCAGTGCGCCTAAGCCTGGCCATCTTCTTGCTTAACTGCCATGGTTAGATTAAGACAAAACAAATGAGTATAAAACTCAACAAGTAACTATATAGCAGTTCTACAATATCAAATCACAATATGCTTGAACAAACTAGGGCATTCTACTTTAATTAATCTAGGTGGCAGATTTCCATCTTTTTGGGATAAGGAAAGGTATCTGAAGAATAGTATGAGCTTTCAACGAACAAGGCTCGAAACAGGACAAAAGCCGACATTCATCACAAATCATTATAGGATCAAAATAGATCTTTCGATAGAGGAAAGCAACAGTATTTCAAGATATAAAATCAATCATATGATCAATAATTTCAAGAATCAGGGTTCTCGAGCTTTAAGCTCTACAATGACATATCAACTCTTTTCAAAGCAATATAAACCATTTTCAATTTCAAAAATCAATTTACTGAACAGAAGTTTCAGTTCCCTTTTTAAATAATCACTTAGAACCCTTGATTGGATCACTTCATCTTTCCATTTCATTATATACGGGTGATCAGCCCGTATCGACCTCCATTCCGGTCTTTAAGGTACCAATCGACATAATTTCAGCCTTAAACTGGACTAGTCCCACTAGCCTCTTACCATGACTGGACTAGTCCCACTAGCCTCTTAGGTCCCAATCCAATCCATCAGGAATTCTTTTGGAAAACCTTGAGTTGGAAAAACAAATAGGTTTTCTAAAATCCATTTTATCATTACCAAACATTTGAAATCATTCGGACTCTTTCAAGTCGAAACTCATTCTTAAATCAGATTTTTAAGGAAACAAAGTTCAGGGAGTGAATCAAAGATACGCAAGGAACAATTCACGAGAATTCTGTATCAAGGACAACAAGGCACTAATTTAGAAGGATCAGCATTGACTTAGGGATCAATAGGGTGATCAAGAGAAACAGGGTATCATTAAACAGGGTTAACAAGGAGAATCCAAAGGTTCAATATGATACATGGCTTAATAGGTACTTGAACAGAAAGACAGATTATCAAAGGGTGAAATCAATAGGATTATCAATAATAGGTTATCAAGAATAAGGGTACTTTAAATCAATATCAGGGTTTCATAAAATAAAGGTTTCATACTTTAACAGTTCAATACTCTACGGGGTATGAACAACATTCTTTTTATAATCATTTACACAAGTAATCAGAGTTACTTGCCTGGATTTGCTTTCCTGAAGGTTGAACTACTGCCACCTAGTAAATCCTTTCCTTTCCTAGTCTGAATGCCCTCACGCTCCGAATCTATAATAAAACCAAAAATCTTAATTAGATTCCCAACTCTCGTTCCCGGAACGATCACACTATACGATAACTTGATTATATCCTTGACTCGAGCATACGAATATAGCTTATACATATAAGCACATAGCACTTAGCACATAGCACATAGCATATTCCTTTCTCGTAGATTTTATATCCTTATATACTTAACAATCAAAGCGTACTCGCTTGACCTTGGCTATTTCTCAAATCACACTAACACGACTCTTTTACGAGTACAAGACCTATTCACAACCAAACATTTACGTTCATAACTATCACTTATATCCTTTAAAATCAATCAACTTAGTTCCCTTTTTCTTTTGTTCCTTAATTCGAACTACATATTATAATCAAGCAAACAAATTCATAAATATTTACTTATACATCTTCAATCATCCTTTTAATCATAAAAACCAAGCATTTTGACTTTCATTCCCTATGGCCTATTCGGCCTTATCACACAAGATTAACCAAATACTCACTTTAAAACACGTAACTCATTCAAAACTATTAAAGAATCGTTCTCCTTTCTTTAAATCATAAAAATTTGAACCAAATCATACATACATGCTCGCATGCAATTCAATTTCAACTTATCATTATATCAAACACTTTATTTTCATCAAGTAAGCCAACTAAGTTTCTTAACACAATCGATTTTCACCTAAATCAGAACATGCATCCATTTATTCATCAAATTAGTCCCTTTTAACTCAATTCCCATTCGGCAAAAACTCAAATTTACATCTCAAGGACAAATCAATGACATGCATATCTTGATCCTCTTTAAAACTAGCATGCAATCACTTTTAGGCCATATAAACTTAATGTTTGCCAAGATTATCTCACAAAAATCAATTTCCTTTCTTATTAACACAAAAATTCGAACCTAAACTTAGCATGCAATAACAATTTCATTCTTTTTTTAATCTAACAACGATCCATCATCATTTTAAACAAGTTAATCAAATCAACAACTTTAAAGATCAAAACCATTCGGGTTTTTCAAAAACAAAACATGCAACTTGATATCCTTAATCTTTGAATCACAAATCAACCTATATTTCAACATCAAATCAATAACTCATGCATTTCAATATAATCAACTTCATTTCTTAAAATAGTAAGGGCCATTCGGCCTTTTAATCAAAATACCACATGCAAACACAAATATTTGATTTTAAGGTTCTAGAGCTCAGTTTTTTTAACATCATAGCTCACCACCGGTTCACCGGAGTTCATCACCGGTGGCGGTGGCATCTCGGTGGTGCCCCCATTCGGGGGTTTCCAACCATCAACCACCCATTTACACAAGTAAGACACACATGCAACACACATCCTTATTCAAAACACAAACCCCTTTTTGTTTTCATGAAAGCCGAACTCAAAAACCACCAAACTCAACTTTGATCTCTCCCAAAAACATAAAAATAGCTACATGCATGAATGAATACAAGTGGATATCTCTATTTCTCACACAATCAGGGTTCTATACCCGAAAATGAGTGAAGAACAAGTGAGAGAGAGTGAAGAGAGAGAGAGTACCGAGAGGGAGAGAAAAATCCGAGAGAGAGAGAGAGAGAACGAAATGAGAGAAAAGAGAGAATGAAGAGAAGGGCTCGGGAAGAAAAGAAACAAAAAAGGAGGTGGGGTGATTTTATATTACCAAGGGAGGGTAATATGGTAATTAAGTTATTATTTAATTTGATTCTCTTTTTATCCTTAAAAGAAAATAGAGTTAATCTGCAAATGCTTCTCTCGGAAAGATGAAATTATCTTGAATAAAAATCTTTAACACGTAGATCTCGAAATTAGCTTTCCAACCATTACTCATAATGAATTTTTGAGCGAACGATTGATTTTATATGAATTTCACAAACTTGCTTTAATAAATACATTTTTCACATAAAATCAATTTAAAAATGCAAAGACCAACAATTAAATGCACTCATCATTTTTAAAAAGTCTCTAGGACCTTTACGAAGATAACAGAACAAATCCCATGTTTTTATCTTTCTCGGATGATTTTATAAAAATGCGCGAAGGTTAATTAAATCTTTATTTAAATCACATAATTCCTTTAAAATTCACAAAATTGACACAGAACACATAGTCATGAACTCAGTCAAACAATCACACATATACAGTCACATAACGACTCAGGTCTGATCATAGAACTTATCCCTCTTTAATCTTTATCCTCTTTTAAGCGTACCGGGTCACGTTCAACTTGACGGCCCGACGCTCAGCGTTTCAATTACGCTTCTCAACATCTTTACCAATCAACACGTCACTTAGGACGAAATACTTTATTTACTCATTCATTCATTCAATCACATAATTCACATTTTATATTCTTTAACTCCATATTAGGACGGGTTCCGTTCTACCTGACGGCCCGACACCACAGCTTATCTTTTAAGCTGACTCTTTAAATTGGAACATTTTTATCCACGCTCCTAAACTCTAGTATACAGATAAGACAAATAATCATCACTTAATCACATAATTATAATCACATCACATAACACATTCTTTATTTACTTAATTACGACATAAAATTCTCAGTCGTCATAATCTACCCTCCTTAAAAGGATTCTGTCCCCAAAATCTAATCTAAGCAAATAGATGGGGATACTTTTCTTTCATTTCGCTTTCTAATTCCCAAGTCGATTCCTCGACTAGTAGATTTCTCCACAACACTCTAACTAGAGGTACAACTTTATTTCTAAGTGTCCTTTCTTTTCGATCCAAAATTCGCACCGGTTGTTCCATATAGGACAAATCTGGTTGGATTTCCACTGGTTCCAACTCGATCACATGGCTCGCATCAGTATTATACTTCTTCAGGAGAGATACATGAAACACATTGTGCAGATATTGCATTTGCGGCGGCAGCGCCAATTCATATGCCATTTTCCCAACTTGTCGCAATACTTCAAATGGTCCAATGTACCTGGACTCAGCTTTTCTTTCTTTCCAAATCGAGTTAAACCTTTCCAAGGAGATATCTTCAACAAGACTTTGTCTCCAGTTTCGAATTGCACATCTTTCTGCTCTTGATTCGCGTACTTTGCCTGTCGGTCTTGAGCTGCAATTAATCTCTTTTGAATCATTTCAACCTTTTCTTTCGTTTGCTGAACTAGCTCTGGGCCAATAATCTTGCGCTCACCAACTTCATCCCAATAAGTAGGGGATCTACACTTTCTTCCATACAACGCTTCATAAGGCGGTATGCCAATACTCGCGTGATAACTGTTGTTGTAGGAAAACTCAATTAAGGGCAAATGATCATCCCAATTTCCTTTGAAATCTATTGCACAGGTTCGCAACATATCTTCAATCGTCTGAATTGTCCTTTCACTTTGTCCGTCTGTCTGCGGATGATATGCCGTACTCATTTTCAATTTCGTTCCCAAATGATCATGGAATTATCGCCAAAATCTCGAATTAAACCTTGGATCTCTATCAGACACGATAGATACAGGAACTCCATGACGCATCACGATCTCATCCAGATACAATTTGACCAACTTCTCTAATGAAAACCTTTCGTTTATCGGCAAGAAATGTGCTGACTTTGTCAACCGATCGATTACCACCCAAATCGCATCATGATTTGACTTGGTTTTAGGTAATCCTACCACGAAATCCATCGCTATATGTTCCCATTTCCATTCGGGTATGTCCAGTGGCTGAAGCAATCCGCTTGGCCTTTGATGTTCCGCTTTAACTCTTTGGCACGTGTAACATTTACTTATCCATTCCGCAATTTCCTTTTTCATGTTTGGCCACCAATACTTTTAAATCCTGGTACATCTTTGTACTCCCAGGGTGAATTGAAAATCTCGAGTTATGCGCTTCTTGCAAAATCTCGTGCTTTAGTTCCACGACATTAGGTATCCAAATACGTGAGTTAATATGGTATATCCCTTTTCCATCCTTTTGAGCTTTAATTTCTTCTCCCGTCAACTTATCCTTTTCGCGACTCATCATTTGCTCTTGACAGCATCGAATCTTTTCCAAAATTTCAAGTTGAAACAGCATTGCATGCATAGCCTCACCTCCATATTATGGAGTCTGCACCTCTATTTCCATCTTATCAAAGTCTTTGATTATTCTTCCGATGACGTTAACATATTCAACCTTTCCTTTCGACTTAAAGCATCAGCTACCACATTTGCCTTTCCAGGATGATAGTTCATCGCACAATCATAATCTTTGATCAATTCCAACCACCTTCTTTGTCGCATATTCAATTCTTTCTGAGTAAAGATATACTTTAAACTTTTATGATCCGTGTAAATCTCGCACTTTTCCCCGTACAAATAATGCCTCCAAATCTTAAGGACAAACACAATTGCTGCCAATTCCAAATCGTGCGTTGGATACTTCTGCTCGTGCGGCTTAAGTTGCCTTGACGCATATGCTATTACCTTCCCCTGTTGCATTAACACGCATCCAAGTCCTTTATATGAAGCATCACTGAATATCACAAATTCCCCTTTATCATCTGGTAATACCAACACTAGGGCAGTTACCAATCTCTTCTTTAACTCTTGAAAACTTTCCTCGCACTCTTCTGTCCAAACAAACTTCTCGTTCTTCCTCGTCAACTTTGTCAACGGAACGGTAATCTTTGAGAAATCTTGCACAAATCTTCTATAGTATCCGGCTAATCCCAGAAAACTTCTGACTTCCGTCAGAGTCTTGGGTCTTTCCCAATTCATTACAGCTTCTATCTTGGCTGGGTCCACTTTAATTCCTTCTTTATTGACTACATGACCAAGAAATTGCACTTCCTTTAGCCAAAATTCACACTTTGAAAACTTCGCATGCAGCTTCTCTTTTCGCAGAATTTCCAAGGAAACTCTCAAATGCTCCTTATGATCTTCTTCCGTCTTGGAGTAAATCAGTATATCGTCGATAAACACAATCACGAACTTGTCCAAATACTGCTTGAACACTCTGTTCATAAGATCCATAAATGCAGCTGGCGCATTCGTTAAGCCAAACACCATTACCAAAAACTCATAATATCCGTATCTTGTTCGAAACGTTGTCTTGTGTATATCTTCCGCTATGATCTTTAACTGATGATACCCAGATCTTAAATCAATCTTTGAGAAACACGAAGCTCCTTTTAATTGGTCAAACAAGTCATCGATCCGCGGTAGAGGATACTTATTCTTGATCGTCAACTTATTCAGCTCACGGTAATCGATGCACAATCGCATACTTCCATCCTTTTTCTTTACAAATAACACCGGTGCACCCCACGGGGATACACTCGGTCGGATCACTCCTTTGTCCAACAATTCTTGCAACTGAGCTGCCAATTCCTTCATTTCGACCGGCGCCATGTGATAGGAAGCTTTCGACACTGGTTCCGTACTAGAAGCCAAGTCAATCGTAAACTCGATCTCTCTGTCTGGAGGTAGTCCAGGCAATTCAACAGGAAACACATCCGGAAAATCTCTTACTATCGGAATATCATCGATCTTTACAGATTCTTTCTTCACGTCCATGACATGAGCCAAATAAACTTCACATCCTTGACGTATTAATCTTCTTGCCTCAATAGCCGTTAGAAATTTCTTCTCTTGCCTCTTTCCTTTAAATATCACTTCCTCACCATCCTTGGTTCTTAACTTCGCCTTCTTACTTTTACATTCTATTTGCGCCTCATGGTTTGACAACCAATCCATTCCTAGTATAACCTCAAATTCTCCTAACTTAAAAGGAATTAAGTCAGCAGAAAAGTGCCGACCTTCTATAGACACATCACAATCAGGACAAATCTTATTAACAACAACTTTCTCTTGATTTGCTACCTCTATAATCAAATTAGGCTATAGAGGGTATGCAACGCAATTTACTTTATAAAGAATACTTTCAAAGATAAAAGATCTAGTTGCCCCAGAATCCATCAAAACTTTTACTTCTACTGAGTTTATAACAAGCATACATGCTACCACATCCACATCTTGCACCGCATCTTTCATTGTCATGTTAAAGGTTCTAGCTCTGGGTTGAGCTGATGGTGCTGGGAGAGACGGCGGTCCAGCAATTCTGAGAACATTAGCATTCTGCACAGGCTCCTTGCAATTCCTAGCCATATGACCCACTTTGCCACACTTGAAACAAGCCAAATCAGGCTTCCTTACTCTATTTGAACATTCTGAAGAATAATGCCCCTTTTGGTTGCACTTAAAACATGTTATGTCCAGCTTATTACACCTCCCCGGGTGTCTCTTTCCACAGTTCCTGCATTCTTGCATCTGGGGTCTGCTATCCTTTCCCGGTTGTCCAGCTTTCTGGAAATGGTTCTTCTGGGCTCCATTCCCGGGTCTAAACTTCTGGAACTTTTGGTTCTGACCTCCACCATTCTTCCCAAACTTCCCTCTGAACTTTGAGCTTCCTTGCTCTTGCTCAGAGCTTTCAAACTTCCTCTTTCTTACTTCATTTTCTCTTCGAGCAGCTTCCCGCTCACCTTCCACTATCATTGCTTTCTGAACTAAAGCAGCATAGTTCTTGATCTCCAGCATTGCTATTTAACTCCTAATCCACGGCTTGAGTCCCTGTTGGAACCTCTTAGCCTTCTTCGCTTCCGTATTCACGTACTCAGGTACGAACCTTGACAATTCCGAAAGCTTCACCTCATATTCTGCTACCGACATTTCTTCCTGCCTAAGATCCAGAAATTTCATCTCCAATTGATCTTGCATATAACTTGTCAAAAACTTTTCCAGAAACATCTCGGTGAACTTCTCCCAAGATAAGTCTTTGCCTTCCAACAACGCCTTAGAAGACTCCCACCAGAAACTTGTTTCATCTTTCAAATAATAACTTGCATACTGAGCTTTCTTATCATCTTTAACTTCTGCTAACTCAAAGGCTTTTTCCATCTCTCTCAACCACGACTACGCTTTAATTGGGTCTGGAAAACCTAAGAACTCTGGGGGATGAACGGATTGAAAGTGCTTGAAATTTCCAACTTTTGGGGCCACAGGTTGTTGCAAAAGCTGAGCAAGTCTGCTCATCATAGTGGTTTCTGGGTTTATTTCTGGGTCTTGGGTGGGAATTTCTTCTTCTTGGTGATCTGGTGAGTTGGCCATTTCTTACAAACCTGATTGAGCAATTATTTAGCAATACGATAGCATGGCGTGAATATATTTAACAACAGTTTCTATGAAATCTCTTTTGTGGGTTTTAAGTTTTACCCAATTTGCACATGCAATCCTATTACTACATAATTCCTCCTAGCAGTATTGTTTTATCATGGCACGGAATAGGGTTTTATGATCTTTAAACATGGTTATACAAAAACATGGTTGTATTAAAACATGGCATTGAGAACAGTTTATAAGATAATCAAGGTGCACAATGGAAAGCAATGACAATAGAATTATTTAATCAAAGTGTACATAGAGAATATTCTGGGTATTAAGGTTCTGAAACAAGGTACAATAAATAGCAGGGTTAAACAGAGGAAAAACTGGAAAACAACCCCTATCTACCCCTAACTTCCAACCACTACTACTACTACTACTACACTGGTCTGAAATACAACAAAATAATATTATATATATATATATTATAATATTATAATATTATAATGTGTAATATATAAAATTTTAATATTATATATAATTAATATATATATATATAATAATTCGGGTTTTTTCGGATTTCGGGTTCGGATCGGGTTCGGATAGAGTTTCATATTTCGGATCGGGTTTCGGATCGGGTTTCGGATCGGTATACCTAATATCCAAATCCAAATCCATAAATTTTCGGGTTTAAAAATTAAATCCATATCCAAATCCAAAAAATCGGGTTCGGTAAATCCAAAATTTCGGGTTTCGGATCGGGTATCCGTCGGATCAGATTATTTTGCCATCCCTATAATTACGTATTTGTAGGATATTAAACTCAAGTTTAGAGTATCTGACAAAAAGAGCTCAAGTTTAGAGTAAAATTAATTAAGTTGAGTATCAAAATTTGAAAATTTTGATACTTTAATAAAGTGTATAGATTCTGTTATCAGTAAATGTTTTCAAGTAATATACTCTAACTTTATTAGCTTGCATTAATTTAGTGATATATAGTCTAATTCCACGTGGGTTTATGGCGATGAGATAAGTTTCACAGCTACCTTACTGGCAATTTCAATGACATCATAAGGCCATAGACCGTCCAGGTTTCCCCTTCCAATAAGAATGCTTACACGCGATATATTACAAGTTGAAGGGCCTACGCCTCCCAAAGGAAAGTCCATGCTCTCGGGAGTCGTAGGCCCCTAGCATCCCAGGCCAAGAACCGTAGACGTTATTTTCGTAGGCCAATGATACCATTTTACAATCTTATTTTTTAAATTTCATACGTGTCATTCACCTTCTAATCTTCTATGTGTCCCAGTAGCTTATAACAGTCATTTAATTATTAGGTTAGAAGACAGTTGACTAGTGGTAGGGAGATAAAAAGGAAAAAGAGAAAAAAGAAGGGACACACAGAGAGGAGACGACAAAAACACACAATTCCTACTGAACTAATCAAAAACCATAATAACAGGTAGGTATCAGGTGTGTTTAAGGTGTATATGAATATCGATATTGGACAATCAATGGGTGTGTGATCTAAATTTCCCATATTTCCCAAAAGTAAATGAGTAATTTTATTTCAAGTGTCCCTAATTTTCTCATTGTTTAGCATTCTATTTTAAGATTTATGCGTATTCACTGTACATGTGAAGTTTATTTATAAATGAATGATGAATGATATTTCTGCATATGTTGTTATACTTGTTTCCTCGCTGAAATCGGGGAATAAAGAAACTTAAATAGACTTAACTAGTTGATTATAAATTTTTTCGTATAAATAACCTATTTGCAAGTTGGATGTCACAGAGAAATAGTCATTTAACCCATTTAATTTATAATTTTTTTTATGAGAAAATCATTGTAAATGAATTTTAAAAATTAAAATATTTTGTGTACAAAATAATTTTATAGTGATACTCATTCTCATTCGGTTGAATCACTGATTTTTTTCCTTTATATAAAAAGTCTGATATAACCCTAATCTAACCCCTAAATCTTAACATGGGTAATTTCATACTAATATCAGTAGCAAATGAACATGACAAACAAATGGACCGACCAATTAAAAGCGTACAAAAATGATGACAGGCGCGTGTGGCCAAATCGAAAATAAAATCTACAACATTCTGTAAGTTTTATTTTCTCAGCGAACCGATAGAATATATTGACAAAAATAACACCGTTTTTAAGCGGAGCCGATGATGTGAAAGTTTGGGCCTATATTCATTTGGAACCTAATATCGGTAGGTTTTCGTTTCGTATGCCGAACATGGTCAGAATTGGTTAACCAGAAATGATCTGTTTTTTATTGTTTAAAAATTGGGGTGCCATCACAAATAAAAATATGGTAAGAAATTAACCCAAAAAGACCTCATTAGGTAATTATTTGTCAAGTTATATCATTATTATTTTTCATTGTGTGTATCAACAGACATAATAGATTTGATATAAATAAATGCTAAATTAGTAAATTGAAATTACCTTTTTTATATGTATTGATAGCCTATAATAATATAGGCCCAATAACAAAGGCCCAGGGCCCAATTACAAGAGTCCAGGGAGTACTCAGCTGGGGCCCAGGACACGTGGCAACATCACCACCGTCCAGGTGCCCGGGATCCAGAACGTTCATACGGTCCGGATCCAGTAGTACTCTGACGCATCACAAGCGTCCAGATGCCCTACAGTCCAAAAGGCAAACCTACGGTCCAGATTAAAAGGGGCAAACCCCTAAACCCTAGTAGGAGGCCTATAAAAGGTAGGACAGAAGGAAGGTTACAGGGTACAATCTCACATACTCTCTCTCCCACACATACTTACGCATACATACATATACACACATACACACCGTAAACATACTCGCATAATTCCCATTTTGCCTCTCTTCTCCTTAAAAACCTTCTCTCATTCTCACGCCGGAGGTGCCGCGGGGACGCCACCCCCCTCCGGTTCTGTTTTGTAGGTTCCCACCCTACAGCTGCACCGCACGCCACCGCCGTTTCCGTCCAAAAGGAGCTTGAATTCGGGCCCAGCAAGGAGAGGGTTCCGGGATGATTTGGGATTATCATTGGCGCTAGAAGGAGGGGTCGAACCTCCGTCCAGTGGTGTTCATATCCGCAACTTCCACCATACCCAGTAACTTGGAATACCATCCCTCAGTAAGAATGCCACTCCCAATCTCTTAGATCTATTTTTTACAAATTATATTACTGTGAGTTTCTGGTACTGTTGAATAACCGTGTCTACAAGAAAGAGCAAAGCGGCCGTTTCTACTTCTCTCCTTCCACCTCTACCCCAACCTAGGGATGGAGATATGGAAGATCTGGATGAAGGGCCCCCCATAACCCAGACTCCATCTCAAAATCTCCAACCAGGAGACTAGAGAATAGTCATCGAGAAAGCTGCCTATAAGCACACTGGGACTTCCACCAACCCCTGGGGAAACATGACCCCGGATCAGATACAGGCGGCGATGGACCTGTGGAAGGAAAAACATAATGCCGAACCTGAGACCCGCCCAGGGGATCAGCGTGAACGGTCCGGAGAATCCTGGGGTTCCGTCTTTGATCGGATTGTAAAGAATTTAAAGAAACCACCAGAGGATGCCAGGGATGAGATAAAGAGAGCTGCCCTCCGAGAGAGGATCCGGAAGGAAGAAGAAGCCAAAGCTCATGAAGCTATCGAAAAGAGAGTCTGGGAGGAAGAGGCAAAGCTAAAAAGAAAGGCACACCGGATTCATGTTTCTTCCGATTCGGAGCCGGAAAATGAATCTAAGCAAGAACAAATGGCTCGGGTCTTTCGGGATCTCAAAAGAAAAGTAGAATGCGATATGGAAGTGGGTGCGGTAGCCACCCCGTTCACCAAGAAGTTGGAATCAACCCCCAGAGAATCGGGCCTGAAGCACTTCAATTTTGACTCTTTCGATGGGCTGGCTGACCCCGAGGAGCATCTGAACTATTTCGAGCAAATCTCTAATATTTATGATTATAGTGACCTAACCAGATGCTGATTCTTCGCGTCAGCATTAAAGGGGGGAGCTCAGAAATGGTTCAGCCGCATTCCATCCCGGAGTGTGGACGCCTGGAAAGACTTCCGCGAGATATTTTTGAAAAGATTCAGGGCCAACCGGATGAACGAGCTGCAAATGTGTCATTTGGAAACAATCCAGCAAAGAAGCAAGGAGTCCCTCCCGGAATTCATCAAAAGATTCCAGGAAGCAGTTAACCAACTCTCCAACTTGGAAGAAAAAGAGGCAGTGAACATTTTCCGAAGGAACTTGCACCCGATATCCTGTGAAGGCTATGTTAAAGACTTGATTCATAGAGAGCCCCAGAGCCTAGCATTAGCATACACATTGGCATCAAAGTTTATAAAGGAAAATGATTTCCTCAAGTCAATGAAGATGAATAGAAGAATACATGATGATGATGAATCTCCGGAGCGACGCTCATCGCCCGGAGAGATAAAAGATACAAGCTTGACAGGCAAGCCAACTACATTCAGCAGTCTCGAGGAACCCCACCCCGGGAGACATATGCCGAATCAAGAAAGAATGAAAGGAAACCCAAGACCAAGAAAGAACCCAAGCCGGAACCGGAGTGGACACCCCTCAACAGGCCCCGGGTCGACATTTTGCAGGAAGTTAAGGGCAAACCTTTTTATTATCCGCCAAAACCCTTGTTGGCGCCCCCTGAGAACAGAGCACGGGACAAACATTGTGGCTATCACGAGGATCATGGCCACACCACTGAAAACTGTTTCTCCCTCAAGATGTTCATAGAAGACCAGATCAAGAAGGGAAACATGAACCAGTATCTCCAAAGGGGGTCAAACGACAAGGACAGGGCCCCGGGAAGAGGCAAAAATGTGGTAAATGTTATTTTTGGAGGCACAGCTTCTCCACCTCGGAGCCCGGACCGGGAGAATGATGTGATGATGATCCAGGCTCTGGATGATGAGCCGATCTACTTCTCTTATTCTGATTATGAGGGACTCGATCCGGACCACAACTTGGCATTGGTGGTGACCCTTGATGTCACAAATAACGAGGTAAAAAGAATTTTAGTTGACAATGGTTCCTCTGCTAATATTGTATTCGAGCACACACTTAATAGGATGGAGCTCGGCCACCTCCGAATGGACCCCTGTCTTGAAGATCCCTTGTACGGATTTGGGAACACAATGATTCCAATCCGGGGCATCATTTATCTCCCCATTATCTTTGGAGCCGCACCCCGGCAGGTCTCTCATATGATGAAGTTCTATGTGATAAGCGCAACCTCCTCATACAACATGATCCTTGGAAGGCCCACTATCACCAAGCTCAGGGCAATCCCCTCAACTATTCACTTAAAACTCAAATTCCCCACCCCGGGAGGCGTTGGAGAATTGAAAGGAGACAGGGAGATGGCAGGGAGATGCTATGGTCAAGCCCTGGTCATGGCAGAAACGGAACCGTAAAACCGGAAGAAGATAATGTCCCTACCCAAGGGACAAAGCAGAAAGAAGCATCGAGAACACCTTAGTAAAAGGGCCCGCTTGGATGTGAATATGATTGAAGACTCCGAATACAGCGTAACCAACGCTGATGCCCGAATTCAGAAATTTGTAGAGAGCAAGGATAAGACAAAGGTAGAGCCTGCCCAACAGACAATCGAGGTAGATTTGGAACCCGGGAACCCCACCCGGAAAATCAAAATCGGCAAAGGCCTGGAAACCACATTCCAGAAGGAACTTATCGATCTACAAAAGGAATACGCTGATGTGTTCGCTTGGTCCCCGGAAGACATGCCGGGGATTGATGAATCTGTGGCCATGCACAGCCTGGATGTAGATCCAAAGCAAAAACCAATCAAGCAAAAAAGAAGGAACTTTGCCCCTGAGAGACAGCAGGCAATCGACCAAGAAGTTGAAAAGTTGTTAAAGGCGGACATAATCTGTGAAATTAAGTATCCGGATTGGCTAGAAAATGTTGTGCTGGTCAAGAAACCCAATGGAAAATGGCGAATGTGCGTGGATTGTACAAGCCTCAATTCAGCGTGTCCTAAAGACTCCTACCCCCTGCCCAACATTGACCAGCTGATAGACGTAACTTCGGGCCATGTAATGCTAAGCTTCATGGATGCTTTCTCGGGATAAAACCAGGTCAAGATGAATTCGGCAGACATCGCGAAGACGACATTCATTACACACCGGGCTGTCTACGCTTTTGTTATGATGCCATTTGGGTTAATCAAAGCCGGGGCAACATACCAAAAAATGATGAATACCATCTTCAAAAATCAGCCGAGCAGGAACATGGAATCTTATGTTGACGATATGATCTCTAAGTCGGTCACAATCCTAGAGCACGTCCAGGACCTCAGGAAGTGTTTCGACAATTTGAGGAAGTATAACATGAAGCTGAACCCAGAGAAATGCGCATTCGGGGTCCCCTCCGGGAAGTTTCTTGGTTTTCTGGTCAGTGAACGAGGAATAGAAGCCAACCCGGAGAAGATCAAATCTCTAATGGAAATGACAGTCCCCCAGACTCAAAAGGACATTCAAAAGCTTGCAGGATGTTTAGCAGCCCTTCGAAGATTTATCCCAAATTGGCAGAAAAATGCCTGCCTTTCTTTGAGCGGTTAAAAGGAGCCCAGAACAGAAAACTAATCAACTGGACCCCGGATTGCCAAACAGCGTTTGAGGAAGTCAAGCGACATCTGATGAACCCGCCTATTCTGTCAAAAGCAAATCCCGGAGAGCCTCTTTATCTCTACATTGTAGCCGGGGAAAGAGCGGTATCTTCTGCACTCATCCGGAAGGAAAATGGTTCACAGAGCCCGGTATACCATGTAAGTCAAGTCCTGAAAGACACTGAAACCCGGTACCCAAACTTGGAAAAATTCGCACTGGCTCTTGTGCACTCGAGCAGGAAGCTAAGGCAATACTTCCAAGGCCGGGAAATCAGGATAATCACTAATCAACCGCTTCGCAAAATCATCCATAAGCCAGATGCCTCCGGGAGATTAGTCAATTGGGCAATTGAATTGAGCCAATTCAATATCAAATTTATTCCGAGGACAACTATAAAAGCCCAGGCGTTGGACGAATTCGTCATGGAATGCACCTTTTCGGAAGTCCCGGAGACACCTAAACACCAATCCGGAAAAGAGAAAGAGGCTGGAAACCGAGATTCTTGGACATTACATGTCGATGGTTTGGCTACAGCCGAAAGGTCCGGAGCCGGCCTGATCCTTTCCAGCCCAGGTGGATTCACAATCCAGCAGGTCATAACCTTCGCCTTCAAAGCAACAAACAACGAGGCCGAATATGAAGCTCTCCTCTACGGACTCAGGTTAGCCAGATCCCTTGGAGTAAGGAGTTTAACCATTTATAGTGATTCTCAGATTGTGGTAAGGCAAACCAATGGTGAATATATTGCAAAAGATCCCAAAGTGGCCCAGTATCAGGAGATGGTTAGGGCAATCCTTGAAATAATCCCGGACTCAACCATCTTGTAGATAAACAGAGAGGAAAATGCGAAAGCAGACGAACTGTCCAGGCTCGTCTAGAATACTTCAGATTTCAGCAACTCGGTTTACTTCGAGGAGCTCGGAGCCCCCAGCACCGATCGGCCCGAGGTATTATGTATTAGTAGCCCGGACAACTGGATGACTCCTTACATAGCCTATCTTAAGGACGACACCCTTCTGGAAGACCAGAACAAAGCACAGTACCTCAAGTATAAGGCTGCCCGCTTCTTTCTGGAAGTGCGTTGATCCGGATGAGGCAGATTATTTGCTCAGAGAGGTACACGAGGGAATCTTCGGGGATCATTTAGCTGCTAAAGCTCTAGCCTACAAGGTCATTAGACAAGGCTACTATTGGCCCACAATCCACGCTGATTCAGTTGCCTATGTGAAGAAATGCAGCAAGTGCCAAAAGTTCACCAATGTGCCGAAGTAAGGTTCAAGCCTCCCCGGGTCTGTTCTCTCCCCGATCCTATTCGTTGTCTGGGGAATTGACATCATGGGTCCTTTCCCTCAAGCAAAAGGGGATCTTCATTATGTGCTGGTGGGAATAGATTATATGACTAAGTGGGTAGAAGCCAAGGCTATGAGAACCATCAATCAGTAGGACTATATCAAATTTGTGGATGCGATTGTGATGAGGTTCGGGATCCCAATGGTTTTAATCTCGGACAACGGGCCGCATTTCATGGGTTTGAATTTCGAAGCCTATCTCAAAGAGCTCGGGATAAGGCACAAAAAAGCATATATGGCCCATCCACAAGGAAATGGACAGGTCGAGGTCACAAACAGAACCATACTCTGAGGTTTGGAAAAGAGATTGGAAGATTCTAAAAAGAACTGGCCGGATGAACTCCCGAAGGTTTTATGGTCCTACAGAACTACCTCCCGGACGGGAACCGGTGAGACTCCATTCAAGCTCGCATATGGTACCAAGGCCCGGTTACCAGTGGAAACCGGATCCCCCTCTCATAGAGTGGTCAACTTTGACGGGTCTCCAACATAGAAGGCCTCAGAACTAACCTCGAACTCTTGGATGAAGTAAGAGACCGGGATGTAGAAAAAATGGAAAGCTACAAGAAAAAAACAAAGCTTTACTTTGCGAAGAAGGCCAAGATAAGAGAATATGTGGTGGGAGATCTAGTACTCCGGGACACCGAAGCCTCGGACCCAGCTAACTAAGGGAAACTGCAGCCGAACTGGGAAGGCCCCTACATAGTCAAGGAAGTGCTCCGTCCGGGAACTTACAAGCTGTACTACCTCAGTGGGACCGAGGTCCCCAACACCTGGCACGGAACCCGGCTAAGGAAATTCTACCAGTAAGAGAAAGGTGCACATTCTGGGAACACCTCTACATTTATACTATGATATTTTGATGTAAACAATATTCCCATTCACCCAAGAATGTAATTTTTGCTTTCGATACGAATGAAAAACTCTAATTTATGCGTTCCATAATTTGAATCAGTTTCATTATGTTGCTTATTTATCTGCCATCAGAATCAAAAACACAACCCATATGTACTTTGAAAATTTCTATCAAATGGAAACTTACCCCTGCCCGGGGTCCAATAAAAGCTCAACCCATGAGTAATAAATTTTCTACAAGTTAAATATTTTTACCCCACCCCGGGGTCTGCAAAAACACAACCCATGTGTACTTGTAAATTTCTATCAATTGGAAATTTACTCCTACCCGGGGTTCTATAAAAACTCAACCCATGAGTACTTATAATTTACCCCGACCAGGGGTCTGCAAAGACACACCCCATGTTTTGTACTTGGAAAATGTCCTAATTTCTAAAGTTAGAAATTCACATATACAAGTCACTAGCGAAGGAAAGAAAAGCACAATCATATTAAATAACCCCGGGGAAACACACCCCGGGGGGGCAAATCCAAGTCATTTAAATTACAGACAAATTAGCCAACAGGCTGAGTTCAGACAGTACTAAAAACAAAGAAACAAAAGTTACATGCCAAGAAATGGCAAAGTTTTTAAGCTTCTCCTATAGGCTCGGCGGGAGGAGAGGGAGGCTGCTCGGGATCACCTTTTGGAACTGGAGGCTGCTGGGCAAGCGGCGATCCGGGAAATGGAGGGATGTTGCTAGACGTTCCGACACCGGACTCCATTGCCCGGATAGCTTCCTTTTCCTGCTCCAACCGGGTCTCCTCTTCAATATACCTCTCCAGGAAGACGTCTATTGTACCCTGAGGCTCTTCGCTGAGGTACTTCGAAGCAACATTCCAGCAGATCTGGATTTTCTCCAGCGCCTTGTCATTCAGCTCTTCGAAGTACGCGGGAGTGCCCCGGAACCCAGCTAGAACCTCTTCGGGAGTGGTCCGGGCGGCAAGATCATTCTTCAGCTTCTTGTTTTCAACCCTCATCTCCCGGATAGAAGCCTCGGCCCGGTCCTGCCTCTCCCGGATCTCATCAAGAAGCTTCTTATGAGCAGCAGCCTCCTTTGTACTTGCCTCCTTCAACTCCTGTATCTCCCGGTACAACCTCTCAGATTCAGTCTCGTAGACCTCGGCAGCATCAGCCTTCGCCTGTAGGCTCCGGGTTATGCAAACCAACCCAGCAACCCGGGAGTTAGCCTGAAATAATTATACACCACATATTTAGATGATACGAATACAAGAAGACAAAACGAGGCAAGTGCAAAATCGAATATCAAAATGGTACAAGGAAAAGGCTTACAGCAGTAATGTCTTCCTGAAGCCCAACCAGGAAGTCGTCAAGAGGCTCCTTCCTGTATTTCTTCCTCTCTGCCGTGCTATCATAGTTCTCAAAGAGTTCCCTTCGGCGAGTCTCCGGGGTGAAACTAGACAGCAGGGCCTTCAAAGTTTTCGGGGTATCCGGGGCCAGTTCAATAGTAGCCTTCTTGGCAACATGACCCTCAGATCCCTCTCCTCCCTTCTCCCCAGAACCTGCAGGAGCACTCTTCCTCTTTCGGGGTGCCGGAACCCTTGTCGTGTCCCCTTGCTACACATCTTCGGCCCGGGGCTCGTTGATCACGATCGTTGTCCTCCCCGGATGAGACGGCGCCGCCTTCCGGGCTGCATCTTCACCTTCGCCAACCTTCTTCTTTCCGGAATCTAAGCTCGTCATCCCTCCAATCCTTCGCAGCTTGGCCGACAAATCCTTAAGTTGAGCAGACATGTTTGGGGGATAGGGAATTAACTTCGGAATACCTGAAGAGGAGACAACAAAATATCAGTCCCGGATACAAACTATCAATAAAAGTTAGATCAACAAAATAAAGCTAAGGCAAAAGACTTACATCCGGCAGCATGCATATTTTCATTGCTAGAAAAATAGTCCTGGGTCCATTGCGTCCCAAGTGCCCCACAAAAGGCATAAACCATCGCGAGAGCTGCTTGACCGGAAACCTATCTGTTTTAATTTCAAGTTTATGGAGTGGCATGAACTCCAGATCTCCACCCCGGACAAAAATGAACTCCCGGTGCCATCCCTTAAGCGACGTCAACATGCTGACCGGGAGAACCATCTTATTGGAAGGATATCCACAGTCCTCGATCCTAAACATGAACTCATAAATCGGCCGAGCGGTGGATCTCTTAATTTTAAAAATGTGATGGAAAAGTTTGAAGGTGGGGAGGTAACTTTTGGCATGGCAGCAAGCTAGAAACCAACTTATCCATTTTACTGAATTCGGGGCCAGTTGGGTGAAAGGAATCCCATACACGTCCCGGCAGAGAGATTTGGTGAATTGATGTAATCCGAGGCGCATGCCCCGGAGGTGCTCCAAGGGAATCCCAACCCAACCCCCATCCGGTCTGTGATAAACCCTCTCATGCTCCTCGGGCCATCTCCATTGGAAGGTATCATCAAGATTAAAGGCGAGTCTAAGGGCACCATCTACCTCGGCGTCCGTATATTTCTCCTGAACCTCTTTATGAACCGCCCCACACTCATACCTGGTCCCCGGGGCGGTAAAAAACTTCCTATTCATATCGTCCTCGTCATAACGTTCCCTACCACCTAACCTATCCGGGCCTCCATATGCCTCTGACAAATCTCGGTAATAAAAACTTAAGGGCTTAGGGTTCACTCGGCACTGGACGAAATATTCATCTACGTCCTCCGAAGATCCATCCGGGTTTGATAAGGTACCCTGGGGCCTAAAACTAAGGTCCGGGCTAAAACTTGTTGGGGTTGGTCAACCCGGGGAGGCATCTCTACGGAGCTACTACTGGAAGAAGAAGATGAAGGGTAAAATACGTTTAGTTCGCCTAAACCTCTAGGCCGCTCGGGATACCGACTCCTAAGGGTAGCAGTACGTTTAAAATGGGTACCTGGCATAAACTATGTGTATCTATATAAACGCACCCCGGAGTCAATGCCAAACCCGAACCCAACAACAACAAAAACAAAACAAAAAACAGAAGAGTTTAGAAATAAATCGTGTATGTATCTTAGCCCAGAAATAAGATCTACAGCATATACATATACATACAACCAAAAACACATATCAAGAACATACCCCGGGCCCTTCAACTTTTTACACTACTAAAAGCCCACTTTTTCGCATACAAAACTACTAAAATTCATGATATTTACACAAATCAAACACAAAACCATTGAAAAAGCCATGCAAAATCTACACAACTACACAGATTTAAGGTCAAAGCAATAACACAGTGGTGAAAATCGAACAAGGAATATGAAGGGGCGAAGCAAAACTCGTACAAAATGGCTACATGCATTGCGAGAACGAAAGAAAAAGAAATAAAACAAGAAAGCGAAAGATCAAGATACTTACAAAGTAGCAGGAGAAAGGAATGCGGCTTCAAAAAATCTCTGCAAGATTTCTCAGGTCTCTCTCTCTCTGTGTGGAAGTTTCTGCATAAAAGAAAAAAGAAGGGGAGAAGGCGGTATTTATAAAGAAAAGAAAGACAGGTGAAAGGTTTTTTGAAGTAAAATTAACCACACCCACGTGGCAGCCCGCGATTGGTCCCAAAAAATAACCGCATAGCAGTTATTACACGACCTGTCACGTAATCATTACGTGGGCGCGTCTTTTTAGGAGAAAAAAGGGAAGAAGTTAAAGAATATCACACTCAAAAGATACGCATAAACGTATGTATCTTTGACCCCAGCTGGAATCCTAACAGTCGTCTGACACCCCGGATTTGCAGCATCAGCTTTTCAGAGTCCGGTCAAATCAAATGTCAGGAGTGTACTTATCCACCAAACCGTCACCAAAATTCAAAATCAAAATCGACTAACCAAGTCAACCCCGGGGTCTCATTCCCATTTGACCCCGAGGTTAGGGGGCAACAAATCAAACAAACCCCTGCAAATTTTCTAAGTACTTTAAGGAATCCCACCTTGAACTACAATCAAAGGACTAATCAAGTCAAACCCGGAGTCTCATTCCCATTTGACCCCGGGATTAGGGGGCAGCAAGTCAAAAAGAAAAAAACCCCCAAAATTTTTTTAAGTACTCCAAGGAATCCCACCTTGAACTAAAATCAAAGGATTACACGAGTCAACCCCGGAGTCTCATTCCCATTTGACCCTGGGGTTAGGGGCAGTAAATCAAACAAACCCCTGAAAACTTTTCCTGAGGCGTCGCGGCACAATGATAATTACTCTACTCCCCCATCCGGGTAAACCCGCATAAGGGAGTGGGGGTAAATGATAGCCTATAATAATATAGGCCCAATAACAAAGGCCCAGGGCCCAATTACAAGAGCCCAGGGAGTACTCAGCTTTAACCTTGAGGGGCCCAGGACACGTGGCAACGTCACCACCGTCCAAGTGCCCGGGATCTAGAACGTTCCTACGGTCTGGATCCAGTAGTACTCTGACGCATCACAAGTGTCCAGATGCCCTACAGTCCAAAAAGCACACCTACGGTCCAGATTAAAAGGGACAAACCCCTAAACCCTAGTAGGAGGCCTATAAAAGGTAGGACAGAAGGAAGGTTACAGGATACAATCTCACATACTCTCTCTCCCACACATACTTACGCATACACACATATACACACGTACACACCGTAAACACACTCGCATAATTCCCGTTTTGCCCCTCTTCTCCTTAAAAACCTTCTCTCATTCTCATGTCGGAGGTGCCGCGGGGACGCCACCCCCCTCCGGTTCTGTTTTGTAGGTTCCCACCCTGCAGCTGCACCGCACGCCGCCGCCGTTTCTGTCCAAAAGGAGCTTGAATCTGGGCCCAGCAAGGAGAAGGTTCCGGGGTGATTTGGGATTATCATGTATATATTGCATGTTCGGCTGTTTAAAAAGCGAACTGAAAAGGGCTTTTGCCCTATAATACTTTTTGGTTTCTATATTCTACGTTCCGATTCTTGTCTTTCTCCCTAAATTACATCCAAATTCTAATATAGGCATCTTGTCAAAAAATATCTTTTACAGAACATATATATTTGTTTATTAAAATTTATCATATTTAAAAATTTTAAAATATTTTAATTATCTATAATCTTTATTAATAAGTGAAATTACTTTTAGTTGTGTGACTTAAATAATCTATATCCGTAACCGAAATCTTTTTTTTAAGGTTTAATAAAATTAATTTGGTAATTGCCATTATTTTATTATAACATTATCGATTTGCACACATAACACAAATTTGTAAAGAATTAATTTGACATTCTTTATTAAAATTTTTAATAATTTTGATATTATTTTTTAATTATGATATATAAATAAATAGAATATATTGATTGTATTATTGATAGTTAATTTAAATATATTTTCTCACGCTTTCACACGGGTTATCATCTACTATATGTTATAATTTACGGCACAGCTAAATTACGTGTAGGTAATAACTTTCTTATTACTTATACAAAGTTAAAAGCTTTAAGTTATAAGTTATTTTTTTTAAGATAACTTAAAAGAATCCACAGTATATTGTCATTACTGAATTATGCCTGTTTGCACGATTAATAAAATCTGTCATGTATACTGAGGTTGTTCAGATTTAGGCGTACAAATGAACAGAGTCGTTGGTGAACAAAACTTGGTATCACATCATTAAAGTATGTTTCTTTAAACGAGTCGATCTTGAACTTAAAAATGAGTTTGAATGAGTAAACAAATAGAGCTAATTTTTTTTTCATTTCGTCTTGGAATTGGCTCCTTTAGCTCCAAATCAGCTCGAACTCTGATACACATATTAAATTATTACTAATCATTTAAATATTTTTATTAGTATATTTTTCTATTCATTTATTAATAATTTAGTTATTTAAAATTTTATTTATATTTTTTGTAATGATTGAGATTTTCGCAAAATATTTATATGAATAAAATACAGTTATGTTATAATTGTGGATTTTGTGGATTTATGAGTATTAAATATTAATAAGTTGTATAATTTGTGTTTTATGTGAAATTATGTGAAATAGTATTAAGGAACGGGTAAAACCTCATTCCAGTTTGATGAGTCAACAAAAAGGTTTAAATTATGATTGTCGGGTCATCAGGTAGAACGAGACCCGTTATTTAAAGGATGGGTTGAATGAGAAGGATTATAAATAATAAAATTGAGGGTTATAATAAGTTATGATAAATGTGGAGTACTTTGAGTGTTTCTATGACTTGGATTCTTAATTTAAAAAAAGGTATATCGTTATCGAGTAATTGTTACTCGTGTAACCCGCTATTAAAAAGGGGATAACGTGTTTATGTGTATCAATATGAAACGTGTTAGATGTTATTGTGTGAATATATGTTATTTTAAAGTTCCAGGTATAAATCTGTGGTTCCCAAGTTTTAAAATATTTTTCAAAGGATTTATTTGATTAAAATAAGGATTATTTGATCCTTATATATTTTTTATAAAATTATTAAAATATGATCAAGGTACAAAATTTATTTTATTATATCTGAAATAGTCCTAAGGACTTTTTAAAAATAATAGTTGGATTTAATTTGATGTTTGGATATTTTAAAATGATTTTCCAGAGTCTATTTTTATTATTGGGGATTTATTTGTAAAATCCATGATAAATAATCTGTTCGCTCAAAAATCTATTTAAAAATTCACGTGAAGAGCTAATTTTAAGTTTTATTTAAAACATACGGTTACTTAAGTGAATCAATGAGGTTTCGTGGAAGAAAACCCCGAGTGGGGCATTTCCGAGACCTTGTTGCTGCCGGTGATGAGCTCCGGCGAGCCGACGGTGGACAATGATGTTTGTCCGAGTCTTATATTGTATATTTAAGTCAAATCAATTAGTGCATGTTGATTTAGAGTGAAGATTCATTTCAAATGTAGTTGTTATAAGTCGAAATATGTGTTTTACTTGATTTCTTTTAATTCGAAAGCATGCATGTGTATTTTTCAAAGTTTTCGAGTCTAGTTTCTTGTGAATAATTCGAATTTGGTGTATAAGTTAAGGGTAAATAATCGATGTTGTTGCATGTCATTTTACTCGAAAAAATTGAAAGAAACTTTCAGTTTTAAAAGTATTTGGTTTGAACTATATGATAAATTCGAGTGGTATGGCTTGTATTCATTAGTTTTGGTTCAAATTAGGTTCGGTTCTTAAGTTAAGGTCATGCATGTTGATTTTTAAAGATTGCATGTTATGGTATTGTCTTGGTATTCTAAGTTGTTAATAGGTAAGTGTAAAAGAGGAGTTGCATGTGAGTGTTATGTGTTAAAGATAGTGATGTATACTTGAATATGATCGATTGATCGTTATGATAAGGGTAAGCGTAGTTATAAATACGTCATGCCCGATTTTCGAAAAGAAAGTGAATAGGTTTGTATAAGGAATATATTCGATTTGATTTGGTGTCAGATTATATGAATTCGTGATTACATGTGTGTAAAGTACTGGGATAGTCGGTGATGTAAAGAGTATAAAGGTATATCTTATTATGTGCTACATGTTGTGCATATGTATATAAGATAAGTGTATATTGCAATTAGGGTAGAAGAGTTGACGTTCTAGGAAACATCAGGAAAATTGACTTGGTTTTTAATCAGGGTTTGTTTTGAATTGTAGATTTGGAAAGCGGAGACATTCAGGCTAGAAAAGGGAAAGAAGTCTTAGGTGGCAGTAGCTCAGGTTCCGTAAAACAAGAAAGTTTTATTAGGCAAGTAACTCTGCCTTCTATTATGAATTGGTTATAGGGAGATTGTTGATGCTATGCACTGATAGAATAAATAATCTTCGTAAACTTGTTATTGATCCTTGTGATAACCTTGTTATTGATCCTTGTGATAACCCTGCTATTGATCCTTGTGATAAATCCTAATAGTAACCCCTTGCTCCAAGTACTTATACCATGTTCTCGTACTTTGTTAACTTATGATCATTTGACCCTAAGAGAGTCATAATGAACCTTTCATATGTCATACCTTGTTAACCTAGATTCCTTTGATAATCACATGTGCCTTGTTTATGCGTCGTTCTTTGGAACTATCCTGATCACGGCCTTGTTATACCCTGTTTAACGTTTGATCATTTTCCTTAACTTATAAGCCCTGTTTACTTTTAATTTGTTCATTTTTCTTGAATTCTTGAATTGGACCTAAGAATGAATTTCGACTTGAATGAGTCCAAACGATTTCACATATCGGTAAAGTTAAAATGAATTTAGCCAAACTTTCTTGTATTCCAACATAAAGGTTTTGCAAATGAATTCCTAAAAGATTAGATAAAGACGTAAGAGACTAGTGGGACTAGTCCAGTCACATAAGAGACTAGCGGAGCTAGTCCAATTTAAAACTGAAATAATGCCATAGGCACCTTAATGACCGGAAGGTCAGTACGGGCTAATCACCCGTATTATACTTAAAGGATGGATATTCCAAATAAGGGTTCTTTGTTGTTAAGTAATGAAAATAAAAGTTTTATAAATATTGCAAAAAATGTTATGCTTTTCTTTTGATTTGAAGTTGAATATTTTGAATTGAAACTTCCTTAAAATTCTGAGAATCTTGTTTGAGAACCCTGTCACTTTACTTTTATAGTGATGCTCATAGCTTAGAGCGATTTATCTCTCAAAGTGTGAAACTCTCTGAGAACCCTTTCGATTGAGCTTGAGAACCACTGATTCGAACTTGAATCTTAAAAGCTTTGAAACCTTCCTTTGAAACTCTTCCCTAGAAGCTGATAGAATGCTGCCACCTAGTTTACTGAAATAGAATGCCTCAGATGTTGTTGCTTATGTCGATATTTAGAACTGCTTATATAGTTACTTGTTGAGCTCCCATGCTCATTTATTTGTATGATCTAACAATGGCAGTTAAGCAGGAAGATGGCCAAACTTAGGTGCACCGCTCGCAAGAGCGTTCCTGGAAGTCTCTATCGTGTCGTGAGATATCATATGCCAGATCAGGTAGATGCCGTGTGAGCAAGCGACAGTAAGTTAGTGGGAAGTGTAATAGTTGAATCAGATACTTTTGGGAATCAGTCGATTCCAAGTCAGAATCGAAAATTTTGGTTTTAATTATATTAAGGGTTATAATAATATTATTCTGATTGATAGTTGTAATCTTGTCTCACAACTTATCCTGTTTAGATCATGTTAGCTTCAGGGTTTATTATGTTTTTGCTGTTATTATATTAGTTTATTGGTGTTATAGGTCCTCATTCCTAAACCCGAGTTTGAGGGCGTCACATTTTTAAATTAAACACTTATTGTTTTCGTAAGAAAACTATTAAACATTATTATTACGTTTTATTCGTCTCTACTCCTTCACATTTATCATTAAATAACTTGTAATTACAAACATCAAATTTAAGTAAAACAACAAAATATAATAAAATTTTGACATCAACAATTTAAAAATTAATCTATAATTTCTAAAGTTATGAATATCACAATAATATAAAATAAAATTGGATATTTTCTTAAGACTTCGACTTGAAAAATAAAATGATATAAATTAAAAAAATAAGTGTAGAGTGTGAGTGTGTATATCATTATAACATAAAAACTAGTATTTGATCTCGATTTAACTTGTAAAACTATAAAATATACTTGAGGTTTTTAAAATGATTTCTTAAAGTTATTTTTGTAAAAATACAATTTTTATGTTTTTATTTGTAAAACCTAAACTCGAATGTAACAAAAAAAATCACTTATTTTCAGAAAATGTAAAAGAAGTTGAACATCATGTACTTTTGGATGTAAACCGTATTTTTGTTTATATTTTTTAAATATTGTAAAATTGCAAACAAATTAAAAAAAAGTATTTTAAATGTTGACTAAGTCTCCGTTTAATATTGTTGTTGCACACGGGTATAACAGTTTTTTACTGAAAAAATGTCAGAAATGTGTTTAATAATAGACAACTCGACTTTGTTCCAACTCTGCTACAATTCGGCTCAGCTTGATTGTTGATGAGCAAATTCGTGTTGATCTCGGATTCGACTCGTTTATTAACGAGTCAATCTTAAATACCACTTTCTATTGTTAAACTTTGTTTGTTCAAAAAAATTAAGTTATGCTCGATTATAATAGAACGTGCTCTTCCGCTCTCTTTGTTGGTAGTTTTAACCGTTCGTGTGCAATAATTTTTTAAAAAATATAAAATGGGCCCTTTTCCTATCTGGTACAAAATTAAAAATAATGAAAAACTTGTAATGCCAAGACATAATGAATTTAAAATTTAATTGCAATTTTCTTTCTATTTAAGTGATATGAATGGAGGCAAAGGGAAACCAACAACTTCATTTCAACACCTCACCCCCTGAAGCTTCAAACATTAGCTCTTCCTTTTCTTCTATCCCAGTCGACAACTATCGATTTTCCGGCTCATAAAATGTATAAGCTGCAGGTTCCTAGAGCATATCCACAGTCGCCAGTTTGCAACTTGCAACAACTGTGGCCAGTGGGTATGACGATTAGTAGGGGACTAATCCTTCAGGCACCACCACTAATCTCGAAAACGCAACTGCATGTCGTCTCCAGATCAAGAACCAACGTTAAACCAGCCTCTCCCACACCTCTCAAGCTCAAACATTACAATCTTCCTTCGCATGATCTCATGATGCCTGATTTTTACATGCCACTCATACTCTTCTATCCCAATCCACAATTATCCACTCCATTGGCTAGTAAAACCGCGATATTATGTTTACTTAAAAATTCTTTATCAAAAACACTTTCTGAGTACTACCCGTTTGCAGGAAAGCTAAGTTCATCAGGATCCTACGTTGATTGCAATGACGAAGGCATTCATTTTCTTGAGGCCCGGATAGCATGTAAGTTATCTGAAATTTTGGAAAAACCTCCTGTCAAGGATGAAAAAGAAGGTTATGGTCGTCTCTTTCCACCTGGTTCGATATGGCATAATATGTCATGTTCTCGTAATCTTATGGCTGTTCAACTAAACCATTTCACTTGTGGAGGAATAGCAATAGCTGTGAGCCTTTCACACCGTATTGCTGATGGTCTTACTTTACTTTCATTCCTAAGTTACTGGTCAAGACTGTCCCGCAACCTTAAAGTTCAAGAGAAACTTGTGCCTCGTAGTCCCTCTTTCATGCACGAGCTGTTGCTACCACAATCAAGTGATGATGATTTAACTGCGACTCAGTTTGCGGCTCCCGAAAAGAACTGGATCACTACCGAGATAGTGTTTCCCAACTCAAAGATAGACAAGCTGAAGGCCGAGCTTGAAATGCAAGACAAACAACAAGGCAACAAAAATAAAAATTACACACGGAATGAACTTGTGACTGCACTCCTTTACAGATGTGCTGTATTTTCGGCAACTGCATCAAACTCTGGGACCTTTACTAAATCTGTTTTGTTGCAGTGGGTAAACATGCGCCCTGTTATCGATCCTCCACTGCCAAAAACAAGTGTTGGCAATCTCATTGCTTGTAATCATATTCCGACAGATACGATGAATGAGACAAACTTAAGTACATTGGTAGGCAAAATGCGAAAAGGGATGATGCAGCTTAGAGGATCAAAGAGTTTGGACGGAAAAGAATTTATGCCCTTATTGTTCAAATATACAAAAACTAATTACAAGCCTTATACAATTAGCAGCATTTGTAAACTTCCATTTTATGATGAGACGGATTTCGGGTGGGGAAGGCCTGTTAAAGTCGCTGTAGTGGACACACCGTTGGTTAATTCCATTTTTATGATGGATACTCCGAGTAAAGATGGTATAAAGGCCATTGTCAGTTTGGAGAAGCAAGACATGAAATATTTCCTAGCTATCAAAGAGATGCTTGCTTATGCTTCTTTTTAATATACTCGGAGGCTCTTATGTTGAAACTTGTCAACAAAATAAAAATATTTTTACTACTCATCAATAAGAAGGTAGCTTCATTTGGCCGAAACTAAGATTCAAAGTAGTGCCACATGCACAAAATTAGTCAAAAAAAATTACAAAATAATGCGGTATACCCTAGTTTCAGGATTACCCAAGTTTTCAAGTTATTTGTATTTGGGACAGCACTTCACATTATTTCCGACACGAAATCAAGAATTGGGGAGTCGATCTGGTTGTCACATGTTGTGTGTATATTTAACTGTGTAACCCAAGAAGTTTAGTGAGCCTTATCAGTTGTGAGTGCATGTCTAAGTCTAAATTGTGTGTCCTGTTTTGCACATCTTGGCCCGGTATTAAACATGTAATTTTCCATTAATCAGCATAAATGAGCGTACGGAAGAAGTAAATAAAATTATCTAAGAGAAGCAACTTAGACAAACACAACAAGTTCTTGCATATTATCATCAAAGATGGAGCGGACAGTGTTATAACTTAATAACAAGAGAAAAAAAGGTACATATTTATAACACAGCAATTCCTGCTTAATGAAACATCATAATAGCAGCCGTAGTATTAATGAAAATCCAGTAGATGTATACTTAAGTGACTGGTTACACCATATTAGGGACTTCTATGGTTTCGTTTCGGAAGGACTGAAGATCCCTGGAATACCTGGGATAGATGGGAAGGACGCAGTGGCGGATCCAGGATTTTACAGAGGGGGCTTCATTAATATAAAAAAATTACCCAAGTCCATGTCACGGAAGAGGAAGATTAGGCGCACAACAGACTAAGTAGAGTTGTAGATTTTTTTGTAATATTTTCACTTTACAATAACAAGTCCGTATGTGTTCAACTTAAGAATTAGTAGTTTGGCTGGGTTCAAATATATTAATGGACTAGGCTAATATCTAAAAGGGTGGGCGGTAACAAATTAGATATTCAATATCACGAAATCAATCTTGCACTCAGTTAAAGTAAATCAACAAAGAGCATGCTTAATTAGGTTACAGATTAGCCCCAATTTGAGGAAGAGGTCGCCTCCTATTGATATTTCTCTTAACAATATTTCTCATGCCTCAACCCCATCTCAATCTATTTATACTCCCCTTCTGTAATTACCCTTTTACCCTCTAGTCCCTCCCACTTACTTTCCTTTATTTATTTATTTCCCCTGCTTCATTTTCTTTCCTTCTATTTTTGCCTTGAAAATGAACCAAAATGTCACTTTTGAGTAGGGGTGTACACGGATCGGGTTGGGCGGGTTGGGAGAATTTAGCAACCCAACCCAATTAGTTCGGGTTTTCAAAATTTCAAACCAACCCAAACCGTTTAAATTTGTAACCCAAACCAATTTGTATACTTCGGTTTGGTTCGGTTTGGATCGGTTTGATCGGTTTATTAAATATACAAAATTAATATAAAAAATTATAATAAAACATAAGGTTTCAAAGTTTAGAACACTTGAAAATAGTTCAAAACAATATTACAATCCTCCATATTGAATAGTCTTAAGCATCTAATTTTCGACATCAAAAGTACTAATAATATTGCTTACGCTTTAAATATTGGAATGAATCATAAATGCAAAAAATATAACATTAATCAAACATCTATTGTTGTTACGAAATGAACTATGAACACGAAGGTTACAAGTTACATTTAGAGTTAGAGATATATGGATCTATGTAAATGACCTAAACATAATTTTGGATTAATTTATTAGCATGTACATATATATTTTAATCGGGTTGGGTTGGATTGGTTTAAAATTATCGAAAACCATATCCAACCCAATTAAATCGGGTTGACATTTTTTCAACCCAACTATATATCGGGTTGAAAAAAATCGGTTTGGTTCGGCCGAAATAGGGTCGGTTCGGTTTGGATTGGTCGGGTTGACCAAACCGTGTACACCTTTTGAGTGCTAAATAGTTTAAAATGTCACTTTTAAAAATAATGGCCCAAAATGTCACTTCATAACGGTACTTCGTCTTCTGTTTTGTATTTTTAATGCAAAACGGAACTGCGTCTTCCGTTTTGGCACTTAAATTTTTTTTTTTAATTTTTTTATAATGTACAAAACGGTGGTTGAAGTAGCGTTTTGGCTCAAAACGGTACATCATATAGCGTTTTATACCAAACAGAACTTTATCTACCGTTTTGCGCATAAAAAAAATTCAAAATGCCAAAACGTTAAACGAAATTCCGTTTTAGGTGTTTTACATAAACGGTACACAATGTACCGTTTTAAAGTGACATTTAGGGTCATTTTTAACCCCCAAGTGACATTTAGGGCCACCACCCTTTTTGCCTTTTCTTCTCTGATATGTCCACGTCATCATGGGGCCCTTTTGATTGTTCACATGGGCTTATAAAAAAATACTCAAAATTTATATAGAAATCGAGGATATTACGGATTCAGGGGTGGGCTAAGCCCCCGGAGCCCCCATCTACATCCGCCACCGGAAGGAGGGAGTGCCAATTGTTGGTGTTGGCAATTTTATCACACTGTGCACAATGACAAATTGATAAATCATAGCATGAATCATTCAGAATTTAGCAGAATGAATTCTGTCCTCTGTAAGCTAAAACCGAAACAGTAATGTTCCATTAATCAGCATAACTTAACAATGAATTACATATTATCATCACTGATGGAATATACAATGATATACCTTAGTGATAAGAGAACACCAGTTAAATATCTAGAACACAGCATTCCCTGTTTATTGAATCAACATCAAGTAGACCTTATACTTTTAAATTTCGATACATTATATTAGTGACTGGTTACGACATATCAGGGGCGTTCCATGGATTGGTTTCTGAAGGAGGACCGAAGATCCCTGGAATACCTGGGATAGATGGGAAGGAGGGAGTGCCAATTGTTGGTGTTGGCAAGTTGGGAAAACCCGGGGACGCCCCGCCAATTGGTGGAAATGAAGGCAATGAAGTACTAGGCGTAGTAGGGACTGATGGGAATGGCAAATTTGGTATGGAAGGAAAGCTTGATAGTGTCAAAAGGCGGCGAGAGGCTGCAACATTACCAATACCAGAAAATGACACAGCCATGATGAACAAGGATACAAACAAGACCTTGTGGTTTTCCATATTGCTGATAATTTGAGTTATATAGGTAAGAGATAGAAGACTTGTTTAGCTTGGATGTTATGTTCTGATCCTTGTCTTTATATAGAGTTCCTGATGAAAAGCAATATGGAATACAAGAACAATGTTTTAATGAGAGGAGCATGATGGACAGTTGAGAAACTAGTACTTTCATAGTCACGAGACCTTTTCCAAACTCCAAAAGTATTCTTTCTTCCCTTTATCATCAGCTTGTGTCTTGTATTGTGGAGTTAAGAATGTTACCTGGCATGTAATAGCGTTTAAAGATTTTATCGCAGTACTAATTCACTGTTTTCGTACAATGTTCACTATGCATGTTTCTAGTAATGCACAAACTGCTCGAAATGGCCAAAGCTAAAAATAATAAACTGGATTCTAAATGTTACACCAGATAAACAGTCCCATGCCTTGCTATGATTACATAAGCTCTAATTTATTCAACCAAATTACACCTTCAGTAGGTAGAGGCCATAGATGCACCAAGAAACCAGCCATGCAGCTGGCAAGCAGGCTTCACAGAGTACGAGCTCTGCATGACCATATATATCAACTTTTAAAATCATATTAAATTATGCCTTCAAGTCTCAACTAATTGTGGTACATTAGGTGATGGATAGCAGATCTTGAGACAAGACTGGAATTCAATTAAATGTTGGGGCCGTGTCGTTCTCTAACGATTTATTTGGTCACTGAGAGCGTAATCCAACTTGAATACCTAACTAAAAGGTTAAAAATACTTCAAAAACCAATCGATATCAAATTTTATTACCTATAACTTATATACATAAGTGAAAGTTGTTCACCAGTGATGGACTACGATGAATTCCGGTACCGGAAGGACTTTCATTTATTACCTACGGCCTTCCGAACAACCACTATCAACTTGATGGATGCTAACAAGAAATCTGATTACAGATAATTAGAGCCCATTTCAAAAATCAGTAGGCGAAGATTATGCCAATTGCAATATTTAAAAAGGATCTAAAAATGAATGCAAGAAAAGAGACCCTGATCCAATATAGCAGGTTCAGGCCCAACTGTTCTCCACAGGCTCAAACGTTAAGATGTCCAGAAATGGAAGGACAGCGGATAGAAAAATATCTTTCAGACAGAAAAAATGAAAGAAAACAGATGGAACAAGATTATAAAAACATAATTCTTAGGGTCAACTTCAGAGACTCTCATGGCCATCAACCAGATTTATATGTGATAGAGGCATAATCTCTGCCGCCAAATTCAGAGACTCTCCCGCCTATATTTAACGGGATTTATAGGAAGCGGTATAAGGGGTGATCATAATTTTTTTTTTTTTTCAGCATTTAAAATTTTGAAATTATATTAAAGTACCTATTCAAAATTTAAAAATATAAAGATATTTTCTCAAAATTTGTCCAATATCCCCAAAATGAAAATTTCTAGATCAGCCCCTGATAATGACCGAATTATTGCTGAAAATCTCCAATGTCATGATATTTCAGGAAAAAAACATCTCAAAAATAATTGTATAACAAAAATGTTTACACGAAAAGGTGTGTTTGCTAATTTTGTTGCAAATCAACAACAGTTTTGGCTGAAAAACACTAAAAATTTGTTGGTAAATTTTAAAAAACTGCTTTTAGAAAAAGTGATTTTGGCATAAAGCAAGTCCCATATTTTAGAAAAAAAAACTGCTTTTCAGCTTGCGGGAAAGCCAGATGTTGTTTTCACCATAAAAAATTACCAAAATCCTTATTATTTTTAATTTTTTACTTCAAATATATACTTATAAAAAAACTACCAAACAATCGTTTCAAATCTCTTACATCAATTGTTAAAAAAAATTGTTTCACAAGAATACGACCCTCGGAAAAGTAAACACAGGAACTGTGTAGAACATATATATTTCTATTTTTTTCCTAAAGATGAAAAGAATGCTAAAATGATATTTCTATTTTATTTTTTTCCCGAAGATGAAAAGAACATTAAAATGATATTTCTATTTGACAATGGTGAAGCAATGAAATAATGATGGCTTGTCAAGTGACACATCATTTTTTCAAAAAGTTTTTTTTAATTTTTAATTATGTGTTTCAAGTTATACAAAATCTTATTTGAACTCTATAGCTTCTTTATCTTATTTTTAAAATTTAATTTGCATTCCATTTTATTGTGAGAATTCATAAAAATATACAAGGTGCTTATGTAAATATTATAAGAAAAATGCTATCAATCATAACTTTTAATTAAAAATTAGTAAAATATTTTTTCTACAACCCTACTCAATTACAAAACCTAGTCATAGATTACCTAGTCATATATTTTGACCTTTGTATAATAATAGTTGTTTTGTGACTAAGGGTAAGGGGCATTTAAATTAGTTGGGGTTGAAGGCGGAGTACAAATGAGTTTTTAAAAAATTACAGGGGCTCAGAAATTTAATTTGTGTATTTTTATATAAGATACCCTAGGCTAAAAAAAATCAGTAAATATTTTGGATCTAGTTAATAATCCTTACGACATAGATCATTATGGCAACATAGGAAAATTATATATCAGTGGTTAAACTTAGCAGACTATTTAACCAATCGGTAAAAATAATCTAACTACAAACAAAAAAAGAAAACTCCCTCTTAAGTGACAAGTCACACAAACGGTATAAAATAGCTTTTTAGTGTCGCACTTTAGGCGTTAGTTATACGGGAAACCGTTGCTTATTATATTTTTAGGCGTCGATTGTATAATAGTTCGGCGCTTATTGTCAACCATTGTGGTTTATAGGCATCGGTTATACAATTAACAGACGCCATAAACTCTAAAAAACATCTGTCAAAAAGGAACCGACTTCTAAAAATGTTTTATAGCGTCGGTTACACAGAAACTGATTCCTAAAATCGCATTCTAGCGTCGGACTTTAAAATGCTGACTCTGTAAATGTCGTTTAAGGTGCCGCCTACACCTAACCGACATTATAGATATTATTTAAGGTGTCAGCTATGAAGAACCGAAGTTGTAGACGACGACGCTGTACATTTATTTCCATATATGCGTATGAGTTATCAAATTTTAAAACTTTTTCCACAAAGAAAACGGACATTCAATTTTTATGTTTAAACAAATATTTTAAAATCAAAAAACCGGATGAGGCCATGATATATGAAATGTAAAATTTGTAAATTCAAATTGGATTGGGCTTTTCTTAAAACCGAGTCGGGCTATGTCAAATATCATCTAAAATATATAGATTCGCTAATCGGCCGGAATGGATTTTTTTTTCAATTTATTTTAACATTAATATTTGTAATTTAATTCTTTCAATATTAATCTATCTATTTTAATTTATTTAATTTGGAGTTTTTGGAAAATTATACTTCTATGTAAGTTTTTTTAAAATAGTTTAGAATTCGATCCAATTTTAATTTCATACAATTTGATAAATAATTCAGATTTAACATATAATTCTATCTAAATTTTTATTCATATTATTCGAAATTCACTTAAAATTCATATTTTTTTCAAGAAGTACCAGCACAACCGCGAATTTATCACCATGATGTCGTCAGACAATTGCGAAAATCTGATATTTATCAGGCTGGCCATGTTATTTTTCTAAACATATGGCATATTTAGGATCGTGCGAGACTATTTTGGGATGAAATTTTTGATAATTTTCGGGTTGAAAGATTTATTAAATATTATATATATATATATGTATGTATATATATATTAATATAATTTATATATTATATGCAATATGTAATTTATATAGTACAATTTGTATGTATATTCTTGTAATATATACACACACATATTTTAATGTAATTTATAGTTTTTAGTGTTTCGGTAAACACATGTAATTCAAACAATTTTTTTGCAATTAAAATTTTAAATATTTAGAAATATTTTTAACTCTCAAATTAATGAAATACATGTCAAACTTTAACAAATCGAGCTGTGAATCCCTAACTCTCCCACTCTCTTTACACGCAATCGGTGGTTACCAAGGACCAGTCCACACCGCTCTTTACACGCAATCGGTGGTTACCAAGGACCAGTCCACACCGCTGCCACATTCTTTTTATATCTACTGCACTTTACCAATTGGGGTTCAAGGTACTTGTTTGCTGGAGTAATTTATTTTGATTTCATTGCCCAAAAATTGGGCTTTTCTTACCGTTAAATCTGAGGTAATCAATCTTATTTGTATATGTATATATTTTGTTAGAGGTTTGAATGTATATATGCCTATATGTAACAATTCGATTTAAGGGTATCTTCTGTATCCTTGTTACTACAGGGTGTACTTGTGTCTGATGAATGGGTGTTTGATATAATGTCATTTGAGTGTCTAATTTTGTATGTTTATATGAACTAAGGACACACTGATTTCTATAATTGACTAATATTATGTAAAAATTTAGTAAATTTTATTCATTTGGTCCTTTAGTCATCTTGCTCAATTAAGCTCCAATTAATATGTGAAATCTATAAGTGGTGGCAATATTGATATAAATCATTGTCCAATATATGTACTCGATGATCAAGAACTAGATTTCTATATTACTATGTCGATATTCATCTTCCAGTACTACGGAATTACCTATGAAATTACCTCCTAAAATATTCTAGTTGTTATAATGACTTTAAGAATTTTCTTTAATGTATTTGTAGTAACACAACATTGTAGTCATACAACATGGATAGTCAGATGGATGTGCAAAATATTGCGTGCAACACAAGAGTATGTTGATGGAGTTGACAAGTTCATTAATTGTGCAGAGAAAAATCTAAAGAAGGAAGAAGATTGGATGACATATCCATGTGATGACTGCTATAATTTAAAAATGTTTCCTAGTGTTATAGTGCGTGAGCATCTATTTCGCCGTGGTTTTATGGATGGGTATACTAAGTGGATTTGGCATGAAGAAGAAATAAATTTTGAAGGGACAAAGACATTTGATGGGAATATTGAAACTAATCGAGATAGTATGAGTAACAATAAAGAAGATAATGTGGGCACTTCAGGGTGGAGAAAATGATTGAAGATATTGAAGATATTTTAAGGCACCAACCAGAAATTCTTGACAACTTGGTTAACGATTCTAAAAGACTTCTATATCCAGGGTGAAATGACCAATTATCTAGGTTATCAACAACCTTGAAGTTGTGTAAGTTAAAGTTCAAGAACGGGTGGAGTGACAAGAACTTCACGGAGTTGTTAAAACTTCACAGAGACATAATTCCTCCAAATAATGAGCTTCCTACTTCTACCTACGAGGCAAAGAAAATATTATGTCCCATGGGTATGACTGTAAAGAAGATACATGCATGTCCAAATGATTGTGTCCTGTTTTGTAATGAGCATGAACATCTAGACACGTGTCCAAAGTGCAGAGTCTCTAGGTACAAATGCCTCGGAAATAATTCTTCAGCTAATGGTAATAAGAGGCCTCCTATGAAGGTGTTACGATATTTACTCATAGTGGAACGATTTAAACGTCTATTTGCAAATGTTCATGATACAAATTTAATGAGGTGGCATGTGGAAGGGAGAAACGTAGATGGGATGCTCAGGACCCCGCTGACTCTCCACAGTGGAGCACTATTAACGAAAAGTTCCCATAATTTGGTGGAATAATTAGAAATCTATGACTAGAATTTTGTGCGGATGGCATGAACCTGTATCGCACTCAAAGCTCTCAACAAAACACCTGGCCAGTTTTTCTAATAATTTATAACTTGCCTTTTTAGTTATGCATGAAGCAGAAGTATATCATGTTCACTTTGTTAATCCCCGGTCCTAAAGAACCTGGGAAAAATATTGACGTTTATCTTCAGCCACTTCTTGACGATTTAAAGTTATTGTGGAACCAAGGTAAGAGGAAAATGATGTATACAGTCAGACAAATTTTACTTTGCGTGCCATGATTTTTTTCACTATAAGCGATTTTCCTGGCTATGGAAACCTTTCAAGGTACACCATCAAAGGAGCTTAATCCTGTCCAATCTGTGAAGATGCTACTATTGATCTTCGTTTAAATAATTGCAAAAAAATGTCTATATGGCTCATCGTACATTTCTCCCCCTACTCACCTTTATCGTAAGAGGAAAAAGTTTTTCGATGGAGAAAATCCAATATACATCACGTATGAAGATGTCGACCAGTTTTTGACTATGAGTTGGTTAAATATGCCCATTCTAGAGATTTTTATAAAGTAAGTTCAAGTTTTTGTTTCCTTTATTTACTTTGCAATCTATCAACACACATTTGTTTATTACAATAACTGATTTTTGTAGGTATATTAGAAAGTTGTGTAATCATTCGGAGAATTCTGAATTTGCATTTATATTACCGTCTAGATTGGCAATAACAGCACGTGACTATAAAAGTCAAATAGAAGTAACCGGGTAGTTGAGAGAAGTTTTGGTTGCCAATAAAAATAAGCGCCATATCTTAGCACCTTACATTCAAGAGTAAGTACAAAATAAGTAACTGTTAGTAATTCTTTTGCGATCCAATATATATATTACATATATTTGTATTATTTTAGCCAACACTGGATGTTACTCCTTTTTCTGTCTACGTGAAACTGTGTACAAGGATTTAATTACCGGGTAACAATTATAATGCCCCTAAGAATATACAAGAATTAAATCGGGTATTATAACGTTACTCCGGTGAGAAGTTAAATGGATATTCAAGGTGCCGGAGCTTCTCTGTAAATCTCCGCTTCTTGTTTTTATCAGCTCCCTTTTTTTGGAGAAGAAGATAAAACATAACTTACTAGATCTGCTGCAAAGTGTAGACTTTATCAATAAATTGTGTGGCTGAGAATTCTTTGGCGACAACCTTTCTGTGGCGACAAGGAGAACAGCAGGGAGTATCTATGCCTGTGGCGACAGGAGTGTACTAGTATATATATAAGTGTAAACCAAAACAAACTCACTAACTTATGTGTGGCGATAAGGATGGACTACTACATATATCAAGTACATGTTAATGTACTTAACTTTTACAAACAAAACTAAAACTACCACATGTGGCGACATTATGTCACATGTGGTTCCTTTTTTACTTTTATTGATTTGATTTTCTTTTTTTCTTTTTGTTTTGTTTTCTTTTTCTCTTTTCTTTTTTTTGTTTCCTTTCTTTTTAAGTTTAAATTGTAATTAAATTAATTTATAAAATAAACTTAAATATAACTTATATAAATAAACTAATTTAGATTTATAAAATAAACTTATTTAAAATTTATAAGATAAATCATTTTAAGTTTATTAGATAAATTATATTAAAGTCCATTAAATAATTTATTTAAATTAACAATTAAACTTTGAGCTTCGCTAGTCCCCTGAACTGTTTAGCTGTATACCCCGCGCACCTCTTCCCATACTTTAACATATAAACGTTCAATCCAAGTACGTTCCTCAACTTAACAATTCTTCTATAAATAATACTCATATTCCTTTCACGAGCTGTTGACGCCTAGTGCAACTGGTCTGGTTCACAGACGACTAACCCGATTCAGGTCTTCGTATTATAGCCTTAATTATATTGTTAAGCTTGCGTCAACTTTATTGCTTCAGACACTGACTGTCAATAAACAACTGTACTTTCACTGGAATCCTTTCTGATACTTTAGATAATATCTTTATTAACCTCTGTCTATACCCTGTCTTCAATTCTTCAGATTCCTATGCTTCGAACACTGTCTATCTTCAATCAATGACAATACACTGAAATCTTCCGATAGCACTTGTATACTGAATCTTCAATATTTTTGAAACCCTGAAAGTCTTTAATCTTTGTTCTTCACTGAGGCATGATCATATTAATGAACTTCTTTCAGTGACATGTAGACAGATTTCACGCCTTCTTCTAATCTTCTGATTCTTTGTATTCTTCTTGATTTCTTGTGTAGACATAGTATTATTAACCTGTCATGTTCTAGTGTTGTTATCGTGTTGAGTTATCACGTAACTGTTCATACAGCTACGCAGTCTCACCAACAATCTCCCCTATTTGATTGTTAAACTTAACAAACAAATTAAATAGAGAGGATAACTCAACTAACAACTAGAAAAAGTAATGTACCAGGACTTGTAAATAATGCTACTAGTTTTCTGGATCAAATACCACATTTCCAGATTTCTTGAGTAACTGAAATGAAAGATGCTTGTTCCTCTAGCACTGAACTGATCTTCAAGTAGTTTCATCTTCATTTCCTTGGTTCTTCAAATCTCTGCCAGATAATACTTCTCAGTCTTGAAGTAATCATCAGCAGTTTCTTTTGTACAACCACATTTCCTGTTGAGAAGCGCATATCTCTCTTGCTTCTCCCCCTATGAGAATCAACTGCTTAAAGGAGATCACCTTCGTTTACCACCTCTCCTGTACAATAGGATCCGCAGATAAAAACCAATGGTACTCCCCTTTTGGAAAACAGCTTCTCCCCTTATGAAGAATAGTGATGAACTAAACCACTTCTTCTGATTACTAGGAAATCACCTTGTGTTTACCACATCTCCCGTATAATAGGATCCGTAGTTACAAACAACAATGGTGTGGTGTAGTGTACATATGCTTTACCTTTTTCCTCCTACCTGCTGCTTCTCCCCCTTAGTTGAGGAATCCTTCAAACTATTATATAAGCTTTTATCTCCCCCTTTAGAGAAGGAATGTATGTTGTTGTTTGAAGGAGTTCTCATATGTTACTTGGTTGGAAAAGAAATAACAAGTCATAGTCTGATCAACCATGTCCCTTTAAATGCTGCAAGTATGACTTCACTGTTGATCATCATGTTAACCAATCTTCCCAACTCCTTATACCTCCCAAATGTGAGATCACCAAGTGTTACCAATTATGAGCTCCCAAAGGTCCCGAAGTATTCTAATCCAATCTGTAAATGTTAGGTCCCTGAGAGTTAGGTTCCAATCATAAACAGATTCGAGACTCGAAGTATCAAGAACCATATTTAGGGATAGGGAATGGGATATGGTGTTTCTTTTTCTTCCTCACTGTAAGTGTGTGATTCTATTTCGTGTACCTCACAAGTGTTTCACTCTTCTCTCCACTCGTGTTTACACTCATTCTCAAAAGTTTATCACTCCTCTTATAGCTCCAAAATCCAGCTGTACCTGCAAGGAAAATCACCTTAGCCATCCTTAAGGAGGTCACAGGTGGTGCAATGGGAGTTCGCAAATCTCCATCCTTGTTAGACTCGTCAGATGAATCTGAGTCATAATCTACAAGTTGCTAGTTTCCCTTTTAGGGTCCCAGATTTGAACTCTGGGAAGGTAAACAGTGATCCAAAGAATTTAGCATAAAGATCAAAGTTCCCTTCTAATGTCTATGAAGACATTTCCTTGTGACTCATCAGGTAATATCTGAATCATTGTCAACAAGTTGCCGAGCTGCACCTATGTCAGATCCATTATCCGCAGATGCATCCAGATTTATTAGTCTTGGGGAGGTAGACACTGACCACTAACATATGGCTATTGGATCAGTATCCTCTCCTAACACCTGTAAAGGCAATTGGTTCATTAAAGAACCTTGAACAATCGAATCTGACCTTAAAATGGTCAAAACTCTTATTTCCGTCAACTCATCCTTTGTGTGTGTAATATTTTCTTGTGCATCAAGAATTGCTTATATTTGAGGTGGTGACACTACATCGGATACCCTGGCCGACAGGCAAATTTCAATAGACGCGCCTCGTTGAGAGGATGAATCTAGTAACTGTTTTGTGCTTTTTCAGTCATTACATCTTTTTGAGAAGATGTATGGGGGCTAGCAGTTGTCTTTGTTTAAATACTACTCATCTTTGTAGGAGACAGAGCTGCTAGGTTGACTTCAGAACCTTCCTTATGTGGTGCACTAAGGCACTTTCTCCCTCACGCTCATTCATACTTCATTTTAGTGGTAAGAGAGTGTTGGTTGGTTCTGTTTACGTGTTTGTCTTTACAGTCTGGGATAGAAGTTGTAGGTTTTCAACCTCATGACTATCAATGAAAGAATGCCATTGGAGGCTGAACCTGTATCACAGAGCATATGGCAATATAGAGATAAAATGCACTTAAGATCTATAATGAATGAAAATTATGCATTTAATCTTTGAGAGAAATGATGTACAATAGTGATTTTAAAAAGATTTTACTGAAATAAGATATCATCAATGTAAAAAGAAGTTTAATTTTCTCCTAAAACTGTTCGAGTGCACAAGTCTGTTGTTATGCCTAAAAAGATAAATGATTTGATAAGAAATATACTGATGACCTAGCAGTATTAAGAAGAGAAAGAAAGATTTTGTCTTTTAATATGAATGAGTTTTTGTAAAAGCATTGATCACTTAGGGTAAAGTCTAAGCAATTCTCATTCATATCAAAAGCTCCATAATCTATCTTTATAAAATTATAATCAACAATACTATGTATTGATAAATAATCTTAATAAGAATGACTATGCTGCTGATTTCAAATTGTAGTGAATCTTTCAGATATAGCAAAGCATGTAAATCCACTAGAACTTAAAATTTCATAATTATCTGCAACAAAATATTAACAATATATCATTGTCTGATCCTTGTCAAGTACTTTAGATATCAATGAATTAAATACCAATTATCTATCAAAAAGACATCAGCATTCAATTTCATATATCATACAATTGTTAACTCCTAACAACTATAGTATCTCAAACAATACTGGTTCGATAAATAAAGCAACATTAACCAACATTGACTTGTTTGCAATCTTAGAAAAATATTCTAAGTTCTATATACTTTGATCCATTGAGTATTGCATCTATTATCAAAGTGTTTAGGAATTTGCAAGTAAGTGTAAAAAATATTCTAAGTGGACAACATATGGTTATTTATAATAAAGCATCAAACATTATAACCATAGTTGTACTTAAGAAGGATTTTTACACTTTTTATATTAGTATAAGTGACTGAAGATAGGTATTGATTACTTAGAGGAGTTCTAAGTAATGTCACAAATACTAATACTTCACAATTAGTTCATATTTAAACTCTTAACTAAATATCATTAACTGATATAAGTCAAGAAATTACACACAACTAATCATACTGCAATCATATTCTGATTTTAGTGAATTCTTGAGATATAAACATTGCTAAATTCACCAAAACTAAAATCTCATAATTAACTTATAACACATAAGTTACAATCAATATACTAGATATCAATTGTTGACAGATTTAGTTATAATCAATCATGATGCTTATTTATTTTAAGTTAGTTTAAATTATGGAGCAAATAAAATCATTGAATTGCTTCAATTTCCATAATCCAAACTTCCCAAAATAAATATTAAATAAATAAATACTAAATATCTATGAGTTAGATACTAGCACTTAAATATTTATAATTATCCTTGAGTAAGTACCAATAGGATATATGAATTATATACATGGCAATCACTCTTTGGATAATTAGTAATTTTAGAAATACTTTCTAAGCATATAAAATATTGAGAGTTTTATACACATGACTTATAAAATACTTCAACTTTCAATATTAGTGATTTTAGAAATCAGCATTGGTTACTTAGAATAAAAATTCTAAATAATATCACTAATACTAAAAGTATCATAATTATTTGTACAAAATACAAATAACTATGCTGCATATTATTTTAATATAATTTAAATTATGAGACTGATATGAAATGGAATTGTCTACAGTCATAATTTAAATCAATTAAAATATTATTCAAACTTAATGCTATAATACTTAACTACCACACATGTACATGTATCTGACATTGTAATCATGATAATCAAGATAGTAGCACTAAGTACGAGGTACTGGATTACTGATAAATTCACAAGTCCTTTAAATATTGAAGATTTAATACTTGTGAACTTATATTAAGAATTCCTTACAGATGGGATTTCCAACTAATATGCAATGAATGATATCCCACACTTACAAACCAGTCTTGAAAAATTAGCTTTAACAAGTAATTTGGTAAATGTTTCTACAAGTAACTCTTAGACTTAAAGACATGCTCTCTAAAGAAATGAAACCTGGTGTGAAGGTGCCTTGTCATAGAGTGTTCACAGAGTTGTTGGATTTGAAGTTGTTTCTTGTCATAACAAGAAATTAATCTTCTTCCACGAAGTTGACAGCTTCTCGAGATGCTTCTCCTGTCATTTAAGTTGACAGCTTCAGAGATGCTTCTCCTGTCTTTCTTACAACCTGCATAATCTGTATCTATATAGCCAAACATGTTAAGCATAATATCGTTAGGGTACTTTACTCCAAGAGTTGGTAGTCCCTTAAGATATCTAATCATCTTGTTAATAGCTATAAGATTGGATTCTCTAGGTTCCACTTGGAACCTTGCACATTGGCATCTTGAGAACATTACATGTTGTCTATTAGCATTTGAGTAAAATAGTGAGCTCGGCATACCTCTATAGCTTGTCATTATACCCGAGTTGCACTGATCAAACTTTAGTGGTTTCTGTTGGTAAGTAGTCTTGACATGTTCAGAATTTTCCAAATTTTGCATCTTCAAAATGTCCTTAACTTACTTGTATTGCCATCATTCTTTTGGTTTACTTGTGCTCCTAAAAGAATTGTTCTTTTGGCTTGCTTGAGCTCCTAAAAGAATTATTCTAATGGCCTGCTTAAAGTAATCCCAAAAAGAATTGCAACTTTCCAACATGCTCCCCTATACCTACTCTGCAATTACTTAGCAAATAATCTTGCACAAGTATTTGTTAGTAGACCAGCATATAACATTATCATTATATCACTGCACATATAAAACAATATGTGTGTGCCTAGTGATAAGAGAGTTATTAATATGACGACTCTACTAGTTCATATTAAACTGTAACTTCAGTTAGAGTACCATACCATGTCCTTGACGATTGCTTGAGTAGTATACTAGTTCATACCAACCTGAAGTGAGCTTGTGAAGAAGAGATATACGTAGTCCAATAGATCTGCAACTGCAAAGTCCATGAACTATTGTGCATTGACTTCCTCTTTTGACTCACCAATCAGGGGTGCACTTGTACACATCTACTAGAGTCCAATTCCAAGTGTAATGTGCATCAGGTGCCTGATATGTCGTAATATCCTCAAGTCTCATCACTAGTACTATCTGTTAGATACTGCTTCCTGATAATAACCTAGCATCCAGTTTGGCCTTGTCCCTCGTAACAATGCCATTGTCATCCAGTATGACTTCTGGTTATCCTTGTACCAATTACAATATTGTCATTTGGTTTGGATACCAGCTTCCGTACAATCTGCTTGCTGACTGATTGAGTTCATCTTGCTTTGTAATCACCCAATCAATCCGGATCTATCAGAGCTTCTATAACTTTCTTAGTTTCTTCTTCAGATAGAAAACTAGAAAAATAATCATTCGCACTCAGTAGCCCTGCTAATCATTACTCCACCATCAGGATCACTTAAGAAGTAGACTCTGGGAATAATATTGACATCAAACCCTTTGTCTCAGCAGATATGTTCTTGTAGTGTCCTCTTGATATTTAATGTGGTGTTGTGTCTGATTAGTTGATCCTTCTATTGCTCCCCCTAAGCTGTTGCTGGGATTTTCTGAAAATCCTTACCCTTGCTGAATGGCTTCATTGATGAAATGAGTTGTGTTATACACTGTCATTCCAATGCTTGGATATGAATCATCAATACCATTATTTTTCTACTGTAACAGCTTGGAGCATTGAGTTGTTGAACTGTGCACTTAGACTGTCAATCATCTTCTGTTGATCAACCACAGATGCCCTGTAGGTTGTAGACTCCACTGAGTAGCCATGGAAAATATCCTAACTGTAGAACATTCTCACCAAACACTTTGAGGTTATCTAGTGTTTGCTTATGTTGGCCATTAACTCATTTGTGGTCTTCATGTAAACATCATGATCAAGGCTTGATCTAACTTGTTGCAAACTGTATTGACTGCTCCAGCCCTTTTGTATTTAGGAAGTCTTGATTAGCTCGATATTTCCTTTGTAGCTTTAATCAAGTTCTGATTCTTCCTTTGTACCACTCCATTTTGACATGGAGCTCTCAGTGCTGAATATGTCTCAAAATATTCTTGATGTTACAGATATTAATCAGAACTGCTTCTTGAATTCAGTCTCATTATCTGATCACCGGATCATTTCTTTTACAGTTGCTTCCAGCTTGATCTTCTTTGATGTGATCAATCACCATCTGTGATGTCTTGTCTTGAGAACGCACGAACAACAACTTTGTTACATAAGATTAGTCAACCACCATCACTAAGGTATATCTTTACTTTGGTGTGATGTTGTCTTTGACTTCTCTTTCTGACATACCCCACATTTATCGTCTTCTGAATTCCAGATGAGGCAGTCCTCTCACTAATCCATTTTCACAAAAGAGTTCCTTGAGTTGATGTTCAAGGGTGAAAGCTTCTAATGTCATAGCTAAACTTTTTCCAGATGAAGCTTTACAATAGAAACCATTGACTTCACCTTTTCTGATAGTCTAGCCACGAGCATATCCTTTCCTTACTCTAAGAAGAGCAAGCTTCTCAATCTTCCTGCTTCAGATGAGACACTAACCCTTCATAGAATTGACATTTTGTCCTTTGATACAGAACTGTCTGATAAGAGGATTTGTGCCTTGATTCTCCAGCAAGGAAGTTGCTTCAACTGTTATTAATGACACCAATGATCAGTTGTTATCAGTGATACCAATTATTCAATTCATGATGACATCCCTTTATCTGTATAGCTTGTCCCGTAATGAAAACCTTTGTTGTCATCTTCAAAGATTACTGACGGAATAGCTTATGTCAATCATATTTGATTGTGAGGCTCTTTCCTTGATCACATGCCTTGAGTATCAAATACCAAGAATACATATGAATCAAATAACCTGTTACGTCCTGCACTCACAAATTGATTAACAGTTCTTGGTACCCAACTTATCAGTTTGGGTCCAGATGGATTAGAGATATTATTATTAACAGAGATAACAACAGCTGCAACCTTATCATGCTGATTCTTATCTTTGACTGACCATTTTCTCCATTTACATACCCTTGACAGATTTGTCTCTAGGCTAGGGGGAAAATGGTTCCAATCTTACATAAGGAGGACTAGCAGTCTTTGCCCTATTGTAATCCTAAACATGCTTCTTCTATAATTAATGCAAGTACTAAGAGATGCATTCATGGCATAAAGATAAGCACGCATTGGATCAAGAATACATGACATTCATTCAGAAACATTACGCATAAGAATTAAGCAAGACAGGCATGATATGGAACAAACATAGTAACAAATAAATCACTAATTCTATCTAGTCGAATCCTATTGATAAATCTCATCTAGCTATCTCAATCCAATTATAAATTAATACATCTTAACAAACAGTTCAGATTAAATGGATAAATCACATTATAATAGGATACAGAGCGTAAGCATAAACAAAGGTCTTATATGTGTTGGGTTCCGAAGGCATAAAACGCAGCGGATAAACGTAAATAAAACAAAAATTCGAAACCCAAAAACAGGATCCATGTATAATTATGGGCAGATTATGGAGATAACGAATCATACCTTTCAAGAGATTAACTTTTACGAACTCAACGGAGATCCTAGCTATCACGCTTTGTGTCTACCTCTCGGAGAAACACCTCTATGGTATCCACACGAGCACCTTCAAGAACGTCTCACGAACTTGACTACGGAATGGATGTACTAGCCTCCTTCTTGACGATCTGAATTGCCTCTGCCTCTCTTTGCTGCTAGGGTTTTTCTTAAAAAACGTTCAAGCCTCTTTAACCTCTCATTATCTATTTATAATGACTGATTAAAAAGGCCCATAATAGCAAAGCCCAACCCTAGTAGGTATTGGATTAAATAATAAAAACGAATTTCTATTATTTAATTAATAACTAAGTCATACTTAATTATTATGGGCAAAAACATTCCTTTTAATTCGAATTTATATTATCTCAATTAAGTCTTACTTAATTATAATAAAATTCAAATAATCATCAATTAATTTAAATCCATAATTTAAATTAACTATTCCATTAAGTGCTCTATTTGTGCGACCCTATAGGCTATTATTTAATTGGCAATAATTTTATTCTCTAATAAAATTATAAACAATGAGCGGTATCTAGTAATACATCATTGTTACCCAATTAAACAATAATTAAATCGTGATTAGATAAAACCTTTCGTGATTAATGTTTTTCCGTGTAATATAATCCTTTTAACCATACATATTATAGATTAAACTCGAGGCATGTATTTAGTCATCCTCTTCAACATTTAATCTGGGTTTACTTGATGCATGAGTAGATTATTGAAACAAATCATTATTTGAGCATGGCCATGCTTTTATAATCTCACTCAATCAAGAGGCCAATAATATCTCTCCTAATTATAGGAGGGTTAAATCCTTTATCTATCATTCATATTTCTCATACGACTCATGATATACCCGATGTCCACTTTTATCATCACCCGATCAAAAGTAACTTTTAATGTAGTCAAAGTATATTAATCCTCGTATAGAAATATAATGATTTCAAGTCAAAGGATCGTTACACCATTATCACTGTGAGTCTTTCTTATGACTTTATTAAACATGAAGAATCTCACTGTGGGTCTGTCCAGTACCATGTACTCTCACATGTACCTATGTATTGACTTCAGTATCCCCATACTTATAACCAATGAGATGTGGTTATCTTGTCAAACAACATACTAGTCTATCTATGTATTATTATTGTCCTATATAATAATACTCGACTAGGGACCTTTAAGAATATGATATATTATATAATCTCAAGTTCAAGTCATGTACTTAAACTATACAATTTGTATCATGATTCTAAGGACATTTATTATGCTAACAAAATATCGCAGTAATTAAGGTCATAATAAATACATTTATTGAATGATCAACTGACATAAAGATAAAAGAATAATGTATTGCCTCTAGGGCACCTACACTAACAATCTCCCACTTGCACTAGAGCCAATCACCCATATATCTAATACCCATGGAACTAGTGTGACCATCGTGCTTCTGCTGCGACAAGCCTTTGGTCAGTGGGTCTGCAATGTTATCATTTGTGTGCACTTTACATATGTGTATATCACCCCTTTCATTAATCTCTCGAATAAGGTGAAATCTCCTGAGTATATGTTTAGCCCGGGAGTGTGATCTAGGTTCTTTAGCCTGTGCAATGGCTCCATTATTATCGCAGTATAGATCAATGGGATCTGCGATCGATGGAACCACTCCCAAAACAGAAATGAACTTTCGAATCCAAACGGCCTCCTTAGCTGCTTCACAAGCTGCAATGTACTCAGCCTCCATTGTAGAATCAGCTACTGTTTCTTGCTTTGAACTCTTCCAGCTTACAGCACCTCCGTTTAGACAAAACACAAAACCAGACTGTGATACAGTATCATCTCTGTCTGTTTGGAAACTTGCATCGGTGTAACCTTTTACAACGAGTTTCTCTTCTCCTCCATACACCAAGAATGAATCTTTAGTTCTTTTCAGGTACTTAAGAATATTCTTAACTGCCGTCCAGTGACCTTCACCCGGATTAGACTGGTATCTGCTCGTCATGCTCAAAGCATACGAGACATCTGGGCGAGTACATACCATTGCATACATGATAGATCCAATTGCTGAAGCATATGGAACTTTATTCATGTGGTCCTTCTCATCCAATGATTTCGGACATTGGTCCTTAGAGATCGTTATCCCTTGAGACACAGGGACATATCCCCTTTTTGCATTTTGCATTCCAAAACGATGCAAAACCTTATCAATGTATGTGCTCTGACTTAGACCGATCATCCTTCTAGATCTTTCTCTATAGATCCTCATTCCTAGAATGTAGGATGCCTCTCCTAAGTCTTTAATGGAGAAATTGCTCCCTAACCACGTCTTAACAGCCTTTAGAGAAGGTATGTCATTCCCCATTAGTAGTATATCATCAACATATAGTACTATGAATGCCACATAGCTCCCATTAACCTTCTTGTAAACACACGGTTCATCTTCGTTTTGAACAAAGCCATACTCTATGACTATTTCATCAAAACGGATATTCCATCTCCTAGAGGATTGCTTCAATCCATAAATGGATCGACGCAATTTACATACCTTGCCAGCATTCCTTGGATCGACAAAACCCTCAGGTTGTGTCATGTACACATCCTCTTCAAGGCTTCCATTAAGGAAGGCTGTTTTGACATCCATTTGCCAGATTTCATAATCATGGAATGCTGCAATGGCAAGTAAAATCCTTATAGACTTGACCATAGCCACTGGTGAGAAAGTTTCATCATAGTCAATACCATGAATTTGTTTGAAACCTTTTGCAACCAGCCTAGCTTTATAGGTCTGAACATTTCCATCCATGCCCTTTTTCTTTTTAAAAACCCATTTGCACCCTATGGGTTTTACCCCTTCAGGTGGATCAACCAAAGTCCATACTTGGTTTTCGTACATGGAATCTATCTCGGATTTCATGGCTTCAAGCCATCTCTTAGAGTCTGGACTGTTCATAGCATCTTGGTATGTGAGAGGCTCATCTTCATCTATGAGCATCAAATCACCACACTGAGTCATGAGAAATCCATATCTCTCTGGCTCATGGCGAAATCTACCAGATCTACGAACAACCTGTGTTTGTTGAGCATTATCATTATTCTGCTCTTGTTCCACTTCAGGTTCAATGCTATTTTGCGGTTCTCGATCTTCATCGAGATCTATAGTTCTCCCACTGTTTCTTTTGGAAACAAAATTTCTTTCCATGAAGACAGCATCTCGAGCAATAAACACTTTCTGCTCAGAAGGACTATAAAAATAATACGCCTTTGTTTCATTAGGGTATCCTACAAAAATGCACTCTTCGGATTTAGGTCCAAGCTTGTCAGATTCTTGACGTTTCACAAATGCCTTACATCCCCAAACTTTCATAAAGTTCATGCCTGACCGTTTCTCTTTCCATATCTCATATGGAGTCTTTTGAACCTTCTTAGTAGGAACACGGTTAAGTGTGAAAGCCGCTGTTTCTAGAGCGTAACCCCAGAAACTAATTGGAAGATCTGCATGACTCATCATCGATCGCACCATGTCCAACAAGGTGCGATTTCTCCTCTCTGAAACTCCATTCCATTGAGGTGTTCCTGGCGGAGTGAGTTGCGATACAATACCACACTCTTTCAAATACTCTCTAAATTCGGTGCTTAAGTATTCACCCCCACGATCGGATCGTAAGATCTTAATACTTGCATCTCCGCCAATTTGCTTCTCTACTTCAACCTTGTATTCTTTAAATTTTTCAAAAGAATCGGATTTGTTCTTCATAAGATATACATATCCATATCTACTGAAATCATCAGTAAATGTTATGAAGTAGTAGTAGCCTCCTCTAGCCATTACACGCATTGGGCCACATACATCACTATGTATTAGCTCCAGACGTTTAGTGGCCCTTTGACCCTTACCAGTGAAAGGGGCTTTAGTCATCTTACCAAGCAAACAAGATTCGCATTCTTGGTATGATTCAAAATCAAACTTATCCAAGTATCCATCCTTATGTAATTTGGATATGCGTTTCTCATTTATGTGGCCTAGACGACAATGCCAGAGGTATGTTTGATTTGAGTCATTTATTTTAAGTCGTTTGTTTTCTATATTACAGACAGGGTTATCTAAATCAAGAACATATAAACCATTAAATAAACGCGCAACACCATAGGTTAAATCATTCAAAGCAAAAGAGCAACTGTTGTTCTTTATTGTAAACGAAAAACCTTTCTTGTCCAAACAAGAAACAGAAATAATGTTTCTGCGAATCGCAGGCACGTAAAAACAGTCTTCTAGTTCTAAAACAAGCCCAGAGGGCATAGATAAATAATAAGTCCCTACAGCTAAAGCAGCAACTTTTGCTCCATTGCCTACTCTTAGGTCCACTTCTCCCTTAGCCAGAGTTCTACTTCTCTGCAGGCCCTGCACATTTATACAAATGTGAGAAGCACATCCAGTATCAAATACCCAGGATGTAGAAATAGACAAATTGACTTCTATAACATAAATACCTGATCCAGAAATCTGAACTGCTTTCTTTTTCTTCAGATCCTCCAAGTAAATTGGACAGTTTCTCTTCCAGTGACCATCTTTCTTACAGTAGTGACATTCACCCTTGGCCACACCACCTTTAGGCTTTAAAGCCTGTTTGGGACCTGACTTTGGCTTGGTTGTAGAATCAGATCCAATCTTCTTCTTACCCTTCCATTTTCCCTTCCCTTTGGCCTTACCTTTATTTCCCACCATCAGTATGGGAGCAGGTTCAGCTGTCTTCATGTTGGTCTCATATGTTCTCAACATATGCAACAATTCAGTAGGTGTTTTGTCAAATTCATTCATATTGTAGTTCACAACAAACTGAGTGAATTTGTTGTTCAAAGAATTCATGATTAGGTCAATACCAGTTTCCGGACCAATCGGGAAACCCAAAGTTTCAAGGTACTCAATGTAACCAATCATCTTCAGAACATGTGGGCCAACTGGTTCACTCGCCCCTTGTTTGCAATTAAAAAGTGACTTACTCGTGTTGAACCTTTCTTGACGAGTTTGGCTTGCAAACATGCTTTGCAAGTGCTCATTGATAGTATATGCATCCATATGCACATGTTGTCTTTGAAGCTCAGCACTCATAGTTGCCAACATAAGACATGCAACATCATTTGCATCATTCTCATCCTTTGTGCGTGCTGCTCGTTCATCAGCAGTAGCACCCTCAGGAAGGGGGCCTGGAGGAGGAATATCAATGACATGAAGCTTGCGCTCCTGCCTGAGGACAATCCTCAAATTCCTCTGCCAGTCTAGGAAGTTGTTTCCTCCTGTCAGCTTGTCCTTCTCAAGGACTGAACGTACGGATAGTGTGTTTGTGTTGTTTGCCATTACTCAGTATCTACAATAATAAAAGCGCAAAATAAACATTAGATTGTCTGAGTTAAAATTTTATGTTCATATGATTATGATATATTCGTAATATATCTCCCACTATTTTTTTTTTTCAAATTAATAGCCCTAACTATTAATTCGGAAAGTATATCCCATAAATCTTTCTAGTGAGCCAAGATCCATATTTCGTCATGTTCTAAGTCAACCACTGGTATCCTTAAAACATGATTATTTAGGTAGACAACAGTTGTCAATTATATCATATATAATTCTTGGATAATTTGGTGAACAACAATTGATCTTATCTATCTAATAGATTTTTAACCAAACTCTATGCTTCTAAGTTCATAATAGTTGAATATAACCGTTTATATTCACCTTATTATGATGACTCAGTTAAGTTAGACCCAATGATACAACGTCCGAATATAACCGTTTATATTCGTCGCTTTTCACCATGATAGATAGGAGTCCCCTGCCACTGACAGCCCTTCCCCTTATCGATCTAGGATTTAATGAGTGTTCATTCATTGGAAAGCATCTGATTAAAACTTAATATTTTTACTTAGGGATTTTAATTTAGAACGATCATGATCCCATCATAAAGAGATTCCCAATTTTTCCTTGAATAAAATACTTCAAATCAATACTCGTCAATGGTTTGATTTCCAGGTAGTGGAGGAGTCACATCGGTCTCGCTTAAAACCCACAGCCTTACAAGTTCTATGAACCCGTTGTTGACAAAATCGCCCCATGTCAGAAATAAAGAAAATTCGTATTTTATTCCGTGTTTCATAAACACGAGAATCTCATGATCGTTTGTTAATTTTAAATCTTTAGTCGTTACAGATTTTATCTTGTTTAAAGGCATGGCATGGGTGATGTATCTAATACATACATACATCATTAATCTAATTAAAACATGCATTTTTCTACTCTACACATACTATTTATACATCATATGAAAAGTACGTAAAGTAAACGTGCAATAGTTATGGCCCAATCCTATGTGATCTTTTCAGGCTAATGAAAAGATCAAGGTCAATCTATGGTGTAAAAATAACTATTACATATGTCTTCTCTATTGCTTCCATTGTCTCCTTGGCCTCCATAGGATGCCTCCTCTTTCCCTTGTCCTTCTAGGATGTTACATTAAGAATTATACTAATGAACTTACAAAAGAACTCGAGTTACATTCGAGATAAAACAACTACAAATAGAAAACGACATGCAAGTCGTATTTATTACAAACCAAAAGAATAAACCATTACAACTAAGGTCTTAAGGCCATAACTATGCACCATGCTCAGTAACCATTAAAGAACATGATAGATCATATAAAGATGACATACTATTTATCACTTATCATGATCCAATCAAGAATAATAAATAAGTAAAGCATATGTCATAAGCACAAATTAAAAACGAAACCCTAACCACGCGGTTCGACCTCCGCGGTGAGGTCGCTGGGGGGGTTCGGGGGGGCAGCGAGCCCCCCGATGGCGGAAATTTTTGCAAAATCAAGTATCAGAATACTAGAAAAACATGTATCAGAATACTATTCCAGAAGCATGTATCAGTATACACACGATCCATATCCCAGTTACCAAAAACGTGTATCAGTATACATATTTTAAGAGATCGCATACATATGAGTTATGGCAGATCTTAAACATACTAGTATCATCATATAGATCATTAACAGATTCATCATATCATTCATATAACATAACTGTTATCATGGCAGACTCATATAACATAACTGTTATCATGGCAGACTCATCACACATGCATACTTGTAAAAATACAGTAAACACGTAACCAAATCAGCCCCTTATACACGTAGCTCTGATACCATTGTTGGGTTCCGAAGGCATAAAACGCAGCGGATAAACGTAAATAAAACAAAAATTCGAAACCCAAAAACAGGATCCATGTATAATTATGGGCAGATTATGGAGATAACGAATCATACCTTTCAAGAGATTAACTTTTACGAACTCAACGGAGATCCTAGCTATCACGCTTTGTGTCTACCTCTCGGAGAAACACCTCTATGGTATCCACACGAGCACCTTCAAGAACGTCTCACGAACTTGACTACGGAATGGATGTACTAGCCTCCTTCTTGACGATCTGAATTGCCTCTGCCTCTCTTTGCTGCTAGGGTTTTTCTTAAAAAACGTTCAAGCCTCTTTAACCTCTCATTATCTATTTATAATGACTGATTAAAAAGGCCCATAATAGCAAAGCCCAACCCTAGTAGGTATTGGATTAAATAATAAAAACGAATTTCTATTATTTAATTAATAACTAAGTCATACTTAATTATTATGGGCAAAAACATTCCTTTTAATTCGAATTTATATTATCTCAATTAAGTCTTACTTAATTATAATAAAATTCAAATAATCATCAATTAATTTAAATCCATAATTTAAATTAACTATTCCATTAAGTGCTCTATTTGTGCGACCCTATAGGCTATTATTTAATTGGCAATAATTTTATTCTCTAATAAAATTATAAACAATGAGCGGTATCTAGTAATACATCATTGTTACCCAATTAAACAATAATTAAATCGTGATTAGATAAAACCTTTCGTGATTAATGTTTTTCCGTGTAATATAATCCTTTTAACCATACATATTATAGATTAAACTCGAGGCATGTATTTAGTCATCCTCTTCAACATTTAATCTGGGTTTACTTGATGCATGAGTAGATTATTGAAACAAATCATTATTTGAGCATGGCCATGCTTTTATAATCTCACTCAATCAAGAGGCCAATAATATCTCTCCTAATTATAGGAGGGTTAAATCCTTTATCTATCATTCATATTTCTCATACGACTCATGATATACCCGATGTCCACTTTTATCATCACCCGATCAAAAGTAACTTTTAATGTAGTCAAAGTATATTAATCCTCGTATAGAAATATAATGATTTCAAGTCAAAGGATCGTTACACCATTATCACTGTGAGTCTTTCTTATGACTTTATTAAACATGAAGAATCTCACTGTGGGTCTGTCCAGTACCATGTACTCTCACATGTACCTATGTATTGACTTCAGTATCCCCATACTTATAACCAATGAGATGTGGTTATCTTGTCAAACAACATACTAGTCTATCTATGTATTATTATTGTCCTATATAATAATACTCGACTAGGGACCTTTAAGAATATGATATATTATATAATCTCAAGTTCAAGTCATGTACTTAAACTATACAATTTGTATCATGATTCTAAGGACATTTATTATGCTAACAAAATATCGCAGTAATTAAGGTCATAATAAATACATTTATTGAATGATCAACTGACATAAAGATAAAAGAATAATGTATTGCCTCTAGGGCACCTACACTAACAATATGCTGGAAAATATAAAGCAATTAATCATGTTCAACAAATATTCAAACACATATTTAAGATCAACTAAAGTAACATGCACAAGTTAAACATCAAACCTAGTTACCAGAAAATAATCTAGTGAACTAGTAAAGCATTATTTATGTGTGATGATATCATACTTGTGCGAGTGTTAAACATTTAAACACTATGATCTTATCATGCATTGAATATTGAGAGCAAAATATTGCAGTGGTTCAAGAAATTGAAACCTGAGATATGTGAGTTGGATCATCTTCAGAGATTGCTATAAAAGCAAGATATTCACGATTCTCGTCATCTGATCCATCCCAACTCTTTCCCGTGCACTAAGTTTTGACTGGCTGCTTCCCTAAGAAAACATTCCACCTTTGTCTCAACTCATCAACTGAATTTTTACTCATCCTTGTTTTTCAAACTTCTTGTTCTGTTGCAGCAAAACCCCTGATAGTTACTTGACACATATGTCTTGTCATAACTGTAGCTATCAAATCTTGTTTTTGTCCTAATCTCAGTCTTGTAATCACCTCTTGAACTGAATCTGTAAAAGTTTCTGCTTCTGAATAGATAGGCTTGATCCTTGGGTATAGCTTAAGTATTCCTTGTGAATCTGATACGACCAAACTTTCCTGACATGTGAAACACTGCCCTGACGTCCAGTCCCTCAAGTACTTCTACCTGAGCTTCTTCTAATTCAACTATCAGTGACTCCTACATTATGTCCTGAGGTTCCAATTTTAATGCATGTAACTGAGATATTTGTTTGTCCCCATTATTCTCCCTGACCTCCACAATTCCTTCCTGTTTGATCTCATTGATTCCCGGATAAATGTAGCATTGGTACAAATCACTATGTGACTGTATAATCTGGAACCATAGAGTTGTCTTAAAATCTCCGAGAAAAATTGTACCCGTAGAAATTTCATTCAATTCTTGCGTCTGAAAACCCAGTGGTATCCTATGGAGTAAGCCTTTGAGAAAGTTCCACAATTTTCTTTTGTAGGTCTTGAAATCAGTTCCACTTAGAGTAAGATTAAATTTCTCTAAATTTTTCATCTGAATACCACATGGTCATCGTTTTCTTCGAAAGATTAAAATCCACTTTAAAAGCCCGGAGGAATCCTAAGTGTACCAATCCTTGAGTACCCTTAATTTAATATTTTAGAGAAATTTAAATTTTCAGTATTTTTAATTTTCTTAAAAAATAAATTGATCAAAAATAAATATTTATGTAAAATCTAATTTTCAAGAATTTTGAATTTTCCTAAAAATTAAATAAAACATAAATTATTATTTAAGAAAAAATTAAATTTATGAATTTTAAACTTTATGGAAAATTAAATAAATCATAAATAATTAATTAAGGGGTTACAACACTCTATGGAGACTAGGTAGCTTTCCTCCTGTGGTGACTCCCTGAGTTTTGTGGCGATTACAACAAACAAAAGGCTTGAATTATGCCTTAGAGAAAAAGAACTGTTTTGTGGCGACACCTGTGTGTGGCGATCAAGAATACAGGATGTCCCAAGGCTACCTATGGCGACTACTGCGTTAATAGAGTACAACTCTTGGTTAACCAAATCTTTGAGGCTGCCAGATTTCCTAACCAAAACAATAAATTATATTTTGGCGCGTCTGCTGGACTGCTCTTCCCTTAAGTTTTAGGTGAGTGATGCGCGCACTTGCGCGTGGAAGGCAACATACTAGTAGTACAACAATTGGCAACGCGCGTGTGTTGCAGGCGTTGTTTCTTTTATTTACATTTCGCGCATGTACACAGAGCTGCTAGACTTGTACTTGAGCAAACAGAATGAACTTACAAAGGTAGCCAATATAAACAACAAACTGGAGGTGATCAATTGGCAGCCTAAATAACTAAAAAGAACCGAAATATTAATTTAAATTAAAAAATTTATTCACTAAAATTTAAATAATAAATTTATTTAAGTAAAATTTATAAAATAAATTTATTTAAATTAAGTTCATAAAATAAACTTATTAAAGTTTAAATAATAAACTTATTTAAATTAAATTTATAAAATAAATTTACTAAATCAAATTTACAAAATAAATTTATGTAAATTCAAATTAATAAGATAAATTAATTTAAGAATCCTGATTCGTGTATCAATCAGTCTGCTCTGATACCAATTGTTAGGTCCCGAATTATCGTAGAAGGGGTGGTTGAATACGATAATCACTAAATTAAAAATTCTTTCGAATCTTTAGCGGATAAAATATTTAGTGCTCGGTTAGTGGTTTCGTGTTCTTGAGAGGAATAGTGTTTGGAACGATAAAAAACGAGGAACACAAGATATTCGGGGAAATATATATTCGTATATAAATCCTCGAGGGTGTTGCTACGCTCCGGTAAATAAATTAACCGGCTACAATCTAAGAACAACAAAATTCCTAGCTACTACAAAGATTTACAAATCAAATCATATACAATAATCTAACTTTTATTTGTACTAGGATTTAATTACTGTATAACGATTATAATGCCCCTAAGAATATACAAGAATTAAATCGGGCATTATAACGTTACTCCGGTGAGAAGTTAAATGGATATTCAAGGTGTCGGAGCTTCTCTGTAAATCTCCGCTTCTTGTTTTTATCAGCTCTCTTTTTGTTGGAGAAGAAGATAAAACAGAACTTACTAGATCTGCTGCAAAGTGTAGACTTTATCAATAAATTGTGTGGCTGAGAATTCTTTGGCGACAACCTTTCTATGGCGACAAGGAGAACAGGAGGGAGTATCTATGCCTGTGGCGACATGAGTGTACTAGTATATATATATGTGTAAACCAAAACAAACTCACTAACTCATGTGTGGCGACAAGGATGGACTACTACATATATCAAGTACATGTTAATGTACTTAACTTTTATAAACAAAACTAAAACTACCATCTGTGGCGACATTATATCACCTGTGGTTCCTTTTTTTCTTTTATTGATTTGATTTTCTTTTTTCTTTTTCTTTTTGTTTCTTTTTCTTTTTGTTTTCTTTTCTTTTTGTTTTCTTTTCTTTTTCCCTTTCTTTTTTTTGTTTCTTTTCTTTTTAAGTTTAAATTGTAATTAAATTAATTTATAAAATAAACTTAAATATAACTTATATAAATAAACTAATTTAGATTTATAAAAAAAAACTTATTTAAAGTTTATAAGATAAATTATTTTAAGTTTATTAAATAAATTATTTTAAAGTCCATTAAATAATTTATTTAATTTAACCATTAAACTTTGAGTTTCGCCAGTCCCCTGAGTTGTTTAGCTGTATACCCCGCACACTTCTTCTCGTACTTTAACAGATAAACGTTCAATCCAAGTACGTTCCACAACTTAACAATTCTTCTATAAATAATACCCATATTCCTTTCACGAGCTGTTGACGCCTAGTGCAACTAGTCTGGTTCACAGACGACTAACCCCGATTCAGGTCTTCGTATTATAGCCTTAATTACATTGTTAAGCTTGCCTCAACTTTATTGCTTCAGACACTGAGTGTCAATAAACAACTGTACTTTCACTGTAATCCTTTCTGGTACTTTAGACAACATCTTCATTAACCTCTGTCTATACCCTGTCTTCAATTCTTCAGATTCCTACGCTTCGAACACTGTCTATCTTCAAAAATGCCAATACACTGAAATCTTTCGTTAGCACTTGTATACTGAATCTTTAACATTTCTTAAACCCTGAAAGTCTTTAATCTTTGTTCTTCACTGAGGCATGATCATATTAATGAACTTCTTTTAGTGACCTGTAAATAGACTTCAGGCCTTCTTCTAATATTCTGATTCTTTGTATTTGCCTTGTCTTCATTCTTCCTGATTTCTTGTGTAGACATAGTATTATTAACTTGTCATATTCTAGTGTTTTTATCGTGTTGAGTTATCACGTAACTGTTCATACAGCTACGCAATCTCACCAGTAGTACATGCATGACATAGTCACGCTTTCTAATAAAATGCTGACACGGATTGGAAAGTGGTAAGAGAGATAACTAAAATATTGTCTTAAAAATATTGAACTCTTGATTTATCTAAATATCTTTTTTTTGCAAGGGTCTCGGTTCAAGAAGTTACACCAAAAAGGAACTCAATGAGATTTGAGATCTTTGGGAAAAAATTTTTACTGTAGAATGTATTTAATCAGGTACTCACAAAAACTTTAACAGACTATATTATTTTTTATTGTAGATTATTTATAAGTGGTTTTATGTTGCTTAAATTAAATAAACAGATGGCCTAAAAAAAATTTATTTATACTAATCAAATTTAACCGTCAATGGCTAAGGTTCACAATTTTTTGTATATTTATTATGTTGCAGGAATTTGCCACGAATCAAGTTATAGAGCCACGAAACGGTTTATGAAGGGGGGGTGTATTAAAGAAAAAGAGCAAGAATTTTATTAGATTTAGTGTAGGATAACCAAGTACTAGATTGTTAATGTACTTCTTCTAATTGTAATATATTAGTTTTGTCAAATAATGTATTTCCAAATTTAAACAAGAACATAAAAACAAATCTTTTAAAAAAATAATCAAATTTCAGATGAGTTTGTGTTATGATTTCTTAGTGGTGTTTGTTAATATTTTTTGTAAGCAGGTTAATTAGTACTAACAAAATAGGGTAGAAAAATTATTTTTTGAATTTAGGCGTCGGTTTATCACATGTCTGACACAAAAATAAAGGGTTTTATGCGACAGTTTTTTCAATAACCGAGACTACACCATATGCAACGACATTTCTCTGACCGATGCTAAAAAATAACACTATATGCAGCGGAATTTTTCAAAACCGACGCTACAAACCTATACTTAATGGCACGGGTTTTCTAAACGCCGACGCTAAAACATAATTTTGGCGTTGATTTAGTATATTAATGTGTCGGTTGTCATCCGACACCTATGAAATATTAGCGTCGCCCTATTAACCGACGTTACAGGACTATACCTATAGCGTCACCAACATAGACTACGCCCAATAACCGACGCCTTAAGCCTATTTTGACCGACACCTAAAGCCCATTATGTACTAGTGACACCTAGAAGACTATTTATAATTAAGTTATATTACAAGAAAAATGGTCTTTTTTCTAACAAGGAAATCAAATCACAAAAACCTGGTATAAAATAGTAGGACATAATTTGGTAGAAATTGTTACAAGTGCGGCTCAGGTTTTGTACACGCATGCACCAAAATCTACAAATATTGGTAATAAACTCAAAATCTACCCATTTTGGTAGGTTTTGACCAAAATTTGATACTGAAATGGTCCCAATAACCCCATCATCAACCCTCACATATTTTAATTATTAATTTTTTTCAAAAAAAGGAATAATGTCATTATTTCGAGACTATTTCCTACCAAATTTGGTGGGAAATTAGTTCGTACAAATATTGGTAGGTTTTAATAGAATTTTATATTAACATTGCCCCACCGTTCACATTATCAGTCCACATATTATTAAAAATAAAAAAAAAATCGAAGCATTAAAAATAGTTATAATTCAGGGTCTTTTCCTACCGATCACTACGCCATAGATTGGATACTGCAACACCAAGAAACCGTAACTAAAGGCCAAAAAAGCGTTGCTAAAGGCCAAAAAAAGGCTATGGCGACTCTTTTTCGGGGTTGCAATTTTAAGCGTTGTAATAGAGTTTTTTGCAACCCTGGTGATACCCTGTTGCAACCCTTAGTTATCCGTTACAGAAACGTGCTATTGCAACACCAATGGGATTACAATAGGTCTTGAAAAGTGTTATAGTTGAAAAGTGTTATAGTAGGGTTTGGGCTATCAGTACAATATTTGTGGGCCTCACAATGGGGCCCACATGTGGGGTATCGATGCAACCTTTTTGCAACGCTTTTTAGTATTTTTTGCAACGCTTTTTAGTGTTTTTAGCAACATTTTTTAATGATTATTAGCAACACTATAATGACCTATTGCAACGCTTTTACAAAAAAAATGCTAGTAACTATTTGTAAATTAACATGCCCATAAATAAGACCATTGTCTTAAAACCAACACAATCCACAAACCATAAACATCAGTCCACCAACCACAACATAAGCATGTAAAGCTGTATCATAAGGTATATTAGAAAGATGAATTTATAGCAACAGACAAAAGTAGTTTCTTTGAAAAAAGAATGAAACTAAACAAAATTTTAAATATCAGAATACATGATACACTTGAACAGTGTAGCATCTTTTTAACCAATAAAAAAAATTCATGCTATAAATTACCTGCACTACAATTTCAGTGGCTTCCACTGCATATACCTGGTAAATATTTCATGCAAGAAATATATTATTTATGTAGATATGGCTAAAACTGGTTTTTCTCAGATACGTTAGATTATTGCGTCCCAACTTCGAAAGGAAGAGGAGCTAATGATGACGAATACTCATGCTTAGACGCTGCAACATCTGAGCAGATGCCAGCAATATCGAGTTGAAATATGTTGACTTCCTTCAGTCGCTTCTCTTGCCAACCCAAAATCAGAAACCTTAGGAGTGAAGTCATCTTCAAGTAAAACGTTGTTGGCTTTGAAATCACGATGGATCACGCGAGGGTTAGAATCTTCATGAAGATAAGCCAATCTTCTGGCCGCACCAAAAGCAATTTTCATTCGTGCATCCCAGTCAAGAGGCCCTTTTCGTTTGTCTACACCTGCAGACAACATCATATTTCTTTTAAAATAGTCGGATCAAATGCAATCACTAGAAGCTTAATATACCACCTATATATATCAATGGTGTAAGAAAGTAAATGAACCGACTCAAAAATTATTCTTTTCTGCTTTACTTCTGTGAGTATATGGGGAAGAGGGATTATTTTAGATAACATGCCAGTAATTAAAGAATCAGTAGAAGTCAGACATAATAACTACTAACTTGTTAAATAATTTATAACTCTCATTAATTTTCTACATTCATGTATATTTAAACCAGGTCTTAATCTCATTAATGGAGGGAGGGTGAATGTGCGCTGCTAATTTCTACTCGTATGAGCCAGAAACATATTCCATTCTTTCCTCACTCCTTCATTCTTCAGTTTTCTTCATGGTTGTTCATTCCATTCTCATCCTATTTCATTCTTCTGAACAGGCGAAGCATAAGGCTAGGTCCATTCTTTATCAGGTGTTTTTAAAAATACTAGTTTAGTTATTAGCAATGAAAACCGAGCAGTGTGCTTACTTAGTGCTTGTGTGTAATTTGTATTGTTTACATAACAGCAAACAACTCAGCTGATATGGTATATAATGAACCATAATAATATTTGTAAATCAATACTTTCTGGGCAAAGGGTAGATATATTTTAAAATCATTGAGCTCACATCGAGTTAGTAGAATGAGCAGAAACCAATTTATTTGTTACACAATACAAGTGCAGGGTACAATAAATACAGGGCAGATGGAACTAAACAACTTAAAAAAGGAAATAAAATCAACACATAGTAGTGCAAAACAGTTAACAGAAGAAGTTGTGCTTACTCAAAGGATGATGGAAGTCACGTTAATCCACTAAAAGGACACAAGTGAACTCCAAACGACTGCAGAAAATGATCAACAAAAAGAAATTCAGGTCATTAAGATTTTTTTAATAAAATCTACAATAATATTCTACAAAATTTGAAAGGAGACATTAATTGCCTAACAGACTTGCTGCAGAGCGGAGCGCTAAATAGAAAGATTAGCAAAAGCCTTAACACAATCATCAAAACATAAAAGAACAATTGTCTAAGTGTGTACACTCGGTCGTTACTTAACACTAACTAAATTATAAATCAAACATCAATATTAATGTCCAGCTACCAACAACAAATGCTAAGTTAAAATCCAATAATTCTGTTAAAAATATAAAAAATGCATAAACATAAATCAACAAAACAGGCAGTAATCATTTCAACACATACTGTCCCAAATACAAACTACAATTACAATATAAATTTCTCTATAGACCCTGTCCTATAAAAAGCCTAAGTTGTGCAGTTAACTATTTGTATGTATGTGTTTGCTAAATGTGTACAGGGTTAGCAAGACGATGAGAAAACATAGTATGAGATTCAAACCTGGCGGATTATCATTATAATATAGTAGTTTATAAATGTATGTTTTTGTAATGTATTAAGCTCTGAAATGCAAATGAGAAATTCTTGAAGTCTTAAGCGGTTTAACCAATTATAGATAAAGACGCAGAGTTAAATCTTAATGTTCCGCATCCAAGGTAAATCACTTACAATTTTGTTATCCTGGCAGAATCAGAACTAAGGTTGTTGCATCTCAGACCTTCCCAAACAAAGTATTCTGGTTCACATGGATCTCCTTGCCAGCTGTCTCTTGTCACTCCATACTTAGACTTAGTGTTAAGCATGGCAGCAACTATACACAAAGATGAATACATAGACGTTATCAGAATACCCGGTGATAGTCATTTTACAATCAAATGTAGAAGCCTGACTCGGTTGAAGCCCTTAAGTTGACTCACTGAGTTTCATGGCCGAGTTTTGATGCAGCCACCATTGATTTGAGCTTGATCTTCGTGAGGAGAGCAAGGAATCGTCTTTTACTCGCCTGGAATCGTCACCGGAGATGATGAATCTCCATTAATAAACTGAAGAGTTTCAGGATTATTGAGTTATGTATATGAATCGAGAAAGAAAAGCAGGAAGAATAAGAATTCATGATCGATTTGTATCAACAAACAAGGATTTGGCCTGAACTTTTGAATAAAAATTAGGGTTTCAGTCGGGTTTGGAAAAGGGGATCAAAACACCGGTATTATTCTTTCTAATGTCCTACCAAAACACTATCAGGTTTTTGTTAAAGTTACAAGCGGCAATTTTGCCGCACCTTTTCGGGATTTTTTTTAATATAAATATTTATTTTGATATTAAAATTATTAATTACTTTTATAAATTTTATTATTTAAAATTTAAATTTTAAATTATAGAATACTTTATAAATCCTATCATAAATCATCCTTTAACGAATCATTAAATTTTAGTGATCAAAATTAAATATTTTCTTTATTAAAAAGGTATTTGCAGAATAAGAGAGTCAATAAAAGACGTTATTTTGAAAAGAGGGTGAGTATCAGCAGGAAAACTACTTTTGAACATATATCATTACACAAAATAATATAATTTCTTAAATAGTCTTTTCATACTGTTGATTATTATGACTAAGTATTATTGCTCACTCTTGTTTTCTTTTAGATGTCACGACACAACAGATAACCAGTATACCGGTGAAGGACTTAGTCACTTGCAATCGTGGGGAGAATCCCTTGCAGTTTTGTCTCGGGAAGGCCAGAGCATTTAGATAGATTTCGGATACTGTAGGATTATTGTAACTTCATGTAGAGGTTACGAATAATAGTTTGAGATCTTGTAAAGTACATTTGAGTTGTAATAAAAGAAGTTATATTTTGTGCATCGTTTCTAAGACTATAACTTGTGTGTGTGAGATTGGGGGTCTGTAATGTGAATTGTTGGATTATAAAAGTAATACAGGTTTTAGATGATTGGATGATTGCGTGACGACCCAGATTCCCGACCCTGGATTTGGGGGCGTTACAAATTTTATTATGTTTTGATATTTTACTTATATTTTGGTTTTAATAAATTTTAACGGTATTTATGAAAATTTGAATAATTGGAGACGAATCGGTCGCGATAACAATGTTTGATAGTTTACTTACAAAAAAATAAATGTTCAATTTAGAAAAATAAATAAAAAACTTAAAATAATTAAATTATTAATAAAAGATGACGAGAAAAGTGTATTAATAAAAATATTTAAGTGATTAGTAATAATTTACTATTTGTAATTTATACATATATAACTTTATAAAAGTTGAGTTAGTTGGGTTCGGTCTAATCCGATTCGAACAGACAAAAAATTCGGCACAACTCATTTACTCATCGGAATACATTTACATGTTCAAGTTCGATTTATTAAAAAAACAAATCAAATAGAGTTCATTTAAGCAAACAAAGCAAATAGAGTTCATTTAAATGAAGAGATACTCGATTTTGTTCACGAATTGTTCATCCACGGACTTAAAAAAATAAATGAGATGCATAACGAGGAATGCTTTGAATAAAAAGGAATCCACAATAATTCAAAAAAAAAATATGATATGCTTAACTAGGAATGTTCCGAATAAAAAGGAATCCACAATTATTAAAATATTAAACAATCTCATACATAGACATCTCAAGGCCGTCATCCAACATTACAATGGGCGCACACATGATGCGAAACTTCAGGGTTTAACAATTTTGAATACCTACTTCAATAACCTATAAAAAAACTTCAAGCATATTTGATCTGAAACAATTCACCATTGACACTCCATGCACACACCGAAACAAGTAAACCAACATATATTATATTAGGACAGCAATTTTTTTTAGTATATATAGCCACAAAAACATCATAGTTTTCTTATAATTATCACACAATACCAAACTAAGAGCTGAGGGTATTTATGGGGCAGGGGTGGCAGTAGTGGTAGTAGTCTGTGGTGGTGTAAAGTCACCGGGCATTCCACCGGGAATTCCGCCTGACATTCCACCGGGCGTTCCATTCCCGACAGGGCTGGAGAAGAAGGGGAATGGCGGGAAGGCTGGGAAATGAAAACCTGATGGTGGAGCTGAACCATCACCTGCAGGTGGAAATGAACCACCGAATGGAAAACCTGGTGGAAAGAAATTCAGGAGGCGCCGAGACGACGCCGAGGCCGGAGAAATGTTTGCTGAGAATGTGAAAGCTACGAGAATTATTGAAAGGAAAAACAACTTGGAAATGGCCATCTTATTACTTCCTATTGAAGAATGCAAAAAATGAGAGAAAGGTGATGGCTGTTGTTGTGACTATGCATGTATAAATCTTAGGTTTATTTATAGAGAAGTGTAGTAAAAAGGTCTCTCTATGTGGGCGCATGCAAAATTGTAATTCTTTATTGATTCCTGGGATTCTCCAAAAAAAACTATGTATTAATGTTTAAAGCATGAACATTAAGTTATAAGGAAATGGTGTAGCTTAATCAAAGACTGTCAAAAAACATTTATACTATGTTCTTAATAAAATATATATTTTTTACTTATATAATAATCGTATATCTGTCTATATATATATATACACTAGTATATAACCGGTGCGATACGGTTGTTTTTATCTTATATATTATAAAATATAATTTTTAATAGATTACTGTTGTGATTCGAATTTTATACTCCTAATATAATAACTTTACAATGCACCACGTAATTTTTATTATTATATATTGTAAATTATAATTTTAATATATTACTGATAGGATTCGAAAATTATACTTTTTATATAATAATTTTTAAAATTATATCTAGCGGTTCTCATCAATTTGATCTGACGGCTTTGGATTGAGTGATCAACGACCAACAACCATTTTTTTAATATTTCGTCTTAAATATAATATTATATATATATATATACGCTGTCCCAAAAATGGTGCTTGTATTATTTTTAATATTATATAAATTTTTAAATTTAATTTGAAGTAAAAAATAAGTTATGAAACTTATTTACTAAAAATTGTAATAATATGATTTTATAATACTTATTAACATACACATAGATGTATAAGTTAGTGATATTATAGTTTTAAAAATTAATGTAATGATTCAAATTTATATTTTTATTGATATTTATAGGCGTGTTTACGAAAAATTATTATATTTAATTAAAAAATAAATTTTAGCTGAGATTAATAGAATACGAATTGTCATTAGTATTTTAAACGACCAAATCCAACTAACTATATAATATGTTAGTTTAATATGTTTAAACCCGAATCAATGGTAAAATTTTATGTGTCAATGGCAAAAAAATTATGTTAGCTTGAAGCCCATATATCAACCAAATTCAATTAATTATATGTATTATTTTGTTTAATTTTATTTTATCCCGGAGTGACTATTATTTTATTTTAGACCGAATGGATAATATGTATTATTTTATTTAAATTTGATGACATTATATCGATCCCACGAATTTTCTTTCAAATTTTTATTTTGTTATAGTCTATTCCAATAATATAATGTTTCTAGCGAGATGCGATAAATAATATTAATTATTTTACTTTAACCCGATTCTTCAAATCCAACTAACTATATGTAATTTTTTTAATTTCTTATTTAAAATTGAATCAATAATATTATTTTGTTTAGCTCGGCCGGGTGAATTTTATATATTATTTTGTTTAACAAAAATCATTAAACATATTATAATTCTGTTATAAATATTTATCTATTTATGAGATTATTTTATTTAAATATAAACTTTTTGTTTCTTTTTTAATATAATAGTATGCATAGGGCTAGACTCAAATGAGAACTAGTTCCCCCAAAAATTAGTATGTTCTGTAATTATATTTATTTGTTCTGCAAAAAAAATCACTATTTTTTCTTGAATAGTATAAAAAATTCTCTAATAAATTTGAGTTTTACATATAACACTATCTAAATTTTAATAAATAGTGTCATAATTATTGTAAAACACTAAATATAGAAATATAATATATTCTGTGATTTGTGCATAATATATATATATATGTGCATAATATATATATATATATATATATATTGTGTAATAAATTCCTCATATTTGTTTTCTATAGACAAATTTTTGTTTTCTTTAATATGACACATTCATTTTGAATAAGAGATTAAAAAAATATAAGAAAAATGATATATTCTTCCATGTTTTTTCATATTCTTCAATTAAGGTGTTTATAGGTAGATTCTTAAATGGTGCAAGTGTAGTAAATTCAATTTTCCCACAGCTAGTTTTTAACTTTTTCAACCGTTTCCAGTTTTGGTAACAAATTGGAATAAAACAGTGACTTAAATAGTTAAATTTGAGCTAGTTCAAACTAAGAGACTTTTGTACTAATACGTAAAGGTGATAAATTTCTTCTATTCATTTCAGCATAAAAATGAATAAAGTAATAGGTTGTGAAGGTGTTAAACGTGAAAATCTTCTGCTTTGGATTTTTTCAAAGAATATCGTGTCTGAATTAGGAAAGTTGCTTTCCAAACCAATCCTTTTCTCAGAAAAAAACACAGATAAAACTACTTCAGAAATATATATATATAAATATAATGATTTTATGATGTTCATTATAATTTTTAAAAAAATACATTCAAAAAACAGACTGTTATCTTCCCCACAATTAATTAATTATCTGTTTATTATACTCCGAATACATGTATATCACATAAACATATAGACTATTACGTACCATTTTTATTTTCCAACGTGTTTGAAAGTGAAAAATGTTAGAGTCGTTAAAAATATTCTCAATTTTTTTAGTATCTTTTTAAAAATGAATATGAGTTTATTTTGTTGGAAGTTTTAAAATTGTACAAATTAGTTTAATAATAGACCATAAGTCCACAACAAAAGAATTTAATTGTCCAATAATTTGATTTGGTTGTCAATGAAAATGAGCTATTGTGACGGACACAAATGTTTTCACGTCTTAAGATTCCGCAATAGGTCAAGTCACATGTTTATTTTGTCTAAGAATGAAAATGAAATGTAGTGAAAATAAGAAAATCTTACCCCATGATAACCATCTTTGGTTTCAAACAAATTATCGAACTGAATAATTAACGAATAATTGTGGGGATATCGTGATACGAAATAAAGATTCGAAAATATTCAAAAATTGTTCTTGCATGCCAATTACACAGCCTTTTGTAAGGAGGAATGACAATATTTTTTTGAGTAGAACTCTTAACCTCTGACATGTTTGCATGTTGATGTTTCATGCTAGAGGAACCAGATCTGCACTGAGGTTCAAGGGAATCGATTAAATCATAATGTTGACACAAGAGAGTAACAAGAACCAGATACAAACTTCATAAGTATATAATATTGATACATAAGGATAATGGAAGTACATAGAACTAAGTATGCAAACAGATAAACAAGATCACAACACGAAGCGGTCTCTAGGACTCTGAACATCAAACAATAGACAACAGATATAAATTATTAAAGTGCAGCCGCCGTAACGTATATAAATGTGTTCATGGAGTGTTTGAGTGAGGAAAAGGGATAGTTGGGACGTGGATGTCCTTTGGTAGTGCTGGTAGTACGGGCTTAGGAAGCTCCGGAAGTTCGGGCATATGAGGCATCTCAGGGAAATGTGGCAGTTCTGGCTTTGGTAGAGTTGGGACATGGGGCATTGGCGGTAGTTCCATCTTGGGCAATTGTGGCAGTTCGGGTTTTGGAAGTTCGACTTTAGGGAATGATGGGAGTTCAGGCTTCGGAAGCTCAGGCAATGATGGCAGTTCGGGTTTTGGAAGTTCAGGCAAGGTTGTCTCTAATAGGTGGCGAGCATCTACAGAGAAGTCTGTGGCACACATTGATGTTAGTGTGACAATTACGAGTACTAAGAGAGTCGATGAGTGAAATGAGTTGGCCATCTTTCGGGTAGATGTGATCAAGCAAATTGTTTCGAGCTTTAGTTGAGTAATGAGTGTATGTCCTGGTGTTGGCTTCATTAGCCTTAAATAGAGGGGATGGTTGAGGGAAGGTGCAACTTCATTAGACTAATATATGGTTTGGTGGGAAGATTTGTGCTTTGGTAGTTCAACTGCTTCTCCATACTCCTGTTGAAATGGTTACATGTAGCTAGATTTGTCATCAGCAAGGATTGTTAGATGTTCATCAACTTATTACTTAGTAAAACAAGTTACAGATCTACACACGTGGAATCATCGATGTTTTTTTGCAGAGAAGGTAAAATACCTTGCATAGCAGTAGTTATCAACTCGAACATCAATACAGAGCTTTGCAAGGGAGGATATAATCACTGCCTCTTGAAGTGTCCAATAGGTCAAATTGATCTGAAACATCCGCTGTCATTCCCCTCCCCTAACCTCATTTGTGTTCCGCAATCCGTCCTGAGAAGATCTACATAATTCTTAACAGTGTAACATACATATACGCAAAACCTGTAGCATGTAGAATCACCTTTAGCTAGAAAACATGAATTAGCTCAGATAAACAAACCTGATCCAGAAATTACTTCAACTATCTTTTGACTATTTTTCTCTTCAGAAATATTTCTTTAAAGAAATTGTGTAGACATTCCTATGAAGATTTCCTAGAGGCAATCAGCGGCAGAGGCAGGATATAATCCTCAGCGGCACTTTCAAATTTCACATTCTGGGGGCACAGAGAGTAATATTATGTAGATTAATATTGTCAAATATGCGAGTCCCATGTAAAACAATACATACTTTTTTGAAACCCATGGAGGCATGGGCACCCAGAGGCAATGGAAGTAAACATCAAATAACAACCCTAATCTTGTATAGGCCTTTTCTTTCTCTGTTACTGTAAAACAATGTACACTGACCAGTAATGCAAAATGAACCACTTGATCTATTAAACTGCAGTTAGTTAAAATATATGGCAAAGGAAATTCATTGAAAAATAATATGGACGGTATTAATCTCAGAGCCCAGAAAGCGTATGTTCAAAATCAAGGTACTTTCATCGTTCACCGGTGCTCTATCAATGTTCCCAAAAGGATTATGTACGCAAATGAAAAAAGTATTTTCACAAAGAGTCTTTTAGGTGTAAATGTGTAAAATATTTAATACAATACTATTAATGAAATACCATGCAGGATAGTTATAATAAAAGTTGCACGTCACTTCTATTTTCCGTATGGTTACCCTTTTAATGTCCGGCACTCGTATTGCTTAAAATGTCTCTCAAAATTTATTGTCCAACGTCACAATCATCAACTTTGGCACCCAATTTTAAAACTAAAAATGCGTATTAGTTGCTCTTAAACTCTTAAGCCTCGTTTCTTTATGGTTGAACGAGTCTAACTGAACCGTACCAGTCATTTTTCCAAGTTCAGAATATTTATTTAACATTTATTATGTAGGACGATTCCGAATCTGGATCGATCATTCCAAAAATTTTTGCAAAACCATTCCTCGACAATTTCACCCAGAGGTGGAAGGAAAGGGGGGGCTGGGGTCCATTGCCCCTCCAAACATGTATAGTATCTTGTTTATATTGTTTATAGTATATATATGACGTGAAATAAGATAAGAATTTTCCAAAACTTTTTCGTTGGTATACCGGTTAATTGAATTGACAATACTTTTACCCGTGATCACAATTTCGGTAGAAAGAGTTTTTTCAGCAATGAATATAGTGAATACGGATTTGAGAAATCGATGGGAGATGAGTGGATAAATGATAGTTTGGTAGTATATATCGAGAAGGAATTTTTGTGTAAAATTGATAATAAAGTAATATTACGTCGTTTTGAAAACATGACGTCCTGTAGGATTCAGTTGCCAAAAACAACGATTATTAGAGATTAGTCATATTAGTTATTTATTAAAATAGATTAATGTATTATGAGATAATAATATATTTATTTTAATGTAAGTGATGCCCCCTCAGTTATGAAATCCTAGTTCCGCCACTGGTTTCACCTCAACTCCCCACCGTATTTGGCACCTCCACTTTCTATAACCCGGAAAATACAAGTCTTGTTGCAGAGTAGTTGCTGGGAGATCCTCTCCTAGGTTTATGTGGGGTTTGTTCTTGCCCAGAAGATGGGCTATATTGGTGTTAGCGCAGGACTGTTTCGACTACAGTTGTAGTCCCACTGATAGAATGTATGTGCAGCAAAATACACTAGAAAAATGAATTGATCAAGTAATTAGCTGAATAATCTGATGGAAGCAGTTAATGTATATATATTTACTTATCTGAAATTCATGAGCACCTATGTTTGTAAAAGTATAAAGAGTTTGGTTTGGCTAAGTAAGCTTTCAGATATTTTACTTTTTTGCAGTTTCTGCATATGGTTAGATTCAATTATTTGATACTATCTTGAACATGTGTTTTCTTTGTAAATTTTTCAAGGATTCGAGTGAAGAAGAAAGAAAGCATGCTGAAAAATTTATGGAGTATCAGGTACTTGTATTGTGTTTTCTTCTTTGTCTTATTGATCTTGTCCACATGTTTAATTATTTTACTTAATTGGTTAGGTAAATTAGGTGGTAAAAACTTTGGTATTCTTCCTTGTTTACTTGCTAGTTCAGGCTTAATGTAGAGTAGAAACAAGCTCATTAAGTATATTAATATATGCTATAAAAAATTAATTTACCATTAAAGTGACGACCCATTATAAAATAGATATAATCCAATAATATAGATAATAACAATAGTAGTGATTAAAGCAAATCATGTTCAACAGATCTAGTAAATGTCCTGGATGACCGTTTTTTGTGTTTGTTCTTTCAGATGTGTATGATGTTTAAACAACTTGACTTTAATCTTCTTTTAACACTTTACTTTTATGAGTGCACTGGCTCCTAAGCATCCCATGGCTCTTTGACTCGGTCTATAATACTAAAGCTTCAACCTCCCTCTGTAAAATCAAAGATAACAACCTGTCCCACTAACTTTTGGTCTATTCTTATGAAATTTGCATTAGCTGGTACATTGCTAACTATGTAGACAGTAGTAGGTGGTTTATGAGAAGAAGGGCCAATATATAATATTTTGGAATGAGTTTGGAAAATCAATAAAACTTGGAATAATTGAGGATGTAGCAAACAGAAACAGCCTGGCAAAACTCCTTAGATTTGAGAGGTATTTGTATTGTAGTTTGTATGAATCCACAATACAGTTTCACTCTAGGTTGTGTCTAATTGTCAAATTTATTGCTTTTTGCAGCACAAAGTCGAACGGAAAACTAACTTCACTTGATCAATATACCTTATGCAATACCTAATGAATTATGAAGACAAGAACTGCCAGAATGTTTCCAACGAGCTGATAGTGCCAAGGAGGATGACAGACATTAAGGATGAATTGTAAACTGCTACATCTTTGGACTATATATCTTAATGTATATTTTTTTTTCTTTTCCCTAGTTTAAAGAGGGTACCCCAAAAAGTTGCAGTCTGTGCTAATTGGATGTGAGGTTATGGAGACGATTTTTTTTATAGTTATGAGATGACTTTGATTCAATTTGTGTTTTAATTTTTAGGTTGTTGTAGAACTGATGTTAAAAATCACAAATATACATTAATTTACACATATGAAAGCAATATCTTAAAATCACAAAGACATCACTAAAAACAGGGCAATAAAATTGATTCAAAAATAAACACCCGATGTCTATTTATCATATTAACATCGGTTATTTAGAAAACAATCAATGTCTATTGTCAACATTGACATCGGGTACTTAAAATACAATCGATGTCTATTGTTCAAATTAACATCGGTTCTTTATAAATGACTGATGTCTAATAGGTATGAGACATCGGTTTTTTATTTTTAATCGATGTTAATTTATAAATATTGCTTGTGTGTTATAGTTTTAAATAGGCCTAATCGTCCTAATATTACATTTCTGAACTTGACACTACACAATTAAATAACAAGAATGTGAATTAGACATCAGAAATTTTCCAGAAACGATGTGTAATATTACTTAGACATTGGTTTTTAACCGATGTCTTTGAGAAATTATCTTTAACATCAGTCGCGAAGACATCATACATTTTTTACATAGACATCGGTTTTTAACCGATGTCTAAGGTCTTTTTAACCGATGTCCAACGTCACAATCATCAACTTTGGCACCCAATTTTAAAAGTAAAAATGCGTATTAGTTGCTCTTCGTTTCTTTATGGGTGAACGAGTCTAACTGAACCGTACCCGTCATTTTTCCAAGTTCAGAATATTTATTTAACATTTATTATGTAGGACGATTCTGAATCTGAATCGATCATTCCAAAAATTTTTGCAAAACCATTCCTCAGCAATTTCACCCAGAGGCGGAAGGAAAGGGGGGTTGGGGTCCATTGCCCCTCCAAACATGTATAGTATCTTGTTTATATTGTTTATAGTATATATATGAGGTGAAATAAGATAAGAATTTTCCAAAACTTTTTCGTTGGTATACCGGTTAATTGAATTGACAATACTTTTACCCGTGATCACAATTTCGGTAGAAAGAGTTTTTTCAGCAATGAATATAGTGAAGACGGATTTGAGAAATCGATGGGAGATGAGTGGATAAATGATAGTTTGATAGTATATATCGAGAAGGAATTTCTGTGTAAAATTGATAATAAAGTAATATTACGTCGTTTTGAAAACATGACGTCCTGTAGGATTCAGGTGCCAAAAACAACGATTATTAGAGATTAGTCATATTAGTTATTTATTAAAATAGATTAATGTATTATGAGATAATAATATATTTATTTTTAATGTAAGTGATGCCCACTCAGTTATGAAATCCTAGTTCCCACTGGTTTCACCTCAACTCCCCACCTATTTGGCACCTCCACTTTCTACCTAATTTAGGTGGAAATCAAATTTTATTATAAACTTTATTATAATTCTTTTAACTTTATTTATTTAACATATTGTATTTTATAATTTATTTTTTTTATCATAAGTAACCCGCAGCCGCTACCCTTCGGGTGTACACTGGGTAAACCCTACCAGGTTCCCGCAATAGCCTGCAAATCACGGGATCATAAATTATTCTCCCGTGAAATTCGAACAGGTGACCAAGAGAATAGTTATCCTCTCTTTAAACAACTGAGACAACCTTTGCGGACTGTATTTTATAATTTACATAACTTAGATGAGGATGTAGTTAATAATATAATTTTATTAAATAAATGTAATATTAATTAATAAAAAAATTATTGTGAAATTTTCAAAGTTTTATAAGAATTACTTAAATTTAGTTTAAGATAATTAATTAAAAAAATAAGTACATACAGTACTATAACATAATAATACTATGAAGTAAATAAATTTAATATCATTAAATTTAAAAAATATTAATTTTATCATTCATATTTTTTTTATTAATTTAACAAACAATATTACAAGTTGATAGTTGAGCATTCAGATTAATTACATATAATCGTTCAGAAATTATTATTCAGATTTGTCAAATGAGCCCTACTGATACGAAAATTTTATCATAAAATGGATCAGTTGATTTTTTTGGAGAGGATTTAGAACAGCAAAATCTTTTTCCGGATCTTTTGCTGGAAAAACCTGGTCTGATTGTTTGATGATAGTAATACTGATTTTATGTGGCCTCCGTCTATGAACACACGATAAAAGATACTCCTAAAAGGTTGCGTGTCAAATTTCGACTGGTCTTCAATCATAAATATTTTCACCAGAAACACTCCAAATTCATAAAATAGTAATTAATATATAAACAACTCATACTAATATTTGTAATATAGGAAGTAATTGTTTGAACCTGATTGTTTCCATGATCACCTACCTTTACCTTGGAACATGTACAATAAAAATCATCATATATTTGCACACACGGCTGGAGAAGAACCAATACACAAGATATATTTAATACATGAGGAAATACCTATAATAAATTCCACAAAAAGATGCAGAAGAACAGAAAACGAAACAGTCTCTCAGACTATGAACAGTGCACTTGGACAACAAACATATATGAAAGAGTAAAATACTACATAAAGAAATGTTCATGGATTGTTTGAGTGAGGGAAAGGGATAGATGGGATGTGCATGTCCTTTGGTAGAGTTGGGAGTACCGGCTTGGGAAGCTCGGGAACTTCAGGCAGATGAGGTAGCTCAGGGAAATGTGGCAGCTCAGGAAAATGTGGCAGTTCTGGCTTAGGAAAATTTGGTAACTCGGGTTTTGACAGAGTTGGGACATGGGGCAATGGTGGCAGTTCCACCTTCGGCATTTGTGGGAGTTCAGATTTCGGAAGTTCAGGTTTTGGAAGTTCAACTTTTGGCAATGATGGAAGCTCAGGTTTCGGAAGCTCAGGCAAGGTTGTCTCCAAAAGTTGGCGAGCCCCTACAAACACTTTAGTACTAAACAAGGATGTCAATGAGACAACTAAGAGCAGCAAGAGAGTTGATGAATGATATGCACTAGCCATATCTTGGGTCGATACAGTAGAAGTTGATAATTAGAAATAGATTGTTTTAAGCTTGGTTGAGGATGTCCTCCTATAAGTTCAGTCAGGCTTATATATACTGATGATGCTCAAGATAAGTTGTAACTTCATTACACTAAAGTATGGTTTGGTGGGAAAATTTGTACATCTGTAGTTCACCTGCTCCTCCAAATTTATATCCAAATGGCTTCTTTTCATTGATTTGTCAACAGCAAAAATTTCCCACCAACTTATGAATAAAATGTACTATCCACAAACATAGATAAACGCACATACGAAAAACTACAGCATTAAGGGTGGAGAAACATGTTTTTTGCAGGGATCGTAAATACCTTAAATTGCAGTAGTCCATCCAGAGCTTCACAAGTAAGTAATCAACTTGAACTCCTATCATCATACAGAGCTTTACAAGTAAGGAAGCTTCCCCTGCCTCAATGGATCCGATAGGGCTAAAAAGTTTTAAAGCATTCACTTGAAAATCTGTTCCATATCAAGCAGATCTTATATTACTTGAAAAAGAAATGCTTATATATCTGAAACCTACATGAATTCATTTTTCATTTACCCTACGTAAAAAACAACATCAATTTAAATTTACAAATTATAAAAAGAGAGTGTATTAGGTCCTGCAACTGAACACTAGATTCTGTAGAACAAATATCTTGCATTTTGTTGTACATTACATGCATTATTATAATTATACAATTTTATTAGTAACTTCAGTATAACATAGTATTTTATACTGTGTTTGACAATATATGTGACATCACAAGCTTCCCTTTGAATTAAGTGTTCTTCTACGAAATTCGCGTGATACTAATATAAGCAGAACCCATCCACTATACTGCTCAATCATGCAAAATTTATATTACAAAATGAATGCAGTGCTTATGTGTTCGACTGCAGAACGCCAAAACTGCTTTACAGAACACTATGTTAGGCTGCTAATCGAAGGTACTGTAATGCAAGACACTGTGTTCTGGTTCTATAAACGTGTTCTATGGCGGAACCTAGGACTACTACATATGCAAGATGGTACTATTCCTATTACATAACTGAGGAGGACCATTTACGTTTTAATATCAAGGTTAACACCATTCTCTCTTGTTTGCCCAGTTTATTTCAATAACTGTAGGTTTCAGGTCTGGAACCTTTTCCCATGCACAAGCTTGTTTAAATGATAATCTCATAAATGATGTCTTTCGACAAAAAAAAATGTAGAATTCAGGTGTTGGCATAGAGTTCAATTGCAGAACCTATAAACTTATATGAATAATTTGAAGTCGGAGTTTAAGTGTAGGACTAAAGTTCAATTGCAGAACCCTAGTTTAATCATTTGTTTAGGGTATTGTAGTCCTAAACTGGCAATTAAACCCCACATCCACACACATAAACTAGAGTTGTTGCAGATGAACTACTTTTTTTTGACAGAGTGCAAATGAACTTTAGCATCATACACAAACAATCAGTAACAATAAAAAAAATAAAGGGTTTAAGACTTGCCATTTGAATTGTTCTAGTGTCCAAAAACTGAAAACAAAACAAGAGGAAGTACCTAAAGAATCATTGTTTTGGTAGCTAACACTTCCAAGTATATCTTTTACGAATATCATCTATCGGTTGTCCAATATAAAATTAAAAGAAAGTGCATCTCACAACACTAACATATATTTCAGTTAATATAACATGTACACAGTTAATAAACATGCAAGTTTAGACAATGTACATGCCTGACAAGTGACACCTATGGAGCTAGTTTACACTAAACCTGGTATACAAAGTTAACACTTTAGTAGGAAGATTATATGTAATAACTCTGAAGCATATACATTTATTTATTAAATTCATTTTTCATTTTTGTGTACTTTATAACTTATTATTTCCGTCTGATAGATGTTTCCTACTACTATTACCAACCTTTCCTATGCAACATGTATAATAAAAAGCATCATAAATTTCCATATAAGGCTGAAGAAGAACCAATACACAAAATATATTTGATACATTAGGAAATACATATAATAAACTCCACAAACAGATACAGAGGAACAGAATACGAAACAGTGTCACAGACTCTGAACATCGAATTTGGACAACAAATTTATATGAAAGTACTGTAAAATACTACATAAAGAAATGTTCATGGATTGCTTGAGTGAGGAAAAGGGATGGATGGGATGTGCATGTCCTTTGGTAGAGTTGGGAGTACGGGCTTGGGAAGCTCAGGAACTTTAGGCAGATGAGGTAGCTCAGGGAAATGTGGCAGTTCTGGCTTTGGAATATTTGGTAACTCGGGTTTTGACAGAGTTGGGACATGGGGCAATGGTGGCAGTTCCACCTTCGGCATTTGTGGGAGTTCAGGTTTTGGAAGTTCAACTTTTGGCAGTGATGGGAGCTCAGGTTTCGGGAGCTCCGGCAAAGTTGTCTCCAAAAGGTGGCGAGCCTCTACATAAACTTCAGTGCTAAACATAGATGTCAGTGAGACAACTAAGAGCAGCAAGAGAGTTGATGAATAATATGCATTAGCCATATTTTGGGTACAGTACAAATTGATATTTGAAACAAATTGTTTTTAGCTTGGTTGACGATGTTCTGCTACTAGTTGTGTTAGGCTTATATATACTGATTCTTGAGGGAAGTTACAACTTCATTACACTAAAGTATGGTTTGGTGGGAAGATTTGCACATTTGTAGTTAACCTGCATCTCCAACTTTATATCCAAATGGCTTCTTGTCATTAATTGACAGCAAGGACTGTCCACCAATTTATGAATAAATGTACTATCCACGAACACAGATAAACGCACATATGAAAACTACAGCATTTAGGGTGGAAAAATATGTTTTTTGCAGGGATCGTAAATACCTTAATTAGCACTGTAGCACCAGAGCTTTACAAGCAAGTAATCGATTTGAACTCCTACCATTGAAGAAGCTTTCACTGCCTCAATGGGTCCGATAGTAAAAAAAAGTTTCGAAGTATCTACTTGAACTCTCTCCCCAACCCCCATTCTGTTAGTCAAGTAGATGTCTATGAAATCCTGTTCCATATCAAGCAGATCTAATGTTACTTTAAAGAGAAAAGTAAATATATGTGAAACCTTTGGAACATACATATACACCACTTGTAAAACAAGATAAAATAGCTTAGATATTTGGAACTGATAGAAGAAATCATATTTACTAGCGCCTCCATGGCCAATCAAGAGTTACAACAGTAGTCAATTGTGTAGAATTAGTGTTATGTACATAATTTACAACTAACAGGAAGCAATTACAACAATGATGCAATAATATTATTCAGCTCCAAAATTCCCTGTTGCTGATCAGGTATCGACCACTACCATTCTTGGTGCTATTACTTTGGTATTCAAGTTGCCATTTTTCAAATGTACAATTGACAAAATCATAGTATCCGCCATGAAGAGAAAGCACCCCTCTAGACACCCTTTCTCCTATCCATGGGTAAGCCAGCAAATTTGACAGGGAATGGTTGATTGATACCTAGACGAACCAAAAAAGGCATTAAAAAAACTTATTATTAACTAAAAAAAAACATCATGCAAGTGCCTCATGCTTTATAAGTATGTAATACATTCTACACCAAAAATAAGAATAAGAAGATGATAATTTTCCGGGGTACTTCAATTAAAGGTCAATAAATCCAAGTGCACTGTGCTCATAGGATATCAAAAATAGTAAGTAACATGTATTACATTATGAATTGCTCATTTACGGAGCATACACGTCAGCAGGTATTAAGGCAGGAGTCAAATTACTAGATTCAGTTTCAGCTTGCCACAATTATGCATAATGAAATTGAGAAGCCTAAGTTGTTTGATATACAGGACCAGTTTGTGAAGCATCATCATTTGTGTTAGAAGTGTTTCTGTATTAAGTCGCTCAAAACAATAATATGTATCTTAAAGCAGATGGGGATAACTGGCCATGAGATACTAGTACCTATGTATCTAAACCATATTTGGAATGTGATAATTATTAGCTTGGAATTGGATACTGAAAAAAGAACTTGCCCAAGGTTATTCCGGATGCAGGTGCAAATAACTTGATTTGTATTTTTTGCCCCTTACAATAAAAAAGCAGGCCTACTCTACGCTTAACCTCTATGCATTAGATTCTTTAAACAGAATGCCAATCAAGCATAGTTACAGCATAAGTAAATACCTTCTCACAATGTTTGCACTGCTGGTCGAAGCTGAGATCTGAAGCAGCAGCCTTTGTGCTTAACTTCGCATTCTTCCCGGTTATTACCCAGCTATTAGTGAAACTACTGGAATAGATTAAACATTAAATATTTTCAAAACTTTATCAAAGGGTATTATCTTCTTTACAATTGCAGAAGTAGGGACACTAAATCAACTAGCAATTTACAATGCAGTAACCAAACCTTGAATCGGCTTGATCTGGCATGCTCATTAGGGCATTTATGCCTGCACAGCAGCTGTGGCCAACTACTAGTATATTTTCAACCTATTAAAGGTTGCATGGCAGAGATCAATGTCTCTAAATAAAATGGAGCGTGTAAAATAAACTCAGAGCCATAGGTTTCTTAAAAAGATGTTAAAACTTACTTCTAAAGTATTTATTGAAAACTCAAGAGCAGCCTTTGTTTCTGAAGGTCCATTCTGCATATAAAAAGAACATGCATGCTCAATTTACAATATAGAAAGACATTCTTCATTTATATGTTAATAAACCATATACTATCTCAAACTAAGGATAATTAAAGTGTTACTCAAACAACACCTCAAACGGAGGTACCAAATTGGCCACATTGCGAACCACAAAGGCTTCTCCAGGTTGAAATCCTAATATGTTGGAGGGGCAAACCCTTGAATCTGCGCAAGCAATCACAAGGAACTGTTCTTGATGTATTAGTAAATCTCAATTTCAAGTATAGAAACACTGGCTTCTTAAGGGAAGACATAGAAGATGATTTCACTACTAGTGAAGTACAAATTTTTCCTATACTTGCAAATGTAGATATTATAAAGAAGTGGAAACTATTATCACCTTTGGGGTCTGAACTTTGGCAAGATTTTGATAGTGTTCCGAGTTTGCCCTAACAGGAAACAACAGTTTATAAAGTTGTGCACTAATTTAACTAAACTTGATTAAAAAACCTATAACACAGGTTTGTGTTTCTTACAAGTACTTGTGTTTCTTGAAACTCAGAAATCGATGCTTCATTTCGTTAAACAGATCATTCTCATTCTGAGTTCCAACTGTGCTTGTCTGTTGGTTGATTGTAGGTTCTTGAAGCAGTACTCTGGCCAATCTTGAGGGCTTTATTCCTAATGCTGGTTCACTTCTGCTAACATAAAGGCATACATCGCCAAAACCATTATAAGTAAATAATTGACCAAGTAAGATATTTTAATAATAATAATTTAATAGTAATAAAAGCACTACTTGACGTCATTCCGAATATTTTCTCGTTTTCAGTTATTTATATATGTATTTTGCAAAGCAATCACATATAACGTTTTTATCTCCTATATCGGATAACTTGGTGCTCCATCAATAATTTAAACTGAATATTTGCAACTGGAAGGTATTAGGCTATTTGTGTATTCCATTGAAACAACCATGGGTTCAACTACCAATTGTTCACTATACTCACTCGGAAGTGTTGTGTAAATACCGGAAACTAAACTAGACTTGCTCAAAAGTTGAAAGAATGAAATCAACATTTCAGATAAGAAAAGAAACCCAACATCTAAGACCATATTCAGGTACTCAAATTGCTAAAACTGATCATAAGCTCTTTTACACTTATGGTCCATATGATTTAAAGTAATAAATTTGGTAAATGAGAATGAAATGAAATTCTAACTATTTTGTTGGTAATGATTCATAATATTCATTTCTTCCTCCATTGCATTCATATAAATCAAGAATTGAAGCCAATCCTGGAAATTTGAAAATAAATGCTAATTCTTACATCCTGCTTATTTTACTTACAAACCTCACTGTTGAAATTTTGCAGTCTCTTGTTTTGTTCAAAAACAGATTAAAACAAGAACAGTAATCACAAACACTGGATCTTATTAGACAAAACACATAATAACAAAAAAAGATATCAAATAATGATCAAAAGTAAAAGTATATAGAAAGACCCACTTGGTATTATTCGGCAATCTCAAATGGGTGTGCTCCCTTTCCAAGAATTTCAGCTGGGGCTCAACAATTTGCTAAGAGACACATACCAGACAAAAAAATCAAGAATTTTTATGTATACAAAACAATCCACACAGACCACAGAGAGAGGGAAAGAGAGGGAGAGAGAGGGGGAGAGGGAGAGAGAGGGAGGGGGAGGGGGAGAGGGAGGGGGAGGGGGAGAGGGAGCGAGAGAGAGAGAGAGAGAGAGAGAGAGAGAGAGATTACTGGTGAAGATGCAACAGAAGCTGAAGCTCTAGGGAACATGAAGAAACTGTTACCACGTTTTCTGAAACCCAGAAATCTGTACTTCATATTTTGTTTTGCACAACAGTAATGTACTTTTGATATTTTGAGTGTGTAATAAAGAATCTAGTTTTATGATACACACTTCTGGAAAATAACACCAATGGCAACTTAGATACGTGTACATGTAGTCTAATTATGCTACCATTATTATTACATTCACGTCACTTAGCCTGCACATTCGTTATCAAGATTGGTACCGGTACTTGTAACTTTTTGGGTTTTCTTGTCGGAATTCCAAGAGTTTTGTTCAAATTTGGACGGAACTCTCTCCAACTCCAATAATTTGATATAAATTTCGGTCTAAATCTTAAAATGTTTATCTAATTATTTCAAGGTCTTATAATAATAAATATATTATTTTTGTATGATGTAAGATATAATCTTTATATTTTATTATTATTATTAATTACTTGTTTTATTTTAAAATTGTTAATAAATGAATAATAAAATTCTAATTAAACTTCAAATATATATGAAAAATAGTAATTAATAATTACGGACAATATTTTGACTATCTTGGAAAAAGTCGATTTAATTTGTCGGACTAAATTAATAATTTAGTTCTCATCGCATTTTCATTTATGTTTTGTTTCAAATTAAGTTTTATGTGTTGTAATCTTTATTTTAATGTTTGAATGTATTTGTAATTTGAATTCAAGAAATGCAATGATATTTATTTAATTATGTTTAAATATTTTTTAATTTAAATTATTATTTAAATAAATAATAATAATATCCTAATATCGGTTAATTGCATTTATAAATACCCGAAATCAAAACTTTATGTAATAAACTAAAAGAAATATATTAAAAACTATTATTTTAATCTCGATCCAAATTTGGACCGAGATTTAGGCCATTATTGGGTGAATTAGGACCGAAATCGGTCCAAATTTGGACCTTTAGGTCACTCTTGGGGTTGGCCTTAGCATGTAAGGTCATCTCCAAAAGTGGCCTCTTGGCCTAAATTTGGACCGATTTCGGTCCAAATCTACCCAACTGTGTGGTTTATTGCCCCGTTCCAATTTAGGCCGGTGAATAGTGCCAACCTAAATTTAGACCGACACTATTCACCGGCCTAAATCTTTTTAATAATAAAATATTATCTTTTTATGTTTTATATATTAGTTAATTTGTTAATTGAATGTTATTATATATATATTAAGTAGTTTTTAATTTTCACTTATATAAATAATAGTTATTTAACAAAAAATATATTAAACACCATGAATTGTTTTAATTCAAATTAATAAGACATTAAAAATAAAATAAAAAAACTCATATTACCTTTCGAGATGCATTAATCGAGCATTTGTGTGAACAATATACTAATTCGGAGTAGTTTAATATTTGTTGTTTTTCTTTTAGTTAATTATATATAATATTAATTTTTCTTCACTTTTCTTTTTTAAGTGTAATGTTTTTCTAATTTAATAAAATTTATTAAGTTTGAAATTAAAATGATCTTATTCATTCCGCGTCCAATTGAATTAATAGATATGTGAATTAATATCAACACATTAAAATAACAATATATTAATAGTTGAAACCAAATACATTATATTAAATACTAATATTCATAATAATAGTGATTCTGTTTGGTCAATTAAACTGAGTTGAGGAGCATGGCATTTCCGTGTCTTGATTTACTTGTCTTGTGACACATGGATAATGCCATAATGGACTCGTGTGTGCTTTAATCAGGATAAGTCTACTTCCTTCATATTTTCCAAGAAAATGGGGCTAAGATAAGTATGTTGACTGTAACATTACACACACAATAATGCTAACAGATGTACTTGCCAGCCCCATCTTCATAGACATCTACTACCACATCCTTCCTCATTGAGGTTTTCCACTTTCTTAAGCTAAGCTATTTTACCTATGAAACAATATTACAATTTACAGTCTAGTTTACAAAATTTCAATAACTGGAACCAGATAATCGCATCAAATCAAATTTAACCGCAAAACATGGTTCACTTTTCCGTTTCATCAGTTTACGATGAATACTAGACACCTCTTTCCTAATCGAATACTAAACGCTCTTCATGTGCATATAACTCATAACTATATCAGCAACTACTTTATGATCAGGGATACTCAAGGAGCAAGTCGTTATCCAGAACTTTAAACTTCTAAAAATGTACCCAACGATTTTTGTTGGCCAGGGCTTTGTACATCTTCTCAAAACTAGTACCGAGACAAATCTATCATAAACTATAACTTGTATGTACAGGAAAGAATAGCACCAATGCAAAGCGATGATCAAAGTAAAAAAAACAAGATTTCTGGTAATTTTAAGGCTCGGCCATAGCTGTAGTATTTTCATCAAGCAATGGTGTAGTTTTTGATTTATCATTTGTGATGTCTGTATGCTCGCTATCTTCATTAAATCTGTCCACACCGTGAAGGAAGATCCCTGTTATAATTGCAAAAGATTGTGAGAATTTATCGCCACTTGAACTGGAGATTGTAGATGAAGGAATCTCAAGAAACAAAATAAGGCAAATCTTTAACAAAAAAATATTGTATAACTTTCAAATAATTCTTAGCTTTATAAGATTCCATTTTTTTTAAATAGAGGTCTACAGGGAGATGGCCGATCATCATTTGTATAAAGGATCAATGAGTTGTGTGGCCACTAACTTCTCAAGTCTTACTCATTCTGAGATGAGCAAACGGTGGAAGGACGGAACATAATCACTTTCCTTGCTCCATTATAGTTTCGTACATAAATAAGATAATTATTGTTAAGGATAAATTATGTCACTTTCTGGAAAAGTACTGCACTATGCATACAACAACGCATTATAAATAAAATATGAGAAATCCGAAAATAATTCTGACTTTACCTATAAACCATATTGCAGAAGCTAGAAAGAATATAGACGTTAAGATCAGAGCAGTTTTTCTCCAGTCCTTAATTTGATCCTGCAGTGTGCTCAAAAAGAGTGTATTACTTTCTTGAGAGGTGCACCAGGAGGTTTACCATATGAACATGTATATAGTCAGTAACAACCGCACAAATCTGAATATCCATCTGTTAATTTCCAATTCTTTTCATAAACCAGTGACAAGATGCTATTATAAAAAATTATAGTTTTTCCAAGTTCTTCGTTCCCACCTCCCAAATGATTTTCAGCAACCTCTCCATAATAAGCACAGATAATGGAGTACAGCTTAAAGAAAAAAGCATTGTAGAATAATTATTATAGCAACATTAAAGAGTACAAACCTGCAGTATACCAACAAGTGGAGAGGAAGGAACATCGCCAAATATGTGAATTGAGACAGTAGACATAGCCATAGATAACGGTCTTACACTTGGCTTAACACAATGAAGACATACATAATTTACTGGGCCCTGCATTCAAATAAAAAAATGTGAACATGAGTCGCATACCAAGGAATTTTTCTAATAAGTTAACAGCACAAGAAAATTATTAAAAAAATACATTTAATTAAACAGTACAATCAATCTGAAAACCAGAGCAGAAAACTGATTTTCCTGAATCAACCACTAGTAGAAGTATGCAATAGCTCCGACCAAAATGTCATTGGGATTAAATAGACCACCCTGACAAAGATAACTATCCATTCATATATATACCTGCGTGGCAAAAACCAGGAGTTCTCCTATTGCAAAGAGAACAAGAAAGCCATACATGTTCTTCAAACAAAAGGCGAGAAAGCAAAATATTGCCCCAAAGAATGTTGCCGTTGAGAGAAGCTGCAAGAACAGTTTGATGTTATTAAACATAGTTTCCTGATGATTGAGATCATGTGACAATCTATTGTAATATAAAAACAACTGAAAATGCAAAGTAGCCTTATAAATGTAATGCAAGCTTCTACCTTAAATGCATTGGAAATAGTAGCAGTCATAAGATCCAAAATTAAACCTCCAGCTAGTGTTCCTACTATACCACAAACAATTGTGATCCCTCCAAATATTGTATCAGCATCTTTCTGAAAATAATTAAGTTAACGTGAGTGCAGAGGTAAAAATGCTTTCATCTAGGTTTTATCAGCATTGAAAGCTTTGTATGTGCAAAGATTCAACTAAGAGATGAAGATAAATAAATAGTAGAAAAATATGTATGATTATATAACTACTTGGCAGAAATATGTAAGATTAAATAACTATTTGGCCTTATTATTCTTTGTTAGAATACTTTTTCCCCAATTACCATATCCTATCATTAGTAAGGAACTCACCATATGATAGATGTTATAACCAGCCTTGGGTCCCCAATATGTATATGCACCAATAACGAAATTGTATGCTATGTAACCTACAAAAATTCGACAATACAAGGAAACACAGGATATCAGTACGAGACATCATTGAGTACAAACATCCACAACAGTTACAGAAAGATGAGAAATAGTTTAGAAACACGAATTTACAAGGTCAAGGGATGTACCAAGAACATTCACAACATAGACCTTATCAAGCAAAAGCACTTTCATATCTCTCAAAAACCTCGGCGATTGATTTACACCTCCGCATTTAAAACTGCAAGACAAATAACTCCCTTAAGCACAAATTTCATTCTTGTAACTTACAGCAAATGAATAAAGCACCGGAGTTCTAGATTTTAAGAAAAAATGTGGGATGGAAGAAAAGAATACAGAAATCAGCAACATGCAGTACATGCTGCAAAGGCCTTACAAGCCTCACCTTCTAGGTCTCCTTGAGGTTTGATCATCTAAACCATCCTTTACAGATGCTCCGCCATTGGAAACACCTATTACATACCAATTATCCATTATATAAATAAACAATATCTTAACTCTGAAGAAATGGAGATGATGGTAAAAAGGATGACATGGTGTTGTTTATATATATTAAGGACAAAGGATTAAAAAAATGCATCAACTTCTCAGGCTGGAATTCACCAACTCCTAGTCCAACTCGCACCATGCACTTCAGAATTGGTGATAATATGTTAAAAATCGAGTGGGTATTGCTCTAGATATATGATCATAGCAAATAAAGGATTTATTTTGGCCATAAACTATACGTTTCTTTCTAGTTCAGGAAATCTCTAATCCTTTTTATCCATTCTTGTTCAGATTCTCTGTCAGACAGTCAATTATCATGCCAAGCAACTCGGGCATAAATAAGGATAACCCGTAAATATCTTTCATACTGATACAATTTACAAGGTACCACATATAATGACTTTACTTTTCATTAAACAACATCTTGCACATCATATTCAATAATTTAAACATGATTCCAATCATGGACTAAGCACTTTAAGTTCCATGTGATCAATAAATTTCTTAAAGCAGAACCTAACTTGATGTTGATATAAGAATACGACAGTTTTAGCAGACAGTTTTTGTTTAATCTTTCAAGGTGATATTCTATAATGATTTTTCACATTCATAAAAACGACCAAGTTTTACAATCAAGATAACCAAAATTCTTTCAAATGATTAATACAATTTTCATGCAACATTCATTTATGCAACAATGAAGGCAACATGCTTGTATTCTGTTACCCAAACTTAATATATTGTAGAGCACATCACACACGAAGTTATCTTAAACACTTCTATATTATTCAATGAATTGGTTAAAAATAAAGGATGAGTCATTAAGCTGAAATTTATACTGTATTTTTCTCGAAAACATACATGCAGTAGCTCCAACCTCTGAGGCAATGGCCTCTGCAGAATTCAAAGCTTTTCCCGATTCAGAAGAAAAACCTGTGACCGCAAAAGGTTAGGACCTAGAACCAAGAAACAGGACCACAAAAAAAAGTATAATTAACTACACACATACCTTTCATCTGTATTGGTTTCATCACAAAACCTAAAATAGCGAATGGAAGCATCAAAATTGCCTCCCCCCAGAATGCCCAATGCCAGGTCAAATGATTGCCAACCTATTGGGGAAAAATCGGATAATTATTTACAATTTTTTTTGCTAACTATAATTTTTACTATTTTAATCTACTAACACAATATCAAACTTGGCCACAGAAAAGATACAAGCCATGTAGAAAAAGGGTGAAGACGAGAAAAAGAAGAGCAATATATTGATTTATATGCACCAACAAAAATATTTACTTACCAACCCTCCATACACATATCCAAGTGCCACTCCAGATGGTATACACATGTAGAATATTCCCAACCATGTTGTTTTCTATCATAGAAAAGAAGATATTAGGTTAGAATGACAAATTTACCTACTTATTAGAATTATTAATGACACAAACTGTTTTTGCCTATTCTCGTATAGTTCTCGCTTGAGAATTAAAAATAAGAAAACCAAACTATATGGAAATTGTTTCGGTTCCCAATATTGCAGCATCGCCTATTATGGCTTTTGTTATTACAAAAGTTGTCAACAAATCAGACAAAACAATGAAAGCAGACCTGAGAAACTGGGGCATTATCATCAATAAAAGGAGCTGCAAGACTTATGAAAGAGGCCTCACCAACACCAACTAGCCTGATTTAATGAAGTAATTAGTAATGACCTCTGGGGAATGAAAATTAAAATGTAACAAAATAACCTCGATCCCGAAGCCTTCGGAGTATATTTTTGATAGAAAAAATCTTACATGCGGCACACTGCAATAGTCCAGAAATTAACTGAAAAACCACATCCAGCAGTAGCAATAGTCCAGACTGTCAATCCAACTCCAATAAGCCTAAATGGATTAACCCTGCACAACTCATGAAATAAGCAACATCAATTCATTGACTCAAGCTCTGTTTCATCTGGTTGGTATATGCAAATTTATTGCTAACTAAGAACAACTGAAGAAGAATGCTGTAATATAATGAAAATGAGGCAATCTCAAAAAACTTCTTGAGAACTTGTAGCCTCGTAGACTCAATATGACCAAAAATAGTTAGTAAGTAATGCGGTCATAATGAGTTCATTGCAGATTCAAGTAACAGCGTTCACTCAATTTTGTAAGGGGAAGAAAATTTACATATAGAAATTGATAAATGGGAAATCAGATCATTACCTGTGTGCTAAGGATGCAAATATTGGAGATGCCACTAGAAGTCCAACCATGAACGCAGATGATATAACGCCATCCTCAAAATTGGTCAATTCAAAATCACCTCTGCATGTCATATGATTATTGAATAAAATTAAAGCAATTCAATTACAAATACTTAGTGTAAAGAATGTATATCTCATGGAATTAATTTTTTTTACTTCATATATGGCTTAGGAGGTTGAAATAAAACACCCATGCTGGAGTGCTGGACAAATGTATATATTTAATGTGTGATTATAGGTATCACCCTCAATAATAACACAACAAGCTATGTGTTATAGGCAAATTTTAAGCTTTTTTAACAGAAGATTCGCTATGTGTTATTGGCAAATTTTAAGCTTTTTTTAACATAAGATTTCAGCTTGATTCACGTTAACATATTACATATGCCTGTTACTGTTATTGCTTTCTAATACACACATATGTGGCAAAAACATGGAAGAATCCAAGAAAAATAGCAATCACGGTATGGAATAAAGCACAGAAACATCTAACTATATAGCTGTGCTTGATATTTGTCTTTTTATTCTTTATAATATCTTTGATTAGCAAAAAAACATTAAAACTAAATAGCAGGCCTTAAGAATAACTTACTGAATTCCACTACCCGATGAACAAGTACCACCCTTCGTGCAAGTTTTTCTATTCCCATTCACTCCATTGCTGGCTATTGCTCCCCGATCCACATAATTTATCAAGTTAATCACGCAAAAAATCATAAGTAACCTGAAAACATAACAATCACAAACAATAAAAACCTTAGCTTTTCCTGACTAAATGTACTAAATTTGCAACTGCTTTAACCATTAACCTATATTATAACTGTTCAGAACACACATTGATCAATTCATCATAATCAGAAAAATAATAATGAACAAAATACCAAAACATGGTCAACTATCAGTCCACTACTTTCACATCAAACAAAAAAAAAGGAAGAATGCCATCAAGTTCACATCTTTTCTTCAAAAAACACAATCTTGTATCTATTCTTCTAAAACTAAAAAAACCCAATTTGTAACTGAGTAAAGTTTTCAACTTTATGATGACGCAGATGAAAAAGAACACATAAAACACATCAAAATCCAAAATTTTCATTAAAAATCAAGAAAAAAAAAGACAGTACCTTTTTGGGGTAAACCAAGAAGCCTCTGAAGATGATATAAAAATTGAATCTTTACACATATCTGCTGTATCAACAGGCACAACTACAGAGTTCTTGGCTTCCTCATTTGCTTGTGGAACCACTTCTCCCATTTATAAACAATTATATTGTATGTATCTGTAAGTATTTCAAGAAAATGGTGGGTGAGATTATGAGGGTTATATAGAATAGAATTTATGAATTGGGATCACATGCTATATATAGTAATTATTAGTACTTGTAAAATGTAAGTTGAGAAAGTTTATGTTATTTGAGTGGGATAGTGGAGATAGTATGTGAAGTGTTTGAGTTTGAGTAAAATGTCAATTTCATAGTACATGTATATCAAGAAAAAATATATTTTTTTAGTTATTACATGAATATATTTTTATTATATTTATTAGTTTTGAGGGAAGTACTTTGTTTTATCATTAACCTGGTCAGGATAATTTAGATGCAATTCTATATATTTTAGAATTTTAAATAATGTAATTTTAATATCTAAGAAAAATAATATAAATATAAAAAAATTGTAAAGATATTAGAAAATTTTAATTTACTATACGACTATTATTTTATGAATTAATCGCCAAAATATCACACATCAACCTTTTCACTTTGAAATGCGGGATCCAGTAATAGTAATCGAGGAACACGGATCCCATGATAAAAAATTTCCTTTTTTATTATTAAATTTTTTTTAAAATATATGAAAGTGTCTCTTTAAAATTTAGAAATAAAAAGATATTTTTTCAGAATTTATCTGATATCCCCTAAATAAAAATTTATCTGTCCACTCCTGATCGTAAGTGAATTTTTCTTAAAACGGGGCATTTCAGTTAAAACAAGATATTTTTGTAATGCGCAACATTTGTTAGTATGAATATTTTAAATGCGAATTAGCTGGTAACGGGTTTTCTAATATGTGCCTTGTGTGCCCTGGGTTTTCTAATATGTGCCTTGTGTGCCCAAGGGCACACAATAAGAAACAACTCTCATGAGTTTCGTGCATTTTGATTGATTTTCAAATCATACAGGTGTAAACCCACGGTCTCACGTAATAGCCTGCAAATTACGTAAACCAAGATAAACCGCGTTTAAGCGACAGATTCTGACTCAGGAGGCATAATCATAAATTATCCTCTGGAATTCGAACATGTGAGAAAAAGGATAGTTATCCTCTGTTTAACAAACTGAGCCAACCCTTACGCGTTATAAATGATGTTTCCTCTCTCCCTCTCATTTGTTCACACTTTACTTTTTGGGACCTTCCAATTTTTTACATTTCAAATTTTTTCAAAAAAATAGTAAAGTTTTTATAATTTTAAAAATAACTACATCTATTACTTCTCTCCACTATACTTACTTTATACATATAATATTAATCGCTTCAACTATTTTTTTCACTTTTTTAACTTTTTTCCACTACCTTATCATTTTTCTTAAATTTCGTGCACAACCCAAATGTAAACATCTGGGAGGAGGACGGAGGGAGTAACTTTCATCAAAATAATACCCTGTATGTTTTCTTTTATATGTCGTTTGACTTTCTTGCACACAATTCTAAGTCCTTTGACCGCATAGATAAAATAAAATTTTTTAAAATTTTCTTTTTCTAAATTAAAGTTTTAGTTATATATTTTTAGATACATCATATCAAATATATGAGATAATTAAATAAATGATCATTTTAAAAAAATAATAGATATATAGCTTAATAAATTTACAAAAATATTTTAATAAGAGATTTCAAATTTTATATAATATTATGAGAAAAATATTAAACTTACAGCAAACTATAATAATTTCGTGCAAGGGTGATGTTTCCCGTTTACTTGTCCATTAGTTTCATTTCATTTTCATTTCGTGTACATCAATGGTGCACAAATTTTTTTTGCATACTTCATGTCTGGATGTCGGATTTGTGTTCATGTAACAGATTTGAAATCGTGTAGTCTTAGTGTGACAAACAAAGTACACCAAACACCACATTGCACATGAAGGGAATGATAGTGTTAAGAGTAACCCCAGAGTCAGATACAAGTTAGTTCTTCTATTAGATAAAGAACTGAATGTCAAAAGCTTTACTACACAGGTACTCATCAAATCTCATGCAACAAGGTAATAGTACTTGTCAGAACAATTCTCATTGCTATGAACTTCAACTAGTTCAATTACAATGTCTCCAAATGAGGAAAATATCAAGAACATGTACAAAACTAAAGATTATTCTAATTATATACAGTAGCTTGGCCTGGAAAAAAAATGAAACTAAGTATACACTCTGCAGAACTCTGTTATCAAACTCAGGCTCTCTATGTATAAACAGTTTCTGCAGGCCTCCTCTCTTTATGAAGATGAAACTGGCTGCACAACAAATTTGCATGCTCGAGTTCATTTGCTCATTGTTTAAACAAATTTCCTTAGACAGTAATTGGCTGTATATCAACAGATCTGTGTAGTTTCTTAATCACAATATCGTTATGGCATTGGAGGATTGTCATCTGTATCCAGTTCACAATACAATACGCCTCGACCAACCTCGGATTGATCCAAGTCATCATCATACTCCAACCGATCATCTTGCTTTGGCAGTGTTTGTATGGAACTTGCATCTCTCCCATTCACACTTGATGACTCCTCCTTTGTCGCAAGTGATTGTACGAGTGTACGGGTGTTAACCAAGTCCCCCACTCTTACCTTGTTCAGCATATTACTATTTACTCAGTGAGGCACATTGAAAAGATCCAAATACAAGTGCATTGAAAAATTACATTCAGATAGATCATATGCATCGGAGAGGAAATAAACACAGTTTCCACGGTATTTCACAAGAAAGTAGTCTGTTTGGATAATTCTATTCCAGTATGTTAGCAACATTGGGTTATTAGTGTAAAGTATTGAGATTTGAAGTGTATTAAATTATTATTAGTACCATATTATGTATTGCTACAAATGCATTATGCACATAGAAGACCATCTAATTGACCACAATTTGGAGACTATCAACTATGATCGACCTTCCTAATGTACCAGCATTGCACAGATGATTTTGAACAGTTCATCTGCTAAGAGCCTCTTATATAAGCACCAGGGTACAAGGATAAATGATATAGAGACAGTTGTAAGCCACCAAGTCTAGAGTACTTGCACTGAAACTAGACAGCAACAACTGTAAAAGTATGTACTTAATTTATGATACCTGCATTGACTTCATGACCTCAGTTTCTTTAGCTGCAGTTCTATCAGCAGATTGAGCCTGTTGTTCCATAGAATCTCTAACAAGCTGACTTAGAAAAGAAACATCATCTGACATTACACCAAGCCCTTTCAAAAGCTTAGAGCCCAGTTGCAGACTTGTCTGCATCAATATATAATATTTTGGTCAGAACACCAAGAAAACATTATAGAAAGTTTCCTCGTCAGAGATAACAGTAAATTATGAAAGTTTAATACCTCAGCATTTTCGAGAATAGCGTCTGTTGCACCTGCCTGCTTCAAATCCAAAAGATGCTCAAGGTCTATAGCTCGAGCATAAATTGGGATCTGCAAACATTTAGTTTTACCTAGTGATTTACATCAGAACGCCAGCAACTTATAATAATTAAAGATAGTATCTTTTTAGAATACTTAAAGATTGCACGGTGACATATTCGACGACCTCCTTGATTCTTTAATGAAGCTTTGCAATGAACAAGTCATGCATTTGAGGAAAATACAATAACAAGATGCCAGAGAATACATTTTGATGAAGTTTTTTTTGTTTTACTAGCTGCTTAGGTGCCATAAAAGATTATGAGTTTAGGGCCATTTTTTTTATCTGCTTCAAAATATACAGGCTTCTTTCCCCTAGAATGTTAGAGGAACGAATAACCTCTTTATAATGCTGGAGCTAAGCAGAGTATAATTACTGCAGGGAAGGCAAGTCGAATCCTTTGAACAGCCTCAAGTGCCCTCTCCCTTGCACTGTACATAACCATGACAGCTTTTGGAGAAGAAATACCAGCAGACTGCAAAACTGCCGGCCTTGAACCATCGCCATAGAGAACCGGAAAACCAAGATTTGTAGCTCCCTGTTCCAGAGAATATGGTTTCTCAGTATATATATTGTTCATAAGGTATACTTGTGCAATCAGCATCTGATTATAGACTTTGCAATGGAGTTAATAGTAACAAGTTTTTGCAAAGAAAGCTACAAGATCAAAGAGAACGTTATAGACTGCCACATAGATTCAGATTTGTGCACTGGAAAAAAACCATGCATGTTATGTGTTCTAGTAAGAAACAGTTATCAGCTAAATTAATTGGACTGACGATTTTCACAGATAAAGTTTGCATGGTTAGCTGGAATAGTAAGCTGATACCTAATGCATAAGATAATCATATAATGGAAATATCACTCCATTTCGAATGAATTTCAGCTTTATCTGTTTCAAATTTAATTTTCTAGAATACCAATTGGTTTTTGAACTTTAATGTGACTTCGCAACATTGATTTAAAAGGAGCAAAATGCCCTTTTACATGTCAACATCAATGACCACACAAGATATTCTCTTAGATGGAGGGGTTAAAGCAAACAAATTTATACAATGATATGGAATCTGCTATATTCCTTTGGCCCACCCATCCTTATGATAAATGTATGTTTTGGTGACCCACATGACACTACGAAGATGGTATGATGCAGAGACATCTTATAATAAATTGATAAATATAATTATCTTTTTGCACATATTCTTGCTTTATAATTCTGAACAACAAATATATGTTATAGTTAGGGAATCAAAACTATAAGAAAGAAAATAAAAGTGATAATTTTACAAAAGCTTGTGTATGAGTCAAAACTTCAAAGACAAACTTTACCTACCTTCACTATAGAAAGATCAAGATCAAAAGCTACACAAGGCCATCCAACAGAATTACCATCTCCTCCAGCAGCTAAAGGAGCGGACAAAAAGTTGGCAAGGACCTATATGACAATTTGCAAGAAGTCAGAGGGAGGGACATGCTAGAGTGGCAGGTTAGAATAATTTCACAAAAATTCTTTCACCTGTCCCATCTGCCCAAATCCAAGGATAACGATTGGTTCAGTAGCACCAAAATTTACAGCATCAGCAATTTTCTGTTACAAGTAATATAATCATCACAAAAATTGCCTAAAATGATCATCATATATTCAATATCGATGAACAACTAAGAAATTTACATAATCTTTTTCAACGTTTTTAGCAATGTACTCAGAAGCCTTTCTCCCAACATCATTGAGCAGAGGAGTTAGTGCCATAGAGAACACGACGACTATAATGAGAAGCTTGTTCAGTTCAAGTGGTAGCACTCCAAGCCTACAATATTCCACCCAATCCGCAAATAAAGCACCAAATAATCATGTAGAACAGATGTTATCACATTAAAACCAGCCATTAACCTGTTTGCAAGTGAAAAAACAACAAATCCGAATTCACCTCCCTGAGACAGCAGCAACCCAATCCTTACACTCTCTTGCAGTGTCAGTCCAACGCGAGGACCAATTGCTGTTATAATTAGAGTCTTAATGGCAATCAAACCTGCCAAGAGCGCAAGTACATTTGGCCACTCTCGCAGAAGAAGCTGCGTATGGAATTGTCATATGTAAACCTCGGTTCAACAAAGCTACTTAATCATCATTCAAAAGACATAACAGTTTATAAATAGATATGGAGTTACCTCTGTGTCGATAGAAGTTCCAGTAGTGACAAAAAATAACCCAAGAAGCAATCCTCTAAAAGGTCTTATATCAGCTTCAATTTGCGTTCGGAAATTTGTTTCTGCCAAAAGAGCCCCAGCCAAAAATGCTCCAAGCTGTACAATTAAGTCAGTTTCAATTAATTTAACGAATCAAATGGGATGATACTACATAACTGTTACCAGTATAGAAGAGAAATATACTCAACCGTGTCACTGAAGCCCAACTTCTGTGTTATAAGTGATGTCCCAGCAACTGTAAGTAAGCAGAGAGCAACGAAAGCTTCGGAGCTTCTTGCTTCTGCGACAAACTACAAGATCGATTTATAAAGTTGTAACCACTATCCAATTGTGTCTGGAGATTTCCATAAATTTAAGAAAAATTTCAGACCTCAAAAATTCTCCTAAGAAAAAATTTCCCTCCAAAAGAAAGCAAACCTAGTCCTCCCAAAGCCTTTAAACTTTCTTTAAGAAGCGTCGGCCAAATACTTTCCTCCAGTGGATTCTACGAAAAATCATATCAACATAGTGAGAAATAATAAGTAATATAATGTATCTGACAAGCCAAAAATTAACTTCTCCTTTTCGTAGGAAAGCAGGGTTTTGGCAGAATCCGTAATCCAATACTCACAGACACATGCCTCAACTTAAGATCGAAAAATCCAACCTCTTATTACTAAGATAAGAGGGGTATTTACTCGACTAAATGGCTAGTAATTTATTTATGTAAGGAATACAGGGTTCTGACCCTTACCTCGACACACAAATATGTCTCCACCAAGTCAATCATGACAGAAACATTAAATACAACATGACAATGAAATTAATTTTATGTACTGCTCCCTCCGTCCCCCTTTTACATGTCCATTTGGAATAAATTATGTAAATTAAGAAAAGGTTAGTTGAATCATTTTCTTTTCCTTTAGGTACCCTTAGTTGTTGCACTGAAAGATGAGAATCAAACTAAGTTTTAAGAGTCAACCTTCGCAAATGATAAATACATAGATAGTTTTGAAGATAACACCTAATTTCACTTTAAAAGTAATGATGGACATGTATTAAGGGGCACACTTTATTTTTGAAAAGAGACAGGTAAAGGGGATCGGAGAGAGTAGTTACTTCGCCTGGAGACAACAGGTTTAGCTACAATTACCCTCCACACACATTATGATATTAATTCTTCAGCTATTCAGCTTTCACCCCATTTAACTGGGATATTTGAGATTTCCTACAGTCTCCAATAAACATAATACTATTTTTTTTGTTATTTATGGTGCTTACTTGACGAATCATGTACCCATCATAAAACATTTGGGCTCTGTGGAAGATCATAACAATTTCTGAAACATGATTGACGTAAAAGCAACTTAACTTGAATGTCCATACTGGACCTTAACAACAATTACTTAGAGATAATCACAGCATATTAATGAGAGCAAGAATCCACTCCATTAAAAATTCAAAAATAGTTATAATGATGATGACATAATACATAAAGAGACAGAAAAAGATACCAGAACAGGATTAAAAAACCTCCTGCTACCTTCTTTTACATATACAAATACATCAACTGGAAAAAAAAGACTATTCATTTGTATATTGTATTAGTAGAGTTGTATTCAGTGTAGACCACTTAAATCTCCTTAGAACATTTGTATTGTCCTGCACTACATACTGCAATATTATACCTTGTACTGCAATATTATACTTTGCATTGGAGTATAATATCATGCAATATTATCAATCAAATATACATAGTTCTGCACTATGTACTGCAACGGTCTAAAATGGTCTGAGGTTTAAGTGGTCTACATAGAACATTTGCCTGAATTAGTATACACAAGAAATTAAATTTCTTTGTAGACTCCTGATTCTATCAATCAATATGAGATTTTGATTCGGATTCTTGAAAATAAATAAAAGGGGATGATTGCACATTTTCACAATGAAAAGGTACATAGAAAAAATTATGAAGAATCCATTGATTTGTTCTTTAAAAAAGAGTGAAATTCTAAAAATTAATTGCGAGCAGAAGATTAAAAATAACAAAAATAAAAATTGCAGATGTTGCAATAAATGGTAAATAAAACGAGTTTCTGTATACCTGGCTCTCTAGCACTGGAAGTATGACTAAAAGAGGTACAACTGCTATATCCTACAAAATTCAAAAATAGAGAATCAAAATGCAAGACTTAAATAACTTTTGAAATATTTGCATCGTATTCTGATTAATTAAGATAACAGACCAAATAAAGGAAAAAAAACTCAAATCTGTAATGCTTTAAGTTTGGAAGTAGAACACAAGAAAGTGGAACCTGTAATAGAAGTATCCCGAGAGTTGCTGAGCCGAATCTAGTTGGTAGCTCACCCTTCTCTGCAAGAAGCTATACAACTCTAGATAAGAAAAGTACCATTGAGTATATATTTATTAAGTGAAATGACCTTCACTGCATGAGCATATGACAAAAATTCACGTAATAAGTACACCTAATAAAAAAATTCCATTTATAACCCTCTATTTGTAATTAGAAGGGTTATTTTAACTTGACAAATAGAGGTTAGTACCTGAAGAACAAAAGCTGAAGAAGACAATGATAGTGCAGCACCAATTACTATAGCCTCATCAATGCTTCTGATGTTAACCTGGTAGTTGTTATTAATAAGCCAACAAGGCAACAATTTACAACCCAAATTAATTCATGTGAATATGTAAAACCTCACCACGAATATTCTACACATAGGATTTTACTAAGAAACGAAAGATGCTATGTTTTATTAATTTGTAGTATTAACAATTTTAAAAAATGCATAGAATAGGAATAACTCACCACGTCAGATCTTGAATGAAACAGAAACTCCAGAATACGAGTGCCAATAGCCCCATTAGGTGGCAGCTCAAATGCTGTGAAAGCAAGAGTACATAATACAACCTTCAACAAGATGAATTGCAAATATTAGGAAATTAAGATAGCCGCAACATTCAAATAATCAGACAGTTAATAGTTAATACAATCATGGTAGCTAATCATACAATATGATAAATGCACATTTTGTTTGTTACAGAATAATATTAATTTCAATTTGTATTTACACTTGCCAGCAAGAAGAGGCCATCCTAATTAACAGAAAGTATTTTCCATTATTCTTATCTTCTTGAAGTAGAAAACATCTATGAGACAAGAAGGTAAACAAACATCTGCAAGATTCTGCAGATGGCAAGTAATTATGCGGAGTCATTGATTTTAATTTGTGCATATATCACATCTGAATTCTGGTCATTATCAGGTTTAAAGAAAGTAATTATTTAAAAGACTAACTATCGTCTATTCAGCATAAAGCTGCCACTTCATATGTTTAAATATCAAAATTCAGATTAAGGACCATTTGAGTACTCGACTTATATAATATGATTGACATGTACTCATTATTTTTTATTTGCAAGTGGAGTAAACACTTTATTTGGCCTTAAATTATGATGTAATTGTTATTACAAGGTGACCCTAATCCTCCTTGTCAGCTGCTATAGATTGTATTGGGTTCTTTTGTCAGTTTTTTTTTACATTTTAGGGTTTTAGTAAAGCTAACTAACTTCGAAACTAGATTGTGTAACACAGTTCTAAACATTTACCTGAGTCAATCCCATTCCAAAGGCAAACTTTGCAAGAGCTTTTAGACGTGCAAGTGAAAGCTCTAAACCCATCTCAAAAAGCTGCAAAATAACATTTTTGGGTCAATTTAAATGTACAGTTCTTCTACAAAATAAAGGAAGCTATGCATAACATTGAGAAGACTAACTGATTTGTAAATTACATAAATTATATATTGCCTTCGTTTATAAATTATTATATTTTTTGAACAACAATTCAGTAGAAAAAGTGAAGGGTGGACAGAGAATGTGACGCACAACGACATATAATCCTTTCAACTTTTGAATAAGGTTCGTATTTAAGTAGCATACAATACTTTTACTTAACCAAGGCTGAGAATTTTCATGACCGATCTTCATCATCATCAGATAGATCATGGCACCATTCACTACACATACTTAGTACACATGTATAATGGAATTATACACAAATATACTCCTCAATCTACTTTCTGGTTGCCCCTGTGCTACTACACCGTCAAGAGAACTTTCTCTTATCCTGTTCTAAGTTGAGCTCCTAACCATCCAAATTGCTCCTTCCACCAACATAAGACCATCATGTACAGAAACATTCTAAACTTTGTCATGGATAGTTTGTTTCCCGTGTCACTACCATGAACCAGGTGCATGATGTTTAATGAATTTGAACAGTATTACTATTGTATAAACTTCAGATTTAGGAGACCACAAATGTTCCAATTTCTGATCCAAAACCCCGAGTATGGAACATCCTTAAAATTTCCCAACTTCTCTTCTACTTGCTCCTTTTTATCCTCACGATTTTGTTTTACAATTTTAGTAACTTCTATTAGAAGATAATTTTTAATGAATTATAACAGTAAGTAGCATCATATTGCATATCGAAACTATGACATTAAACTAATCTATTATTTATAGTTAAGTAAAAAATAAAGTTTCATACACACAACATCATAAAACACGTGAAGTTCTAGCTAGGTTTTGTATCAGATTCATGGATAATTATATATGAGAGAGGTATATATAAAAAATGAAGCATATGCTTTACCAAAAAGAGGATCCCCCACTCAGAAAGAACTTTAACATCCGTGAGATTCCTTATCAAGCCAAACTGATTGAGCACGATCCCGGCAAAGAAGAATCCTAGTATCTGTAAACCAGAATTTAGTCGGCGTTCTATTCAATTTAGGTACTCTGCTTCCTTTCAGAAGAAGAAAAACAATAAAATAAAGTGCCCCTGATAGAAAAGTATTAGGATATTAAGGTGCTACAAAGCTCTGCTCTTTTTTGTATGCGCATTATGTTTATGTCTAATCATCATACTCATAATGTTGTTCATTGGTTAGCTTTCTTCTTTCTCTGCTTCAAATTTATAGTTTAATGATTTAAGATAGGTTCATATATTCCTGTGCCATACTGGCTGTTTTCTAGGTTTTCATGCATTTGCATATAAATTTTACTAGTGTAGAGTTAATAAGCCTACTAACCCTTTATTATTAGATGCCTCACAAATTACAGTTGAAACTTGAAACTGAGGAGAAGTTTGGTTTCAAATCCCAGATAACTCTACTATTTTAATCTCTTCTTTTTCTAAAAGAAAAAAATGGTAACCCAAACATCACTTTAGACCTTTTTTACAAAAATTCAGTAACGCGGTCATATTCCACTTAAAAGTTTTCTTTTACTTCAAAGTGATCAATTTGTAGAATCAAATACATGTTTGAGTACGAGCAAGGCTAATTTGCATTTCAAAAGAATAAATTACTGTTCCTTACAGATTTAGACCCTTTATCTTCAAAAGAAAAGGATAAAATATTACACAGAAAGGGTTGATAGCGAGTTATACCATTTTATCCAAGTGCAAATATTACTCAGAAAGGGTTCACAGCGAGTTACTTTTTGTCTAAATGTCTCTTTCAGCTATAGTGGTTAATCTTAAAATCCGGATTGTGTAGAACAAGGTATACGATCCTAAGTTTATTTTGAAAATAAACTGAAGCTAATAAAAAATGCAGCATATTAACTTCAAAACATAGTTGACTTTTGCCTAGTATTAAAACAACAGTTCACCTCTTTAAATCATAAATAAACTAATTAGAAACCATATTCCTATCATTTTATTCACATAGTATTAGAATTGGTGAAGTTCATGCTTATTACATACTTCATCTTTCAATTCCTAAGTAGTAGTACTCATCAGTACTGCACTACTATGTTCAAATTCTGTACAGTAAACTCTTCATTGTTGACTTATAGCATGGTTTCCTTTCTCAGATAACACAAATGATTTGTATCGTACATGTACAAGATGCAAGTTAGAGCAATACAATGTTTAGCAGACACTGGGTATCTACATGTATGATCCTGAAGCAATAAATACATGTGTATATGCAATACTTACAGGGCTAGCTTTAATGATCTTGAATGCAGGAACAATCATAACTGTAACTACTAAGAATGTCAAAGTATCCAATCCTAGGTCATTGATGACGTCAATAGCACTCGCCACATCAAGTGCAGCACATATATGCCTTTTTTTGTTCCTAGCCTGTTTTTGGTTTAAATAGTACTCTCTGCCACCAAAACTTGAAGAAGCTAAAGAGGAAGTATCCTGTAAGACATCAGATAAACTGATCGCACAATGGATTTTTTTACGTAATGTAGAGAAGGCAGGCTCACAGACCAGCCTTTGATATGTGCACGAGACAGTGAAAAAATGACGACTAAAATGTGAAGCATGAGAACAAGCTTTGAGCGTAATAGCTTCATATCCCTGCACATGGTACGTAAGTGTTAGAAAACATAATAAATAGAATAAATATTAAGTCAGTTACGAATCTGAATAATTAGTGTGTGCATCAGTTATGGATTTCAAAGCGAGGATTTGGTGGGAATAATAATATTTTAGCTTTAATTTAGGGATTGTGAGTTGAGATTGGGGTTATAAATAGGGAAGCCATTTATATGTTTGAGGAAGGAAGAAATAAGATTGACTTATGTGTGTTTGTGGAGAGTGGGTGGTCTCTCGAATACCACCTAGTTGTGTGTGTGTTTATCAATAAAAAAATTCGTTTCTTTATATATATATATATACAAATATAAGGACTGGACAGGTCCTAACAGTGGTATCAGAGCACCTCTGTTCTTGGGGCAACGACAACTGCAAAATAAGTTGAAAATCGAATCGACGACTTCCAGGGAATTTTTTTTTTTTGTTAAGATGCAAGCAAAATTTTTGAAGTCGGATATTGAAAAGTTTCAAAATGACATTTCTTTCCTCAAAGAAGGTATGGTTGCTATACTTGCAAAAATGGACAACTATAGTCGCAAGACTACTGGACCATTTTCGTCTGCTCGTGAGGATTCGCAAGGCTTGGAACAGGCCCAGAAGTCGGTCCACGAAACTGAGAAGAAGCTGAAGGGAGTAAAAGCGAAGGATAGAGAACTTAAATCAGATTTTCAAAAAATTGATTTTGGAAAACTTCAAGAAGATGAAAGGTCTCATCAGCAACCACCAGTATTGGAGGTTTTAGGGCAGACTCCATTAAATTCTAATAGTGGCAACAACAAAGAACAAGAGACTTGTTTGTTTGATGTCTCATCGCCTCCAAGCTCATCCATGTACTCTTTATCACAAAGACTTGAAATATTCGAAGGCTTAAAATTTGAAGGTGGGTCGTTGAAGGCTGAAAGTTATTTTGACAGCTATTTTGAATTAGTAAACCTCTCAACACCAACTAAGAAGGTATGGTCGGCTGTAGTATACTTGAGAAATGATCTTTTGTTCTTGGACTATTGCGGGGAATATCAGTGGTCTTCTTGTAACTGGGAGGAATTTAGAAAATTATTGGCGGAGAGGCAGGGGTTCTGGATTAGAAAGAAAAGGAAAAAGAAAGAATGAGACAATTTTCTCATTTGAACCTTGAGGACAAGGTTCAAGTTTGGGCGGTGGGTAATGTTAGAAAACATAATAAATAGAATAAATATTAAGTCAGTTACGAATCTGAATAATTAGTGTGTGCATCAGTTATGGATTTCAAAGCGAGGATTTGGTGGGAATAATAATATTTTAGCTTTAATTTAGGGATTGTGAGTTGAGATTGGGGTTATAAATAGGGAAGCCATTTATATGTTTGAGGAAGGAAGAAATAAGATTGACTTATGTGTGTTTGTGGAGAGTGGGTGGTCTCTCGAATACCACCTAGTTGTGTGTGTTTATCAATAAAAGAATTCGTTTCTTTATATATATATATATATACAAATATAAGGACTGGACAGGTCCTAACAGTAAGTTTTCATTAACACGGATAATCCCTTAAGATACAATTGTAAGAAAATTACATCAGCATCTTAAAAGATGTGATACATGGAAAGACAAATGATATTCTAATTGCAATGAAGTTCAGGAAACAACATATATGTAAACACCATAAAGACCTAAAATTATGAAAGCACTGGGAAGGAACCAAAGACACTATGAACCAGACAAGCAAAGATTGCGCAGACTATATAATAAATAGGACCAATTTGTTGAAAGTACCAAATAGCATCAGGGAATTAACAACTTATATTAAAAAGGCCACAATATCACTTTGGCTGTATATATGAAGCTAGGCTTCTTAGTTTGAAAGACCTCAAAAGGTACTCATTGACAGTCAGTTCTCACAACACCACAAAGGTAAGATCTTTTGTATAATTTTTGTTCAAGTATAGATTTCCTGATTGTAGGCAAGCACTGGTAAAACTATAATGTGACTTAACAATCTATAATCTAATAGAGTTAGGTTTACTACTGCCAAGAGTCAATTTATTTTTCATATCAGCATAATATGCTCTATATTATCTTATACTTCTAAAAAGTATAGAAATCACAAATGTAAAAGCTACTATCTGGCGCCTTGAGCACAACTATAGTAGACATTAAAGCGGACTAAAAATTATAGCAAGGTTATATTACTCGTGTAAAGATTAAAAGGTAATGTGCGTGTAAAGATTAAAAGATGATGCTTACATTACGACAGCAAATCCAAAATTTAATAACTTAGACTGAAACACATAAATACAGTAAGATACTACTATTCGAGCAAATGAGCTTAAACTCATAGCTCAATAAGTCTACTCCAAGTATCGACTTATAATCACTACATTTCTTAACAGCTCAATTCAGCTATGTCAAAGGACAAGAAACTACTCCAACAATTTTACACACACATGTCCTTTGTAATTATATATTTTTATCTACTACATATGTTTTTAACTTCTAATGTGATGTCAGCTTAGTTTAATCTTCCCATCATCAAACAATCACAAGTACAAAATGCTTACAATTTCCAAGAAAGTTAAAAACTTAGTTACAAATTACAAAAACAAACTATCCACAAAGTTTCATTACAAAACACAAACTCATATATACCAGTTTAACATAAGATATACATATCATAATTCAAAATTTAGAATACCAATATGCAGAAACAAGCTAAAATCAAACTTTTAGTGTTTGAAATATAAAGCTTTAAATGGTTTTTAAAACCTTCCAAATTTTCAAGAATTTGACTTAAAAAAGGAGATATGAAAGCAATGATTTAAAGGGCATGATCAAAAAGATGAAATATTTATACCTTAGGGAGGGTATAGCAAGCAATTGGGTGGAGCAGCATGATGTTCATAGTAGAGGAAGATGGGTTAGTTTTAAGAGAATTAAATGCATTTCAAGAAACAGCCCACAAGAAGCTAAGCTACTGACTGAAAACAAGATTCTGTGTTTTGGATAAAGGAGAAGCTACTGACTAGATTTTACTGCTGGAATAGAGGAGGACGTGTGTCCACACCCACACATTTTATACCCATGCATTTTTTGGGAGAGAGAGTCACAGAGAGAGAGAGTGAGAGAGAGAGATTGTCATTTGTCAGTGTTGCTTGTAAGAAGTCTAGTTGAGTATCAGCCTCTCCTTTTCCTTCCGAATTTTTATGGCCAGGAGAAAATTAAAACGGTTTTTGTAACATGTATTCATGATAAACTAGTTGTATCGTAGAGCTACAAATTACAGTTGAAATTTAGTTGTCAGATTTTCATTGTATGCATACAAATTTTTTAATTAAAATGAGTTAAACTCGGAGAAGGTAGTGTGTAGAGCGGGAAAGCGGGTCTGTCGTGTAATTTCGTGTCGTGTAATTTCGTGTTTCGTGTCCGTAAACATCAAACTCATATCTGATCCGAAATGATGAAATGATTTCGTGTACCCACATGTGAAACCCATATCCGATTCGAATCGTGTTGTGTACTTTTCGTGTATATTAAATAAAAAATTAATATAATATATATATAATATATAAAAAAAATTATTTTAATATATAATTTAATGAAATATGGAGAGTGTATATATAAATATATATATATATACATAATATTCTATAAAACTTGTAAATATTTATATTATATTTATATTATATACATAAATATACACATATGTTATATATATTAATTTATAAATATATTTATCTGATATAATTTCGTGTACTTTCGTGTACCTAAATTGAAACTCATATCCGACATTAAATTTATCGTGTAATTTCATGTTCGTGTACATTCGTGTTTCGTGTACCAAAAATTAAAACTCATATCTGTATTTTTCGTGTCGTTTCGCGTGTTGCCCGCTCTAAGTGTGTGGTGTGTCCCCACCGGCACTCACTACTTAAAATCCTTAAAATCAAATAAAAATAATAATTAAGTATTAAGCTATTGTTAATTTTGGCGAAGAAAATATTGATTCAATTTACAAGTTGAGGAGCAGCTGCTAAGGATCTCCGCTCGTTGTTTTGGATCGCTATAAAAGACCTCCATCTTTACATCAACGTAAAACTTCTTAAGGTAAACATACTGAACTACGAATTAAATATTATTTTTCGCATGGATCCTGCGGAGGGTTTCGGTTTTTTAAGATTTAAATTTACGTTTTCGCTGCGTTTATGTGCTAAAACCCTTCAGTAACCTGGTCAAATCCCCTTGAATTTAAATGGAGGTTCCCACTCTTGGTGAACAACAAACTGTCACAACCACAGTTCCTACTGTGAGTTCAACTGTGATTCCAATCAAAGACTCCACCAAGCCAGATATGAAGCCTTAGCTCTTTTGATGGAGGGAATCAGGGAATCTATTCAAGCCACATTTGTTGCTCCTCCTTCATCAAGCTCACAACAACCAATCTCCAGCTCAAAAATTCTCCAAATTCAGTCTCTTCAACAACAAGTCTCCAATCTTAAATGTGACACCCTCAATCTCGGGGTTAGGAAATGAGGATCCACACACCTTTAAACTATGAATAAATAAGCATAAACCCCGATTAAATAATAGCAGGATCAAACAGGATTAATTTTGAGACAAGATTACAACTACCAACCATATTATATAAATTACAACCGAAAAAATTTACATAATCGATTCCGACTTGGAACCGACAGATAACCCATTATATCTTCACAAACTTTCCAACTAAGCGATTGCTCACACATAACATGTACTACTTGCTCTGGCATCTGGAAGCCTACAACACGGTAGGGGCCACCAGGTACGCTCTTACGAGCAGTGCGCCTAAGTCTGGCCATCCTCTTACTTAACGGTCATGGTTAGAACAAAATATAATATAAGAGTATAAAACTCAGCAAGTAACTAAATGACAGTTCTATGATGTAATAAATAATATCTTTTCACAATTACTTTTGGGGCATTCTACTGAAATTCTCTAGGTGGCAGATTTCTATCTTTGGGCTAGAGAAGGTTTTTGAAGAGATAGTTGGGCTTTCAAGAATCAAGGTTCAAGATAAGGCGAAAACCGACATTCATCACAAATCATCAACAGGATCTCAAGGATCTTTCAAATGAAAAGCGAGAATCTTTTCAACTCTGAGAATCAAATTTATGATTGATAACAATATCAGAATAAGAATCAGGATTCTCAAAGCTGTATGCTAAATAATAACACAATCGACTCATTTCGAATCATTATAAACCATTTCATTTTCAAAGAATCAATTTGCTAAAGCAATGCATTCAATATCCTTTATAAAGTGATAGGGAACCCTTGATTGGACTACTTCAACTTTCAATTCATAATAATAATACGGGTGATCAGCCCATAACGACCTCCATCTGGTCGTTAAGGTACCTATGGCATAATTTCAGCCTTAAATTGGACTAGCCCCGCTAGTCTCTTATATGACTGGACTAGTCCCACTAGTCTCTTACGTCTCAGTCTAATCCATCAGGAATTCATTTGGAAAACCTTGTGTTGGAAAAGAAAGGTTTTACTAAGTTCATTTTAACATTACCAAGAATATGAAGTCATTCAAACTCTTTCAAGTCGAAACTCATTCTTAAGTTCAATTTCAAGAATTCAAAGAAAGTGAATGAATCAAAGGTAAACAAAGTTTAATGCTAAGGATCTTGATCAAATGATAACAAGGCATACAAGTGAGGGAATCAAAACAGTTCCAAGGATCATTATGGAATAAGGTCAATAAAGGAATGAAGGATCATTACGCAAGGGGGTTCATAAAGGTTCTTATAGGGTTTACAAGAATTCAAGGTATCAATAGGTGATCAGGATATGAAAAAAAAGGTTACCATAAGGGTTTGAACAATAATCATATCAAGTCATTACAAGAACAATAACATTGTTTCTCAAGAATCAATAACAGGTTCACAAGGAATAATAACAGGGTTTCTCAAGAATCAATAACAGGTTCACAAGGAACAATAAAAGGGTTTCTCAAGAATCAATAACTGGTTCACAAGTGTTATAAAATATCAATACTCTATCATGGCATCAACAATATCCTTTCAATACACAACTTATACAAGTAGGCAGAGTTACTTGCCTGAATTTGCTTTCCAGTTTCACAAGGGTTGAATTACTGCCACCTAGTACACCTTTCCCTTTCCTAGCCTGAATGCCCTCACGCTACGAATCTACAATCCAAAAATCAAAACCCTAATTAGATTCCCATTCGACGTTCCTGGAACGCTTAACAATTTCCCTTTATCGCAATACCTTAAGACTATATATATTTACTCAATCATTTACACAAGGCACGCTTATACCATAACTCATATACTGAGCTTTCTTTTCATCCTTAACTTCTGCTAACTCAAACACTTTCTCCATTTCTCTTAACCACGACTGAGCTTTTATCGGGTCGGGCAATCCTAAGAACTCTGGGGATGAACGGATTGAAAGTGTTTGAAGTTTCCAACTTAAGGGGCGATGGGTTGTTGCAAAAGCTAAGCAAGTCGGCTCATCATGGTGGTATCTTGGTTCAGTTCTTGGTCTTGGGTTTGAATTTCTTCTTTTTGGTGATTTGGTGAATTGGTCATTTCTTACAAACCTGATTGAGCAATTATTTAGCAATACGATAGCATGGCATTGATATATAACAACAATATTTTATTACGAAATCACTTTTGCGGGTTTTAAGCTTTACCCAATTTGCACATGCAATCCTATTACTATATAATTTCTCATATCATTGGTATTTTCTCATGGCAGAGGGTACGATTTTACGAAATTTTAAACACGATTGTATAGAGACATGGTATACAAATCAGTTGTAAAGATTTCAAGGTCCACAATAGGAAACATGATATATGATGGATTCAACAAGTAAAAGGTACATCGATAAAAAGTCTGATTATGACAAGTTCTGAAATAAGGTATAAAGCAGGGTTAAACAGAGGAAAAACTGGAAAACATCCCCCTATCTACCCCTAACTTCTAACAACCGCTATGATATAAAGTTCTGAAATATAATACAACATAACAAATGAAAAAGGGATCCTGGCATCTGACCAAGTATCCCAAGCCTACTGGCGCTGAAAGGGAACAACAACAACTACGGGCTCCACCAAATGTCCCGCCTGATCAACACCAACATCTAATAATCCAGAATCTCTCTCAACATAACCAACATCCAGCGAATGATCTTATACAGCCTCCGGGCCTCAGCATCAGCATCACTAGTAGATGGTCCCTCTTCCAATCTCCTCCGGACAACCTGTTCTACCATCTTAATCCGGACTCTCCACTCATCATCCATAACTGAAGTCCTCTACCTAGACTCTCGAGCTAGCCTATCCACCAAAGCTCCCAACTCAGGAATGCGAGAGTAAACAAAATCTCGATCATGGGCTAACTTGCCACCAACACTAATAGGCACAATCTTAGGCATCTTAGACTCTGGCTCAGGGGTTGGGGTCTCTGACTCTGGCCTCAAGAGTGATATTTGTATGGGGATCTCACTACTCTCAGATAGATCTTCCTCTGGATCTGAACTAACATACACAGGCTCCTCTGAAGAGGGTGGAATGGGGTCCATTGGGGTACCGGTAAACTAATCTCTGAATCAGAATCACTTCTACTATTGGGGTCTGGAGAGAAAATATAAAACAACAACCAAGAAACAGCGTTAAGGCTAAATAAGACTTCCAACTGTCTCACACCCTAACTCTAGTTGCCACTTTAACCTATTCACTTTTCTTGGACTATACCTAATAGTCTAACTCAACTCTATATGAGTCGAACACTCTCGCGATATAGATACAACCCAAAATACCCTTTTATCCTAACTTGTCTCAGGGACTAGATCCTGTAGCTCTGATACCAACTTTGACGCCCTCAATCTCGGGGTTAGGAAATGAGGACCACACACCTTTAAACTATGAATAAATAAGCATAAACCCCGATTAACTAATAAAAGGATCAAACATGATTAAGTTTGAGACAAGATTAGAACTACCAACCATATTATATAAATTACAACCCAAAATAATACCAAATTTACATAATCGATTCCGACTTGGAACCGACATATAACCCATTGTATCTTTACAAACTTTCCAACTAAGCCCTTGCTCACACATAACCTGTACTACCTGCTCTAGCATCTGGAAGCCTACAGCACGGCATGGGCCACCAGGTACGCTCTTACGAGCAGTGCGCCTAAGTCTGACCATCCTCTTGCTTAAACTAATAGGTATTAAATTTATGTAATAATCAACTGTATAAAAGTTGTATTTGTTAATCTGTCAGTTTTTATGTAATAATTTTTTTAACTCAGGGTTAGTCTTGTTATCAAGCATGAATTTGTGATAAGAAAGCTTCTCACAAATCTGGGGAGATTGTTGTGCAAGATATGATGTTAGGACGAAAACACGCGCTAATCTTCACGCAAGTATACGCGATCGTAAGTAATATAGAATTAATTCTAGTTCATTCCCACAGAGACTGGTTTAGGTTAACCTTAATCGATGTACTTATGCAACAATATTATGATTATTATTCAATGCTAAGATTATCACAATTTGAGATTGTTTATAACCACGATTACTAAGAGATTATACTAAAGAATATTAACTAAGAGATTAAAGAAGGATTGATTACTATATGACACAAACATGAGATTCTAACTTCATTACTACTTCATTCAATAGCCTCTTTGTTCTTAACCTTAGCATGCAATGGTGATGACACTAATCAGATAACACGAAACTAGTAAATGCCAACTTTCGTTGTATGAATACCCTACTACCAGACATCCACAAACGAGATAGAAGCTGAATAGACACCAATTATATTGAGACTCTATATGTCTATAGAATTTGACAACATAACAGTTAAATGTGCAAGTTATCTATCGTGATTACATAGGGCAAGTAAGATGGTTAAAATTACCTACGAATCATGCATATCAATACATGAACCTATGCTAGCATGGCAAGTTCTAAACCCCTAAATTCACTTTCGCTTCATTAATGATTAACACGCTATCTTATAAGTTTGCGACGCTCATAAGACGAATAAGCACAACCAATACTAGGTTATCATACAATCACCACACACCAAGGTATCGAAAAAAATTAACTAAAGAACTCCATAAATAAATCCGTTAGAACCCCACGATAACGATTAGCCCATTATCAGACTCATCATCAACGTGGGTTCTGATGAAAGCATGGTATAATAAACGTAGTCTTTATACTAAATAAATAATAAACCAAGTATGTTACAAGAGTATAGGTTCACAAATAAGAAAACTAGCATCCAAAATTACAACTTAGAACAAAGAATCACAAGAATAAACTAGGGTTTCTTCGCCTTCGTTGAATTGCGATCTACGGTCTTCTTACGCCTTCTCTAAGGCATCAGACCTTAGCATTTGATCAAGTTCTGAAGTAACCACAGAATCGACCGACTCCACTTTTAAGAACTCTTCATTTTCAGTTGGGAATTTCATGGCATTGAATAGATTAAAAGTCGCATCCTGATCCGGTACTCCCATGGTAAGCTCACCCTTCTACACATCTATCAAGGTTCGGCCAGTAGCCAAGAATGGTCTTCCCAAGATTATGGGAATCTTCTTATCCTCCTCGAAATCAAGAATTACAAAATATGCAGGAAATATGAGTTTGTTCACCTTGACCAAGACATCCTCCACAATGCCTCGTGGATATATAATAGATCGATCGGCCAACTGCAATGACATATAAGTAGGCTTTGGATCACGTAAATCCAACTTTTTGAAGACAGGCAAGGGAATCAAATTGATGCTAGCTCCCAAATCACATAAACACTTGTCGAACGACAAGTTTCCGATAGTGCAAGGAATAGTGAAGTTTCCAGGATCTTTAAGCTTCGGAGGTAACTTCTGTTGCAGCACGGCACTGCACTCCTCGGTGAGAGAGACGGTCTCTAAGTCATCAAGCTTCATTTTCCGAGAAAAAATACCTTTCATAAACTTCGCATAACTAGGCATCTGTTTAAGAGCTTCAGCGAAAGGTATATTGATATGAAGTTTCTTAAACACCTCCAGAAACTTCTCGAACTGCTTATCCAGCTTTTTCTTTTGCAGCCTATTAGGAAAAGGAGGTGGATGATAGATCTGTTTCTCCTTGTATTACCCTCAGGAGGAGTGTGTTCCACAGTAGTCTTCCTTGGTTCCACTTCTGCTTCCTTCTGCACTTCTTCCTCAGCCACAGCTTCATCTTTCGAAACTTGAGATTTTTTAGGAATTGCAACCTTCCCAGACCTCAATGTGATTACCTTAACCTGCTCTTTAGCCTCCTTCTTGCCTGGAACTTTTGTGTCACTAGGTAGTGATCCAGGTTGACGATTCAGCAACGCATTGACAATCTGCCCAATTTGATTCTTCAAGGTCTTGATAGACACCGCTTGGCTCTTGCACATGAGCCTCAACTCCTCCAATTCAGATTTTTCATTAGATTGTTGCAGCTGGAGTTATTGTCTTGGTGCGTATTGTGGTTGCTGAAAACCGGGAGGGTTGTATTTCTTTGCTGCATACTACTGATAAGGCTGCTGAACCGTATTCTGAGTATTGCTCCAGCTAAAGTTAGGATGATTGCGGTTGATGGGAAGATAGGTAGCTAGAATATGATGCTGCGACCTCTGAAAGTTGCTCACGAACTGAGCTGATTCACTAGAAATAGCACACTGCTCCGTCTCATGGGCACCAGCACAAAGCTCACAGACACTAGTGATCTGATTAACTCCATAATTAGCCAATGAATCCACCTTCATCGTCGAAACCTTAAGTTGAGCAGCTATAGAAGTAGCTGCATCTACCTCCAAAATTCCTGCTACCTTGCCTTGAGTTAGTCTCTGAGAAGGATTCTGATATTCATTAGCAGCCATCAATTCAATCAATTCATAAGCTTCATCGTAGCTTTTAGCCCACAAGGCTCCACCTGATGCTGCATCAAGCATGGGTCTAAAGGTAGCACCCGAACCATTATAGAAATATTTAATGATCATCCAATCAGGTATCCCATGGCGAGGATACTTCCTAAGCATCTCCTTATATCGCTCCCAAGTCTCACACAAAGACTCTCTAGACTGCTGCACAAATATAGTAAGAGCATCCTTATTGCAGCTGTCTTCGCCATAGGGAAGAACTTAGTAAGAAACTTTTGAGCCAGATCTTCCCATTTAGTGATAGAGCCTGGTGGTAGAGAATGTAACCAGCTCTTAGCTTTATCCCTCAGAGAGAATGGGAACAACCTTAGTTTTATAGCATCATCACACACGTTGTTGAATTTGAAAGTGTCGCAGATCTCGATGAAATCTCTAATATGCATGTTGGGATCTTCCGTTGGAGAACCCCCAAACTGAACTGAATTCTGTATCATATGAATCGTGCTAGCTTTGATTTTAAAAGTGTTAGCCGCGATGGCTGATCGGACAATGCTAGATTGAATATCATTGATCTTTGGCTGAGAATAGTCCATGAAAGCCTTTGTATTCGCTTCTGGTTCACCCATTACAATAAGAGCTTCTTTTTCTTTCTCAACTAAGATTTCTTCTTCAACTTTCTCCTCTGCTTTTTCCAGTGTTCTCTTTCGAAGTTGAGAACACGTTAGCATACACGCTCTCTAGAGTACCTGAAAAAGCAACAAACGATAATTAAGTAAAATATCTGAGTCAATGAACTTTAACGAACACTGATGTCAAGCACATAAACTAAAAATTAACACCGAGTCCCCGACAGCGGCGCCAAAAACTTGTTATGACGAAAATATGCGCTAATATTCACGCAAGTATACGCGATCGCAAGTAATATAGAAATTAATTTCTAGTTCGTTCCCACAGAGACTGGTTTAGGTTACCTTTAATCAATGTACTTATGCAACAATGTTATGGTTATTATTCAATGCTAAGATGATCACAATTTGAGACTGTTTATAACCACGATTAACTAAGAGATTATACTAAATAATATTAACTAAGAGATTAAAAAGGGATTGATTACTATATGACACAAATATGGGATTCTAACTTCATTATTACTTCATTCAATAGCCTCTCTGTTCTTAACCTTAGCATGCAATGGTGATGACACTAATCAGATAACAGGAAACAAGTAAACGCCAACTTTCGTTGTACGAATACCCTACTAACAGACATCCACAAAAGAGATAGAAGCTGAATAGACACCAATTATATTGAGACCCTATATGTCTATAGAATTTGACAACATAACAGTTTAATGCGCAAGTTATCTATCGTGATTACATAGGGCAAGTAAGATGGTTAAAATTACCTACGAATCATGCATATTAATACATGAACCTATGCTAGCATAGCAAGTTCTAAACCCCTAAATTTACTTTCGCTTCATTAGAGATTGACACGCTATCTTACAAGTTCGCGAGGCTCATAAGACGAATAAGCACAACCAATACTAGGTTATCATACAATCACCACACACTAAGGTATCGAAACAAATTAACTAAAGAAATCCATAAGTAAATCCGTTAGAACCCCCATGATAACGATTAACCCATAATCGGACTCATCATCAATGTGGATTCCGATGAAAGCATGGTATAATAAACGTAGTCTTTATACAGAATAAATAATAAACCAAGTACTTAACAAGAGTATAGGTTCACAAATAAGAAAACTAGCATCCAAGATTACAACTTAGAATAAAGAATCACAAGAATAAACTAGGATTTCTTCGCCTTCGTTGAATTGTGCTCTAAGGTCTTTTTACGCCTTCTCCTTAAGCTCTGGAACGTCTTGTTGTGAAAAATGATCATAAGTTTTTATTATATATGTTGTAGAATCAACCAGGGCTTCAAACTCTCAGAATCCAAGTAGAAACAGAATTTTGTCATCCCGACCTGGCGCGGCCGCGTGCTTCACCAGCGCGGGCGTGCTGACCTTCTAATAAAATACTGATTTTTATTTTCTTGCATGGTTTGTGCTGACAATCTACAAGCAAACTCCCGAGACATCTTCCTAACACCAATTTAGCACCAAAATAATGTTAAATCTCTTGATTCTTTTATTTATGTCTGAAATGCAAAAACACTACAAAAACACATCAAATACACAAGTAACTCGAGTACAAAACACCAATTCAAGCCTTTATAGAGCATCCTAAGTGGACATAAATGCCACTTAACACATGTATAATAACAAGACTAAGTCACATTGAAAACCCGAAGATTTAATTGTTTAAAAATCAATTATGTAGTTTGTATTATATTACTTGAGTCTGTAAAAAGGTTAGAAGATTAGACTGGAGTATTTTTCTGTAAACATATTCAAGCTAAGGAATAAACTCTGGAAGAAGATCAACTCATGATCATGCCTCAGAAAAAAGTGTAGAAGCTTGGAGTTGAATAAAATTATTTTATGAAAAATATTCTAAGTCAAGATATCAACAAGTCACATATTAAGTCATATCGAGAAGTCCAAATTGACTTATCGAGAAGTCTAAAATGACTTATAGAGCAGTCTTAGAGATATCGACAAGTCAAATGAAGATATAAAGATTAAAGATATCTATAAGTCATTTCTGCATATAGAGAACTTAGAGATATCGACAAGTCAAAATGAAGATGTGAAGAATTGGAGAATCGACAAATTATTTTTGCATGTAAAGAACTCAGAGATATCGACAAGTCAAAATAAGATGTGAAGAATTGGAGATATCAACAAGTCATTTCTGCATTTAGAGAACTCAGATATATCGACAAGTCAAAATGAAGATGTGAAGAATTGGTGATATCGACAAGTCAATTTCTCATTAGAGATCTCAGATATATCGATAAGTCATTTCCCATGCAAAGATCAAGAGACCTCGACAAGTCAATTATACCTATAGAGAACTCAGAGATCTCAATAAGCCATTATACTTATCGAGATGTCACTTCTCTATAGAACAAACTGGAGATCTCGATATGCCTCTCAAATACAGAATGCAGACAAGTTAAAGATTCAAAATTATCAATCAACAAACGATCTATTCACTTAGATTGGAAGGTCTACAAAAGCAGCTTGAAGAGTACAAGATCAATGGCCAAAATTAACTGACAAAGGATGGTCACAGACCTACAAGATTTGCAAATATTTATCAAGCCAAAAATAGAAAGAATCAGGGATAGCTTAAAAAAGGGTTTAGTACATCATATTGCATACTGTGTAAACCCGTGTTTACTAATCTGATCCTTTATTTTTAGAGATAACAAATATATCTTAAAGTAAACACTTGTCTTTTATTTTTAGAGATAACAAATATATCTAAATTTTCTTGTATTCTCTCAAGAAAGAAACTAAGTTCTTAAATTTTGAAGAACACAAAATTTATAGCAAGACAAACTCAATTAATACAAATTAAGCGAGTTTTGAAATATTATGCTTGTTGTTTTGTTTCCGTTTAACACAATATCTCTGCAAATTAGAAACTGCTGTGTTCACCAATATCCAAACTGTTTAAAAGACTAAAATCAAGAAAACACATTCACCTCCTCTGTATTGCACTTAATAGCTAATATATAGTACAAAAAAGATCAAACTCACCAACGATGCAGAGAAACAGTGGGTTTGTTGGAGATGGTTTGGATAAAAATGGGAAGGGAGAAAACTCAGAAGGGGTTTTTGTAGGTAGTTCAAATGGGTATGATGGTAATGGTCTGGATATGAAGGATGAACGGGAAATTGGCGATACCGAAATTTGGATATGCGGGTCTTCGATGGTTGTGACCCTGATGGCTACATTATGTGGGTCGAACGGTATTTTACTTTTTACAATTTAAAAAATAAAGAAATGTTAGAGGCAGGAGTAATGGCGTTGGAAGGGGACGCCATTGATATCAATGGGAGCAAAAACGTTGACCAATTGAAGTTTGGATTGAGTTAAAGAAGTTCATACTAAGGGAGTTTCGACCTACATAAGGGTGTTCGTTACATGAATAATGGTTGACTACAGCTCAGACATCTACGTACCGTGTATTAATATTAGGCCCCGAAGCACAACTCATGTCGATATACAAGAAGAAATTAATAGCTACTCCCGCTATCTCATTCATTTCTATAAACTTTCATTTTTTGGATGTCTCATTCAATTCTATAAATTTCAAACATAACAAAAATAGTAAAAATTTAATAATATAAAAATCAACTACATCCACCACTTAGGGGTCATTTGGCAAATCTGAATCATTTACATCTGAGTTATTAATATTTCTGAATGATTTGAATGAATCAAAATTCTGAATATTGAATGAATAAAATTGTTTGGTATATAATTTTTTTATGAATTCTGAATGAAAATTTTGCTAATAATTTTTCCAAAAGATAAGTCTTAAATTTTACAAAATCTAAGAATCTAGGTATTTGTGCATGTTGGATGTGGAGAAAATATGTATTATTAAAATACTAAAACTTAGAATAATTGTAAATTGTTAAATATAACTAATCAGTTGCAAACAAAATATATCAACATGTTGGATGATAGATAAAATTTTGATAAATGACAATTTTTAAAGTCAACGAATTTTATTTATTTATAAAATTTGTATTCATTTAACAAAATTATTTTATATCAAAAAACTTATTTAAATATTAGTGTAGGATCATACATAATATGATGTCAAAATAATAGTTAATAATAAAAATATAAAAATTTACATAAGAAGGGGATAATAAAGGAAAGTTAGCAGCTAGCATCACCCATGAACCATTCTGCCACAGTTTTTTACATGAATGGCTAAGAAAAATATAAATCGTTCATATGCAAAAAGGTGCCAAACAAATGAACTTAATATATGATTCGGTCAGGAGGGAAGCGATTCAGAAGCATTCATGGCCAAACAAATGGGACCTTACTCCCACTATACTCACTTTATCCATTAAATATTGATTGTTCCCACCACTTTACTTAACTTTATATTTTTTTCTCACTAAATTATATTTTTTTCTTCTCTCTCATCCCACTATCTTACCAAATTGTCAAAAATAACATTATTTTACTATTATGTCTTGTCCTCGGTGCCCAAAACTATTTGTATACAAATGACTGGAGGAAGTATTTCCTTTATCATTCGAAAATGGAAACATTAGTTAATGAGGCGTCATTTTATAGTCCGTACGGACCAGCAGAGTTACGCCACCTGATGTTACAAAAAGGAAGTGAGCTAGAGTATCACGAATGAATTAAAAACTGTTGGGGTTTGATATATTCGTTCACACAGAAATATGAATTTTTTCCCACGTCACATTTTTATAAGTTTAAATTTTTATAAAATGTGATTTATCGGTTCTTATTATGAATTAATTATCATCAAAAATACTTAAAATATCGTATATTTAAGTTTTTAATGCGTCATTATTATGTTTATATAATATCACATTTATTTTAAAATACATGATCATTTATATAGTTTAAATATTAGAAAGATATTTGATGTAAGTGAATATATTTAACTTGTATGCGATGCTCTAGTTATATTATATCTCAATATCTAAGATCGATTTATATATAGACAAAATGATACTGGATCCTAATCTCGATTCTGTAAAAATAAAAGATCCAGCAAGTGCAAACACTACAAGGGGTATAACTAACTTCCACAGGCAAAAATCGATCTAGTGTAGCTTGTATTAATGGTTAAAAAGTTGATCATGTATTTGGAGGCTACAAACGTAATTTTAAAACAAGAACATTAAAGTAGCAGGAAGAATTTAACTTGAAGTAATTATAGCTTGTTTTACAATCTCCAGAAGATTTTGAGGTTAGTTAAAAAACATGTTCCCATGCATCATGCCTTCGTATTTGAATATATGTTGGTGAATTCCTTGCCGCTGTCATAATTGTGTAGTTCTTGCGAAAATTTAAACAATATAAGTGCTCTGCATGTTCTGGTATATATTGCACTGTCTTCAATTTTATCATCAAAAACTCATGTTATGTCGAAGTCATGAATACCAAAGGGATCATACCATTATTTCTAGATAATTTATAGAGTACTTGCGTGATTGCTTTTGGACATAGTTAAGGGGGAAGAAGATTGTGGTTTCATAAACTCATCAATTTTTTTCGAGTTTAGATTTGTTAGGGACCGTGGCTCACTCCATCCCACCCTAGTTCCGCCCCTGACTTTGAACATGGCAGTACAACTTTGCTTATCAGTCAAGAACTGCGATCCCTATCCTATAATCTTAATGCACCACTTAACTTTGTGCATGTGAATAATTTAGCAAACCAAAAAAAAATTGTGTGCATGCATTATAGTCATTCATTTGGCAATAGAAAACATTCATGGTGCATGAGTGAATAATTAAGAATGATCCCACAGTTAGTAACATAATCAAGAAAGTTGCTGCGTTTGACAATGGTTCAGCCAACAACCAAAAATTGCTACAGGGCAAGTGCAATAACTCATCATTGCTTACTGCTGCTACATGTGCATTGCGATTCGGGCCATCTTCCGACTGCAACTGGATCAAGTTGTTACCGTGTCATGATCCAGTAGTAGGGGTATTGGTACCTGTTTAGGCGCAAAATGGCCAAAGACAGATAAAATTCACGAGACCCTGAAAAATCTTGATCCTATTATTCCATGTTCGAATTTTGAAGATCAAGGAATGGTATCGATTTTTAATGGAGATATTTAGTACTATTTCGTGGAACAGTAGCATGAACGGTTGAAATAATGTTGCATATGCTTAAGTAGAAGTTATGATTGATTCAGTTATGCATATTAAGGTGGCCTCTGCAATCTGGTTCTCTCTTTATAACAAGCATGATCATATTGGCATAATATGGGCTGGTATTTTCATGATTAGAAATGATTAATATGATTACATGAGCTTAAAGGGAATGAAGAAAGCTGAAATCTTTAACAAGGCAGGTTGTGATTACTTGATGAGGACTCCTTTTTCCTGGAAATTTTGAGAAATTCACTGTCTCATGTCCCACCCTCCACCTCTATTTGCTTCTTGAATTATAGCCATTAATCTTTCTCTTTTTTTTAAGAGGCGGATTGTGGTACCCCGCAAAATTAATCATTGGAATGATCTTGGAATAATTCTACAGCAAGCTTTAAATATTTTGTTTTCTATAGCTAGATTTTATGTCAGTAATGAGTATTCATCAAACTATCACTATTGTGTATGGTGATGTCAATAAGCAACATGAACTGAGTTTGAAGGTTATCTCTTTTGGCATTGTGATTCTTTTGCTAATTTAGCTTTGTGAGTCTGAATCTTTTTTAAGATAGTGGAGGAACCAAATTTAGATAATACGATAGAGGATTTCAGTAAATTTTCTTTGTCGAAGTTGGCTGTTTGATATGGGATCAGTTGTGTACAGTGGGTGGATAAACGTTCA